>NC_090932.1:119114090-119417120 GCF_040938575.1 Ambystoma mexicanum | reverse complement strand
AAATGGAATAGCAACCAAAAATCCAACCATCAACACTGTGGCACTGCACCATATCATAACTCCAAATTACTTTGTTAATAAAACACAGGTAGAATTTAGAAATATTCAGTCACAATTTACATCAGATTTAATTGCAAATCAAACAATAAAAAAACATTCACAACACAATGGAAACATTGTTTTGGCTTTATTTTGAGAAATGCAATGTTTGAGAAAGAACTCAAAGGGAAAAAAGATTTGACTTTATTTTTTAGAAAGTCAAGGTTGGGAAAAGGAACTCAAATAGGGAAATAATTTTTCAACACACATTCAAAGGACATGCAGTGCTTTGGGATTCTGGTTTGGGATGCAAGGGAATAAATGGGAAATGTTATTTTACAGCACACGTATAATTTACCGGTAATGCTTGGTAATTCTACTTTGGGATGCAAGGGAATACTTGGGAAATGTAGTTTTACCCCCTCCCCATTCAGTTGAAAGATAGCATTTTAGGATTACTTCTTTTGGGATTAAGGACCCCCAGCCCTTCTGGACAGGAGTTGGGGGTTTCAGAAAGACAGTCACCCAAGACTGAACACACTGGGCATGAACTTTGAATTTCTATATGGAAAATAGATTTAACTTCAATTCAATGCACAAAGGATCTATACAGCTCCCCACCTCCCCATCCCCACAATTTAATGGAAATGATTAAGGCAGGTGGTTCCCAAAACAATTCTATTTACATGGATAGGGGGATTTTCTATAGTGTCATTAATTTGAATTAGACTTCATACAATGTGCCAAGGGTCGTCTAAGAACCACCTCCATGCCCCCCATGAGAGATGGAGATTAGGGCCGACAGATTCCCCACTCACACTTTTAATGGCATTTAGATTAATCTAGGGCTCCACTGAGGACCGTACAGATCTGGTCAGGGGCTTTAGTCAAGGATTTTCTCTTGCACCCAGATTTCCTCCGGCTCCTCCTATGGGGTGTCCAGCTAGCATCTAGATTTCTCAGTCACTGTCTCCAATGCAAGGCTTGAGGCCTCTCGTATCAGACGACCTCTAGGAATAAAGTGAAAAAAACCTGTTCTGATGCTATATGGACCTCTTATAGGGCTGATGACACTCCTACATTATCATAAATCCCACAGTAAGGATTGGCTAGCACTCTCCCTTCACCTCCCACCAAGATGCCCACTGGCTGCTAATAGGACCAGAAGTTGGGAGGTATGGGTTATGGAAGCTGAGGGAGGAGGAAAAATACATCATACAAAAATTACAGATGGGTTTTACCATTTTGTGTTGAAAAACCTCACAACATGGCAGCTACCCTAAATTTTCAGATAACTGCATACACCGATATATTTTAGGATTCTACATTTTATGGCGAGTCGGTCAATATTAATTTAATTTTGGCACGCCCTTGCTGTGCAGAGCCATTGTTTTTTGTGCTTTGTGGCTTGGCTGTAATAGTTACAACTCTGACACTACATACTTCTAACATTAATGTCACCGTCTATCACTCTATCACTTTTTCCAGTTCCTCAGTTGTATGAAAATGCCAGAATCCTAGTTCTGATCATAACTTAAATTACATCCATCACACAAATGTTGTTTTTATAGGGCCCAAATGGGCTCTTTATACCCTTTAAAATGAATCCAAGCTGGCTCACTGGGACGCATGATTTTCTTTTTATTAGGGAAAAAGCAGTCTGATGTTAATTAATGGCACTGCATAATAGGTGCTCCTAGTTTCACTCTTGTGGCCCCCACCATTTCTTCCCTTAAATTGCATTTATCATTATACATGTGACCAGGCCATCTGCTCGGGCCAATGTTTATTCTACCCTCTTCCTCCTTGGCTTCAAAGGTCTTTGCTCAGAGCTAACGCACAATTTATGGGGAAGTTTGACCTCAAGTGTCATTTCTCTTGGTCATGTTATCTGTAAATCCCATCATTTAGATCTACTTATTTGTATATCTTAGCATTTACATTGAAAACCATACCTCCTTCTCCTAAGGGTCCTTTTGAGGTAAAGTTTTTAAAGGCACAGACCTTTCAGTTCAGTGGGGAAGACACCAGCTGCATGCACACTTCATAAAATACAGCTTTAAATTGACAAGATGTGCTTACATGTAACATTTTAGCATTATATCTGTGCATGGGGTTTAAAATACAATCTTTCTTTTCTACTATATTAGGACAGAGGTAGATTTATTCTTAATCTAATGTACACAAATAGGCCACAGTTAATCATAGGAGATATGTTCACTTTTACAAAATGAAATAGGCCTTTCTCTTTATATGCTGTCATTTTGTATGAGGAAAATAAGTGTCTCTGTTCCTGAAAGCACAATCTGTCACTTGACTTTATTTCTTATATGTAAGGCATCATTGATCCTTCCAAATGTGCAGTGTTCAATGAGTCTTTCTTTCCCAGTGCACTGCTGCTGTTTTAAATCATTTCTTTCCGTCAACATCACTGTTTTGTACTGGCTTTTATATTTCAATGGAACTTCAAATTTGCCAGCTTAACTCTCACAATAAGGGCCTAGCGTGGCCTCTCCTTCTGTCGCTCTGGGTCTGTCTTTTTACCTCACAATCCTGTTAGATTTCTTTCTTACAGGCGCCCATATATTAAAGAACTTGTTTCAGGCTAATTAAAATGGTGTTTGTGGTAAGCGATTGAAAAAACAGTGTTTCGAATCAAATGCTTTTGTGATTAACGGTCTGCCCAAATGTTCCAGTGCTCTCTGGTTCCAAAAATAAATGTCCTGAGCAAAGCTATGACTTTTAACGAGGTCCCAGGCACTGTTACCAAATGGGAAAGCTTGCAGAAGGAGGGTACTGTGGAAATTAGCATACTGCCTTAAGGCATGTGCTGCTAGGGCCTTGTTCTTTAGGTGATAAATGGTGTTCAAAGAGGAGCAGACAATGTCTCATATAAAATACATACTACAAGAAAATATGTGCACCATGGTTTGAAGACGAGAACTCATGGAGTCACCTCTCTACCCCATTTCCATGTGCACCCTCTGCAGTGCAGAGGATTAGGTAGAAAGATGGCTGCGAGTGGAAGGTTAATTTTGTTTGAGAAGGGGGTGGAGGAAAGTGTTTCAGGGCAGTTGGCAAGCCATGGAGGGAGAGGAGTTGACCCAGGAAGAGCACTGATCAGGGGGTTTGAACTGCAAGCACTATGAAGGTTGCCTTGATGCTAATGTTGGTAAATGCCTGGACACCGTAATAACGATTCAGTGCCAAACCACTGAATTATGAAATCAAATGTAATCTCTCACGTCTTGATATGGTCAACACCTACATAAGTGGGACGCTTCATTAATCATTGCTTAGGTTATTTGCACTTGTCAATATCTAGACTGGAGGCCATAAAACCTTTAGTGATCTTACCCTATTCATGGTTTTAAAGAGTTTTTAGCTGAAGGACTATGGCATTCAATTTCAATAAAAGAAGGTTACATTTTCCAAAATCACAGCTTGTATAAAACAAACCCGGAGAGACTTTACATTACCAACAGTTTGCCTCTGACTGATGGTCACAGATGGCTCAAGGAATTCTCAGAGATGGCCCAATGGTTTTTACTGAATGGTCATCTCTCTCCTCCCCCCCCCAAGTTTGTTTTAGAGGGGATGGGCATGGCCTCTCCGCAGGTAAGTACAGTCTTGATGGGTGTTTAAAAGAACAGTGTTTAGTCACTGTTGCTCTACAGAGGTTCCAGTTTTCGTGTGCGGTGCATGTTGGCCATCTGTGTAAGCTCTCTGCTGCATCTTTCCCTCTTTCCCTCTCCCTCTCTCCCTCTCTCCCTCCCTCTCTCCCTCTCCCTCTCTCCTCTCTCCCTCTCCGTCTCCCTCTCCCCACATTTTGGCGTTTTGGCCCCACCCAGGTGTTCAATTTTAAGACTATGGGCCCCATTACATCTCTGCAAGTCTGGAATTAATGTACCAGTAATTCCATTTACTGTCACGTTTCCGGACCGGCAGAGTACAAGTTTGCTGTTAGGGTTGCCTGATTTAGGTAAATTGGGTCCCCCACTGGCAAAAAACAGCCAGTATTGCCATTGCTGGTAATACTGCCAATCCGACCCATGGAGTCATATGGACTGGGGATTTACCAACCATTGCCGGCACCAATAATATGCCAGTAATTCTGGCATATCAAGCACTGGTAACAGTAGGTCCGTTTGCCGGTATCCCACTGCTAATTCCGGCAGGATTCTGGCAAACTCCTGATGATGGCCAATGGCTGTTGGGCCAAGATCCATCTCAGGATACATGGATTGGTGTCCTCTTTTTCTTGCATTCCAGATTAATCGGACATGACTGTCATGAATTGAAATTGTCGGCCAGTGAAATGGTGCAGAAGGCAGAATATGGCCCACTTGATTGCTAAGTATTCTAATTTGTTGAATAGTTATTTTCAATGGGAATTTTTTTTCCTGCATCTGTAGATAATAGGTTGTTTCTCATTCCCCTGCTGTATTTCGAGATAGTGCCTCCTAAAGGTCCATAGAGGAAGTGTTGGTTTGAAGAATACAATCCTTGGTAAAGTCGAACATGGTTAAGACTGCACACACTTTCATGTAGTGGGGAAAACAGTTCAAACCTGCCCGGTGACCATGCCCACCCACCCCCCAGTGTTAAAAAGCCTGGGACTCAGCCTGCAGCGAGAAAACCCACTGTGATAAAGCCAAGTGCAGTTTGGAGCAGTTGGGATTGGGAGGAGTAGAAGGATAATTGTGGCCTCCACCTGACCCCTGAAGTTACTCTGATTCTTCAAATACCACTTGCCGGTCCGATAGAAAGAACTGCCTGGGGGGGGCAGACAACACTACTCCCCCTTGCATGGTGCCAGAAATGTGTTATGAAGAGGGAAAGATGTTTAATTTTGTTGAATGGTAATTTTGATCCATTGTGAAAAAGGTATTGGAGGTGCCACTCTCTCCCCCGCCCCCACCCTGCCGACCCCCAGGAGCCATAAACCGCATGACTGGAGTAACTGAAGTGGATTAATAGGCACCTTGAATTGTGAAGCATTGACTGCCCTGGAAGAACATAGGAGGAGCCCACCCATGCTCAGTACACTGATAGCTCATAGGCCCGTACTTTTTAAGACCAGTGAAAGGAATGAAGAACCAAGTGTTACAAAGCTAAACCTGTCTCGACCGGGATTTATTTATTGGGCATTTGTATGGCACCTATACACAAGTGTCTCCAGGTGCCACAAGACAGGAAGGGGGAGGGGGGAACATGTGATCACATCCGATAGTAGCAACAAGAAAAAAAGAGTGACTGTTATATTGGCATTGTGACAATCCTACCATGCAAGTGCTTGAGGATAAGTTGAAGGGGAGGGGTGGAGAGCGAAGTGCAATAGTGGGGGGACCCCACAGGGTTGGGGGGGGTGAAGCAAGTGCTATTACAGGCTGGGCTGCAAGTGACGGGGGGGAGGTGGGGAGTGCAGTGGGCAGTCGGACTTGGTGAGGATAGTCTGGGAAAGGAAGCCCAAGGGCAAGTGCCGGCAAATGATGCTGGTAGGGACTGGTGGGGGGCTGATCTGGTCCCTATAAGACTCAGAAAGGGACCAGGCCCCAGTCGCAGCAGTAGGTTGGGAGCTTAACAAGGGAGGGGGAGATGGAAGACGGAGGAGAAAAGGAAGGTCTTGAGAAGTTTCCAGAACTTAAGAAGATCCAACTCAGGTCTGATGGGGAGAGGGAGGCTGTCCAAGAGGGAGGTGCCAGCCGAGCAGAGGGATCTACCACCCATTCTCTGCTTGGAGAAACGTCTGACCTGCAGAGTTTGAGCCTGAGGACCAACGGAATCTGGCTGGGTGGTATTTAGGGATGGAAATCTGCATGTAGAGAGGTCTCAGGCCCCAGACAGCCTTACGGATGATGTAGAGGGTTTTGAATTTGATCCTTTCAGTTACCAGGGGCCAGTAGATGGACTTAAGGGCTGGAGAGATGCAGTCCCTGGGCTTAAGGCCAAGGATAGGTCTTGCAGCCCTATTCTGGATTAGTTGGAGGGGGCAAAGGCGGGAAAGAGGAAGGTTGAGGAAGAGGATGTTGCAGTAGTCCAGTTTAGAGAGGACCAGGACTCTGGAGACAATGAGCTTCTGGGGGAAGGTGATGAAAGGTAGGATGCCCCTAAGGAGATGGAGCTGAAAGTTGGACTTCTTGGCAATGTCCATGATGTGTGGAGTGAAGGAAAGAGAAGAATCAAAGATGACCCCCAAGGTCTTTTGCCTCACGAGTGGTTGAGTGGAGGGGACCCAAGGAGTCTGGCCAGAGAGTGAGGGGGAAGCTGGGAACAGGTGTCCCAATGAGAAGGATCACAGTCTTGCTGCCATTGAGGCAGAGATTGTTGGCAGAGCACCATGCCTGAATAGCAGTCAGGTAGTCTGGAATAAGGCAGGAAGAGGAGGAGGATGGAGTAGGGGAAGACAGCCGGAAGGAGAGTTGTGTGTCGTCTGCATAACACTGAAAGTGGGGAGAGTAGGTGGAGATAAAGTGGGCCAAAGGGGCCAGGTAGATGTTGAAGAACCATGGTGATAGGATAGAGCCCTGAGGAACGACACAAGTAGAGAGTGAGGAGGATGACAGAAACAGACCCATTTGAACTTGGGAGTGTCTGTATGAAAGGAAGAGGTAAGCCACGCCAGTGCACTGTCCGTGATGCCAAGGGTATCACAGACGGTTTATGAGGCTGGAAGGGTTGACAGTGTCGAAGGCAGAAGAGAGATCGAGGAGGATTAGCACAGATGGAGAGTTGGAGTCCAGGTTGGAGAGTAGGTCATCACTGGTATTCAGGGGAGATGGTTGTGTGCCTTTGGCTGCCCTGAAACCAGACTGGTGGTCATGGAGGCAGCCAGCAGTTACGGTGTGGTGGGTCAGTTGGATGATGACCAGTTTCTCCATGAATTTGCCCAAGAAGGGGGTGATAGAGGTCGATAGTCAGACAAGAGAGGTCAACAAACGGCTTTTTTTAGAGAGGGTGCACAAGGGAGTGCTTGAGAGGATGGCGGGGAAAGCCTGTGGCAAGAGTGGTTGCAGAGGTCAGCCAAGGCAGGGAGACAAAGGCTAGAATACTGAATTTGATCAAGACTCCCGACTTGCATACTTTAGACAAGCTAAGGGAGGCAGAATTACAAGGATTTGATCAAACTTAAAATAGATACATTTTCGAACAACAAGTGAGACGCCCTGCTAGACATCTCAAATACTGACAACATGAAATCCTTCCGGAAAATAATACAAACTGGCTTGGATACATATGATTCGTACTTTGAGGCATGTATCCCTGCAAAGGAATGGTACAACTACTTTGCGGAGTTACATAAGGAACATAGATCCAGTTTTTTGACAATAGCAAATGAAGTAATCCAGTGGATCTAGAATGAAAGTGATACTGAAGCTCTGTTATTTTGGCAGTATGAAGTAAGAATTTCAGTTCATACCCAGAGATCAGAAAAAGTGCCATGGCCTGACTGTATCCTGATCGGGCTGTTAAAAGATAAAATCGAGATGTGGGTCCCGTATTTAATAGACATGTTTAATGCAATCTGTGCCACAGGGGGAATGGCAGGGTCTTGCTAAACAGTCAGCATAATGCCCATCTATTAAAAGGGAGGGCGAGACAAATCTGAAATGAAAGCCCGATTTCGTACTGAGAACGTTTTTGAAAAGGTTTTATTGATATGGCTAGAAAGGTGGCTGGAAGACAACAAGCATACTATTTTACACCTACAAAGCATTTTCTAAAGGGGCATACCACGGATTAAGGATATTCATACTCCACAGAAATATGTAGTTCTGAAAAAACAACACGTTTATATGTATTTTATGGATCTAAAATTGGCCTTCAATGAGGTACATACACTTGAACTAAAATACTTCCTATTGAGACAAAATAAACCCGGGGACCAAGGGCGCAGGATTTGGCGACCCACAGGGGATTGCTGGGTGCTTTTTCCCTGGCCTGGAGGGCCCTGTAGCTCCTGATGACTTTTGCCATGCCCTCACCTCTAAATTGTGTGGCGTCCCCAGCCAGGTCCGAAGCCCGCAGGGACCAAAGGTGCGAGAGTTGGTGCACCGCCGGCAGTCAGCTGCCCTGTTGGTGGAGGGGTGCACCCTCCCTGTCTATTCTTCTGCTTGGATTCAGACTTGGACCTGGCCTTTCGTTGGACCTCCGCAGAGTGAATTTTGTGGACTCGTGGTTACTTCTCCTGTTGACCGGTGCCGGTCGGTGTATCGTTTGTTTTTCAGTTTGCAGCAGGAGACCAGTAAGAGAGGTAACATTTTTGTTGACAACACAAGAGCACTGTTCTCCAGATCTAAATTCTGATTTTCACATCACACAAACTCTAACCACCACCTCGGGAGTAAAGAGACAACAAGGCTTTCCCTCTTGTGTAATCTTGTGCCACTATGCTGACGTCACACCTCAAGACTGTGTGGAGACACCTTCATCTGCCCTGGTATTCACACACGGGCTTCGACTGGGACCCGGACTGGTGCTGGATCCGAAACACAAACTGTTGACGCTGAAGAGGAAACACAACCCCTAATTCCAACTATTCTGCCTCCCCCAGGCAATGAAGCCACAGTGGATTCCAGTCTGGCTGGCCCTACTAGCTCCTTCGGTGCAGCTCACATGCTCATCAGTGAGATTCAGTTGTTTTTAGATGCACCTAGCGCATCTGTTCGTTTTGCATCCGGGGAGGGGCAGGATGAGGGGGGCAAGGCATTTGCCATATATGATACCAGCACGGCCATCAAAGTATCTAACCCATCAATGTCCCCCCCAGCTGTTTAATTGGGCCCTGAATACTCAGCAGCGGAAGTGGGGTGGGCCCATTTGCTGGATGCCCTATCGCCCAGGTCCATCCACCACAACAGATATACTCAGAAAAGCTACCCAGTACTCTCGGCCTAAGTGTCCCAGCCTTAATCCCTCTTTCAATTTCGGCTGGCCCTAAGCAGAGTGAAATTCCTGAGGTTCTGACTTCTATGTCTGACTGGGGTCTCGGGACTCGCTCTCTGCCATTGTCTAGGGGGAGATTGGTATTTGATCTAGGGTTAATCAATGCATCCCCATTGACCAGTACATCTCCTCTGGTATTCAACCCCAAAGATGTGCTCACCATTATCACAGAGCTGACTAGGGCGGGGGGGGGGGACTTGAGCCCAAGGAGTGTTGCTGTAACTGCAGTATAGCCCTGACTGAACTCACGTTAATTAAGAAATTGTTCCTGACTCTACTAGAAGCTGCTGGGAAGGGAGCTGATGTAGCCCCCGAGCACCCAAACTATCCATTGGAGGGGGGGGTAGTGGCCCATGAGCAATCCAGCGTGTTTGAGTCCCTTTATACCTCATAATGCAGAAGCTCCGCATAGTCCCTAGAAGTTAAACCATGAAAACATTAGGTATGATGACAGGGTCAGAGCAAGTTCTCATCATGCAAATGCTCAAGGGGGCAAGGGGACAAGTGACATCCAGTAGTTCTCCACCAGCTAGCCCAGCTTCAATTGCACATTCGCACTCTCCTATATTCCCAAAAATGCTGGCTCAGGACTCGATTCAGGTCTCGCAAACTCCCTCAGTTATTTTTAACCAGCCTCTTCCAACTAGATCAATATTTCTGCACAGAGTCCCCAAACCGTCATCAAAGTGGCATGAACTGAGAGAAGCACTGCTAAAAAAAAAGTCTACACTGGTTACAAACTGTAAAGGGGTGTAATTTTGAAACAAGGGACGAAATTGTTGACTGCACTAGGTTTTCTAAAATGGGGAAGAGGCTCGTGACTGTGTTGAGCTGAAATTCTGAGGTTTTGGTGACCATGGACATTCTAAGAACCAACAGGTTAGGCAAATACCTGGCAAAAAGTGCAATCAACATTAGCTGGCATCCTTGGGGCCCTCTGTTACAGGGGTCTACACTGACAGGCGCAAATGCCATCCCCTTGGGGGCAAAGGCCAGTGGGACTTCCGTTTGTTCTTAGTCACAAACATGTTTTGATGCTGTACCCAGATTAAACATAAAATGCATTCTATAGTATACTATGGCCTTCTGGTCCCTTTCTGACCATTACTACATAAGCTGGCTTTGACTTTAATAGATCTGTTTGTGTGATGTATATACATTGTTATTGTTTTGTAAACTTTTATGGTTTATGCCGAAATAAAGTTGATGACAAAACAAACCAAATGCATTAGTATTCTCTATTTTTACTACATACCGATAACGTTGCTATTGTGAATTGAGTGGTTGTTGAAGAAAAACAAACATTTTGCAGTCCACAAAAGCTGCAAGGCAGGGGTGCATGCCTGCCTCTACCTTATTTTGTATTTACTTAAATGAAATGGCTCAGGAATTAATTTGCATGTTGGCGCTGCAGTGCTTAATTCAGCAAAAATCCTAATTTTGCCGATGTTGCAGTGCTGGTGTCAACTATTGGAGGACTAATAAAACAAATTGAGAGGTTTGTAGATCCTTTTAACCTCAAAAGGCTGGACCTTAACATCACTGAAACTAAAATATTACTTGCTCAACAAAGAGAGGCAGCATCACAAGAATTATCCAACGGATAGAAGGTTACATCAGCATAATATTTGAGTGCCATAGAAGATGGACACCAGAACTTTTAAAGTCTAATGCTAATATGCCCATTAGAAGCTGTGCTAAAATGCTCCATGGTAACAAGGCGGTGGGTCCAACCCCTGATAGAAGGCAGCCAGAGTTGTGGGGTTATTGTTGCTGTTCATCCTTTGACCCCTTAGACAATTGCTTTCTGAAACATGTTTGTGTCTATCAAAACCAGCCCCTAAATCAATGCTCCATCTTGAACTTGATTGGTGACCTATTGACAGGTTATTACAATTTAAACTCCTGTTTAACTGGATACACTTTTGGTCAACTCCAGTACTCGTCAAATATATAGAGGCTCTGATAGACATACTGAATTCCCTCACTGGCAGTTATCTCCCATGGATAGGCCACATTAAGACTATAACTCTTGCAATCAGAGTGGGCCGTTGGTGAACTCTACCAAGTGTGATTAACAACACTTTATCCTAAAGAGACTTGTTGCAAAGTGGTCAACTCAGACGGTGTTGAATAGCCATCAAAACAGAGGCCTCATAGCATCATATCAAAGAAGGATGGCAATATGAATGATATCTAGAACTGGTAAAGGAAATTCAGGTATACACGATATCCATTAAATTCCAAATTCTCATTCTATACCTAGCCACGTTAATTAGTATTTGAAAGCCCGGCTCATCCCAAAGGTACACCTTTTGCCACCATTTCAGATAATCTTCCTCATTTTCTGTTCATATGCGCAACATATCTAAAAATGAGACAAAGAAGTTTGAAACCATGTTTGATAAATCATGATGTAAGGGATCTCCAAACTCCAGATAAGCTCAAAGTATGAAGACGTGTTATTTTGTTACGACTCACTGCCAAGGAGGTATCGACTTGGGGAAGAGTGCCGAATGAAGAACGCCCAAACTGTAGCCGAAAAATTCTTCCCCCTATTGTAACCCTTTGCTGTAATGAATAAACAGACAGAGGGATCTAGTAGGTGGAAGAGGAGAAACACGCCCACGATTCACCAGCTGCAGAGACAAAGAAGAAATATCAGTACAACTGTAAGTTAATGGGAAACACCCCACCTCCCTTATAGAGACAAGCCACCTCCAGAGGTAGAAGATCAGGCTGGAAGAAGAGGTGGACGGATGATGTTAGGAGGTCCCCAATCTAGCCCCTATGGATGTCTAAGGTAGCAAGAATAGGTAATTAAACAGGCAGAGAAAGAATTCACAGGTATGAACATAACGGAAAATTAAACACTTCTTACCAAGTCACCAGAGAGGCGAGGTAACAGTCCAATATCCAAACAGTTCCAGGCACCTATCCCGACAGTATGAGGACCCCTGAAAAGTCCCAATTGGCAAGAGTCAAGAATTTCCAAATAGGTCTACCCAGATGGCACGAGGACGCCTACTTGAACAATGGCACACTGTTCAGCAAGCGTCTCTAGTCCCTGTGCCTTAACTTATTGTTCCACAGAGTTCTCTTCCGGGATAAGTAGATGAGGCAGAAGGAATCCAATAAGCAGACCGAGATCGTTGGTATGCGGGCAAGGAACTGCCTTAAAACGTTAAGCAGTCGCAGTCCGGGATGCAGATCAGGTTCATCAATGTGCAGGCAGAGGCATGGATTTGTTTGTATGCAGAAGCAGTCCAGGTAGCAGCCAGGTTTGTCAACGTGCGGGCAAAGGAAAAGATTAGGACGTCAGGCAGGTTGCCGTTCGGGATGCAGAACGGGTTTGTCAACATGCGGGCAAAGGCAGGGATTTAAACGTATGCAGAAGCAGTCCAGGAAGCAATCCGGGTTTGTCAACGTGAAGACAACTTTCAGGGAAAGGTAACGTGGTACGGAGGATTGCACCAGAGGACAGAATCAAAAGGCCAGTAGCAAGGAATCAAAGACGAATGCAGAATGAAGGGGAACCAGGAAATCTGTAAAGCAGGCAAAGTCTAAGAGTACTCGGAACCAAGGTAACGAACACGGAAGTCCAAACTTCAATCGGAAGCATCGGTCGTAGCATGGGGCCGGGATTTATCCTTTTGGTATACGTTTCTTAGGTGTCATGTGAGTTGGACAGCCACACTTATTGCGCCCTGCCAGGAGACGCGCAGGGAGACACTGAAACCATCGCCACGGCAACAAGTACCGAAAGAGGCCGAGCAATCGCAACTGTAATGAAGAAACCGGTACACCTCTATGTTAACAGACTGAAGGGGATACATTGACGGCTCTAATAGAAATGCCCACAGGTTTGACGATCGTCCTCCATCGGCCATGGCGATTCCTGACCGTTTCCTCCCCCAAAGGGACAACCACCCCACGAGAAGCATGAAAGTGGGCTAGAAGACGAGGGGCATGGATGTGCTCAACAGGCTACCAGGTCCGATCCTCCGGACCATAGCCTTTCCAATCTATCAGGTAGGACCGTATACCACCTCGCACTCTAGTATCCAAGATATCATTAACCTTGTATTCCTCGTATCCCTGTACAGAGTGCGACGGTGGACGAGCAGTAAGACGCGTACCAGGGTGAAACGTTTTCAGCAGGGACAGATGAAAAGCTAGATGTATTTTCCATGCCCTATTTATTTATTATTTATTTATTACACGCCCAGACCCTTGGGTATCATGGCATGTTTACAGACAGCTTAGTAATTAGTCCTACATTGTACATGGAACAGCAAAATACATAGGTTATTTATAAACAGGGGTAAAACATATATTTGTGCGCAGATATTTACAGGTTCAGTCGAAAAACTTTTTACTAATGTTGGTTAAATAATCAGGTTTTTAGAAGTTTTTTAAATCCTGTGAAAAGTCTCTTTTTTGATGCTGATGGGAAAGGAGTTCCAGTGTCTAGGGGCAAGGACATGGAAACTACTGCCCCCTGCTCTGGTGTTTTTGCAACTGGGGATGACTAAGAATTGATTGTTGGATCTAGGTGATCTGGTAGCTTCTTTTTATTGTATTGCATTATTGAGGTAGATCGGGGCTTTTTTGGTGAGGCATTTATGCGTAATACAAAGTGTTTTAAAGGTGATTCTGGCTTTGATAGGTAGCCAGTGAGCATCCTTCCTGATCTGGGAGATGTGTTCGTATTTGTCTTATACCTAGAGCTACTTGTAGGACTTTATTTTGCATAAGTTGCAATTTACTTAGATTGGTGTTGTAGGTGACTAGTAGGAGTACGTTGCAGTAATCCAACTTGGATAGTACCAGGGCCCTAGCCAGGGTGAGGCAGTTGGACGGTGTCAGGTATTGTCTGCTAAGTGAGATTAGTTTGGAGTTCTACGCAGTGGATGAGGAGGGGGTGCCTAATGTGTTTGGTCATGGTGAGGTTAGCATCTATATATACGCCAAGGGTTATAACTTGCGTAAGTATTGGGATCAGTGAACCGTCGATATTGATAGAGAGGTAGTTGGCATGGAGGGTGGCTATTTTAGATTGTGATCCCACAATGCGAAATTCCGACTTCTCATCATTGAGGCAAAGACAATTCAACGCCATCCACGTTTGGATGATGACATATATTTTATTTATGGTTAATGTGTCCTGATCATAGTTGCCTGATAGAGGTATAAGGATCTGGGTGTCATCTGCAAAATTGGTGTAGATGACATCCATATCATCTAATGCCGAGAAGAGTAGCTTTGTGTATGCATTATAGAGGGTTGGAGAAAGGCATGATCCTTGGGGAACCCCTATGGGAACTGGGATAGGATCAGTGGCTTCTTTTCTTATAGACACTCTAGACGTACGTTCCGCTAGGAAGTATTTCACCCACTTAGTGGCGTCTTTAGAGAAGTTGAAATCATTACAATCCACCACGAGGAGATGGAGCCGACGACCCTGATCCCTAACATGGCTGCCGCCCTGCTCCAGCAATAGTTGTTTACCTTTGGTTGCCTAGCAACCACTGTGCGAGGAGCTCTAAGCCCGCACGGTGAGCCGGAGGCGGAAGCCGGCCCACCCAGACAAAGGCCCACAAGGAACAAGGCCATTTCCTGTCTGCACCTGTCTGCACCGGCAGTGCGTCGCGGGACACTTCGCCTCTTATCCTTCCTACCGCTGACTCGTAAAGGAACCATTGCAGCCATCTACTATCCTTCACCGCAACCCTTGAACTACCATAAACTTCGGGTAAGAGTCTGCCCGCACTATTAGCTAATCACATTGCAGCACCCAGACCCGGTCCCTAAAACACTTAAAACCACGATTTTTCATAGCAATGGCGCCAATACGGGTGCCCACATGTATGATACCTGAATACCTGCTGTATCCTTAATATGCATTGTAGTAGCTCCATTATTGCACGTTATTAGCCTGCATGTACGTTACTTACCTGTAAGATTATACTGCCTGCTCATTCTGAATTAGTCACCGCTTAAAATGCTAAATACGTTAGTCCTCTTGCGCCATTAGCTGCATTGTCTGAACAATGTACCACGTAAAACCGGACTTGCCTTGTACCTTTACTCCATGCATAATGTATTGTACCTCTACCCTGCATTAATAGATCCGTGCACTGGCACAACCGTGTCTCACAAAGCTACCGTAGCAACTTGTGCTAGCATCACTGTCTACTATTCCAAACATTCTCTGCTGACCCACCAGCGTTACTATTACGTGTACCCAGCCAAGTGTATCTATGCCTTTGTGATGTCTTCTGCCAACTATGCGGCATAGTATGTGCATGTATAGTACTAGCTAACGTGCTACTCAGGACCTAGATATACTACCACGCCTATCTCTCCTAGTACAGAACTAGCAACCTTCATTACATCTGGATCTAGCTATGCTGCTGCATTTCCTGGCAGCCCATCACCTCCTTGTACTGTTGGTCTTGGCTACTCCCTTGACTCACACCCTCCATCCACCACCTCACACCACAGTCTCACCATGACCCAAACATTGAACCTGGTCACCAAACTACTGGCTCACCATCTCACCTGCCACACCTACTCACTGCTTCTCACCACATCCTAACCTTCCAGACTCCACTAATCCTTACCTCAACTCACCCACCCTATGGCTCCAGCACTTCGCAACTAAACCCACACCCAACCAACCTTGCCCGCTACATCTGAGAAACCTCAGACTAAGAACTAGATTCCTCCACATACCCAAACTCCAGCATGCCACCCACCAGCGAACAAACACCAACCAAACCCAGGCGGCCCAGGCACAACCCTACAACCTCAAGACACCACTCAAAGACGTGGTGAAGGGCACTCATCAATGCTAGATCCCTCCCGGCCCACGCCCTTGACATTGCAGATCTTATCACCACACAAAACCTGGATTTTATTGCCATTACGGAAACATGGCTTCACGCAGCCTCAGGTCCTCTACTGGCACTAGCCATTCCCAATGGATATTCCATTATCAGAAGTGACCGCAACTCCAACCTCTCCAAAGGTGGCGGCGTCACATTTATCCACAAAGACGACATCAACATATGAAATTGATTCCCAACACACAATTCAGTTCTGCTGAGTCCCTCTCAGTCAAACTCTCTCTATCTCACAATAACACAGCCACCCTGCACCTCATCTACAGGCCCCCGGGCCCACTCGCCACATTTTCGAATGACATCCCGACCAACCTTGCCGACAACACCAAACCTAACTCGCAAGTTCTACTTCTTGGTGACCTCAATCTCGGCCTACTAGATCACAATGACTCCCACGCCGAAGAGATTGCGAGCAATATTTCAAACCTAGGATTCTCTCATCGCATTCTCAAACCCACCCATTCCAAAGGGAGGACACTCGATTGGATCGCCGACTTAAATTGCAATACGCATATCACCTCCAACGACCCATGTGCCTGGTCAGACCACCACATCATCATCTTTAACATACCAGCCAACGAACCACGCACCAAACCTAATATTGCGCCATCCATCCCTACAAGAAACAAAAAGGACATTACCAAGTACAAACTCCTGCCTCTCATCCTGCCAATTCTTAATAATTGTGCCCAAAATCAGGAAACCTAAACAGCGTGCCCATCTTAATTCCTGGTTTATGCCACATCTTAGAACATTACGCAAAGAAAAACTGAATGCTGAAGCACTTTGGAAAAGCCATCCTTGCAAGGCTAATAAAGATAACCTCATCATTGCAACACTCAACTACAAGGAAGCAATTGTACAAGCTAAAAGAGAGACTTACAACCAACGTATCTCTCAAGCTGATTCTAGTACGAAGGAGCTATTTAAAATTCTTAAAGAACTAGAAACCCCTTCCGCCACCCCCGATATGTGCAATAAGGACAGCACATGGTGCGAGAATATACAAAAAGCTCTCCTCAACAAAGTAGCCACATTACAGTGCAAAATCAATGCCAAACAAAACTGCCTTCAAACTTTCCTTCAAACTAAACTCATGACTAATAAACCTAAAACCTCCATACCTTCACACTCCCCATTTAGCTTTGCTCCACTTACTATCACTGAGGTAGAAAGCATCATTAGTAAACTGAAACCGTCCAACTGTCAGGGCGACTTCTGTCCAGCCCCCATCATCAAGGAATCGTCACATGAACTTGCCCCCTTCATTACCGCCTTTATCAATGCTTCATTCCATCCGGGCATTGTTCCTGATAACCTTAAGGACGCATGGTTCATCCCATTGTTAAAAAAAACCTATGTTGGATCCTAGTATCCCCACTAATTACAGGCCAATCACCACGGTCCCATTCTTAATGAAAATTTTGGACAGGGCTGCGTATTTACAGATTCAGAAGTACCTAGAAAATAACCATCTTCTTGGCATAAGACAATCTGGTTTTTGAGCCAAGCACGGGACGGAAACGTCCTTACTAGATCTTAAAACTCAAATTGAGGACCTAAATGACAATGGTAAAATGGCCTTATTATTACTCCTCGATTTATCAGCAGCATTTGATCTGGTCAATCATCAAATCCTCTGCCGCCACTTGAAACTAACGGCCCACATCTCTGAAAAAGCCACCCAGTGGATCAGTTCATTCTTGGATAACAGACAGATGAGGGTTTTCTCGCCCACCGCCACAGCAGAACCCACACTGGTGCTCTGCGGGATGCCGCAAGGCTCCTGCGTTTCACCAATGCTTTATAACGTTTTTACTACACCTCTATTTGATGTACTTGACCATCTGGGTGTCACCTACACCAACTACGCCAATGACACCCAGATACTCATTCCAATCACAGGAGACTACTTGGTGGACTCTAAAGCCCTGAACGACATCTATCAAGTCATCCAAGCCTGGATGGCCGAGCATGAGCTTTGTCTCAATGATGACAAGACAGAGCTCCTCATCCTGGGCTCTCAACACCAATTGAATAGACTTGACCGCTCCTTTAAAACGTTCAACATTGATGGTAACTCTATCAAAGTTTCCACTGACACTAAAACGCTAGGAATCTACCTAGACTCCGCCTCATCACTCAACAGACAAATAAATGCTGTCGTCTCGGCATCCGCTTATGTAAGCTTATCACAGCATGCCGCCCCTTCCTAACCACACAGAACTGCACTATCTTGGCCAGGATATTGGTTATGTCCAAATTGGACTACTGCAATGCCTTATATTTTGGGACCAACCAACGTAACCTTAACAAATTACAGGTTACCCAAAATAACGCCATCAGAGCTGCCCTAAACATCGCCAGATCTGCACACATTTCTGAAACTAGGAGAAGTCTACACTAACTTTCAGTATCACAAAGAATTTCTCTGAAATCTCTCACACACAAATGTCTGAATAATCAGGCCCCCATCTATCTTGCCTCCTTCTTCTCTCACTACTCGCCTACCGGGCTACTTGGATCGGCTCAAGCACACTGCCTGACCATCCTTAGATATAAACTGCAGAGAGCTGGGGGCACTAGCTTCCCAGTCCTTGCCTCCAAATTATGGAAATCCATTCCATTAACCATTAGATCTGAACATTCTCCAACCCTATTCAAACAAAAAACCAAACTGTAGTTATCCACCACACAAGCCTAATGCTACTTAGGACTTTTTGGTCATCACCTGCTCAGCATATGTATTCAAGATTATAATAACTGTAAATATTGATGCACATCATACTGTATACTATGTATAATGTTACTGTATATATTGCGCACACCTTTACATTGTTATTTTACCATTTTGTATATCCTGTGAATTGTTGTCTCTGTTTATCTGTAACTAATATTGTGATGTACTTACTTGCCAAGATATGCGCCCGGTTGCCCTTGGGCCTGGTGCGCTATATAAATAAATAAATATACATTAGCTATGGAGTTGCACAGTTTGTCGTGATCCACAAGGTCAAATGCTGCGGATAGGTCTAACAGCAAGAGTATACAGAGTTTCCCCTGATCGAGTCCATCTGGATTTTAAGATTCAGAAGGGCTGTTTTCGTACTATGATTAGGCCTGAACCCAGATTGTCTGGTACCAAGTAAATGGTTTTGTTCGAGGTGAGTTTGGATTCAAGTGTATGCTATTTTGTCGATGATTTTGAGTAAGAAAGGGGCCGTTGTTATTGTCCGATAATTAGTGGGCACAGTGGGATCCAATGTTGTTTTTTTTAGAGGTGGGGTGATCCAAGCTTCTTTGATGCTGGCTGGGACTGTGTTAGTGTTGAAAGAGGCGTTAAAAAGTTGGTGATGGTGGGGGTGAGGTTAGAGGCACATTCTTTAATTATTTTTGCTGGGACATTGTCCCCTTTGCAATTAGAGGCTTTAAGCTTGGATATGGTATTCAGTACTAGTTCTTCAGAGACCGGGGCAAAGTGCAATAGCATGTTAGAATGTACGTCAGGGGTGGTGTGGTGTTGGTAATTATTGTATTTTTATCTGCTAATGCGAGTCTTTTGATGATTTTGTTTTGTAACGGTGCAATTTTGGCAGCTAGGGCATTTTGTATGGTGGTGCACAATTCTTTACTAGAATCAGCCAGGGTTTTGGATGGGGTGGGATTCTCTAGTTCTCTGAGGATGGAGTAGAGTTCTTTAGAATCTTCGAAGAGGCATTGCTGATGTGATTGTTGTAGGCATTGGCTTTGTGGGAGATGATGGCTGATTTATAGGTTTTGTTGGCCTCCTTGTATGGGTTAGCAGAGTCCGATATAGGATGTTTAGTATGGGTGTGTTTAAGATAGTGTTTGGTTCTTCTAAGTGAAACTAGTTATTCGTTAAACCTAAATGCGTCTTTTTATCAGCTCAACGTGTTTTAGTATTTATTGCCGATACTTCATCGATAATAAGGGTGAGGCATTTATGGTAGTAGTCATCAATGGTGTTAGGATCTTTACTGGTAATTGGATTGGTTTTTAGTGTTTTGTTAAGGATGGGGTCAAAGTACTCAGCAGTGAGTTTCCGGGGGTTTCTAGCTTTGTAGGTGTTGACTGCATTGGTTTTAGGAGGGCTAGGTTCGTCACTCAAGAGAGTGAAATCTATGCAGGGGTGGCCTGTCCTATCAAGAGGAGTAATAGTGTCGACAGATAGCCTGGTATTGAGTGAGAGGATCCAATCAAGTGTTCTACCCTTGATGTGTGTGGGAGCATTCACCAGTTGGGTGAATTTCATAATACTGAGCGCTGAGTGTAGGGCTTCGACTTTGTGGTCTTGGTCGTCATTGAAGCTTAGATTTAGGTCTACAAGGATGATACATTTGGTATTGGGTTTAATGAGTGGGGCAAGAAATAAAGGAATGTCTATTTTGGGGTGACTGTTAGTGCTAGGTGTTCTGTAAATCACAACAATGCTAATCGCGGTTTTTCCATTCATGGCCAGTTTACCTAGCAGAAGTTTGTACCCTGTGATGCCTTTGTTAGAACAGGGCCTTAATTGCAAATTAGTCTTAGCTATGATGGCTACACCACCTCTTGTGGTATGGGTTCTAGTGGTCCTAAGGATGGTATAGTCGGGGAACAATGGTCCAGATGCTTGATGAAGCCAGGATTCTTTGATTACTAGTAGGTCTAGGTTTTGTTCAATGATTAAGTCATGAATTTTGATTGCATGGGCTCTTAGTGATCGGGCATTGATGAGAGCGCCTTTGAGGCAGGTGAGTGGCTTGGCTTCTACGGTGACGATCTTGGGCATCTGAGGTTGAGAGGCATTGGGGGTAATTATGGAGATCAGGTCAGTGGGGGGTTTGTACTTTTTTTGTGTGCAAGGTGTCAGTGAGTGTAGAAATCAAGAGTCACACCCAGTGGTTAGATGCTGAAATAGTGCTTTATTCTTGGTTCTTAACCAAACGAAATTATAGTCAATTGTTCCTGGCTGTTTGGAAGTTACTTCACTTCTCTGGCCGCTTCCTGGGAAAATAACCTTCTTTCCTAAGCCTCTTGGGACTCCGGATAGGCCCACCAGTCGTCCCTTCGCTCTTCGCCCTCTCCGTATGACTAGAAAAGGAAACAACAACACGTTGATCAGCTCCCGGTCTTTTATAAGTCATGAGTGACTTGTCTCCCCACCAATAGGGTCCTTCCCTGACTATCAGGCTTTCTATTGGTTGTTCCTGCCACGTCCCGCCTCCTTTAAAGGCTGCCGTCTGGGGTGGTGCCTCCCGATACTCCCGCCTGTCGGGGGAGTCCCGTCCACGTTCCCATGTGTTTTCCAAGGCCCCTCCTCTCCCCTGCTTGGGTGTCCCTGCTCGCCCGCCCCCGCCGAGCGAACTGCCTCCGTAGAGCGACCCGCTCCGTCTGGCCCGTCGCCTCTCTCTTCTTGCCTGCTCCGGCGGCGAGAGGAACACGCCGGGGTGCGCGCGCCTCCGCACCGCGGCCGGCCGCAGCTCCGAGCCCCGGACAGCACCCGTGACGTCCACCCCGGCGAAACAAGGTAAGGGCTGGGCTGTTTCATGGGCCACTGTCAGTACTCCATGTTTCCCCATTTCCCTTCGTCCGACGGGACCCTCTTCACATCTCCCCATCACAAACCCTGGCCGATCGGGCAAGGGAGCATTCCTGGACAGATAGTCGGCCACCAGTTGGGATCCAGCAGGCTTGTGAATGGTAAGGAAATCAAACGGTTGCAGTGACAGGAACCAGCGAAGAACACGCTGGTTGGTATCCTTATGTTTGGCGAGCCATTGTAGGGGAGCGTGGTCAGTATACAATGTAAAGGGGCGTCCCAAGAGATATTTGAGAGTTTCCACTGCCCATTTGATGGCCAAACACTCTTTTTCCACCGTTGAATAGGCCTCCTCGTGAGGAACGAGTTTCCTGCTCACGAAACAGACTGGTTGAAGTTCACCATCATGTTCTTGTGAAAGAACCGCACCAAGACCATGGTTCGAAGCGTCTGTTTGCAGAAAAAAACGGTCATGAAAGTCGGGGCACCGGAGTACCGGATTCGAGGTAATCCTTTGTTTCAGGACCTCGATGGCATCCAAAGCCGCAACATTTTTGGACAGATCAGGATTTCCTTTATTCCTTAAAGCGTCGGTCAAGGGGGCAGCCACCGTGGAGAAATCAGGGATGAACCTTCGGTAATAACCGATGAAGCCTAAGAAGGCTCGGATTTGTTTTTTTGTAGTGGGTGTTGAAATTTCATATATAGCTTTGATTTTTGAAGTTTGGGGTCGTAACATGCCTCCACCAACCAGGTGTCCAAGATACTTAGTTTCGTGCGCACCCATCACCGTCTTCTTGGGATTGATGTGTAAGCCTGCCCTAGCTAACTCAGCCACCACCTGTTCCAAGTGGTATAGATGGGCCTCCCAGGTAGTGCTATACACGACAATGTCATCTAAGTAAGCTGCAGCATACTTCTCATGGGGGCGTAGCACGACATCCATCAATCTTTGGAAGGTGGCCGGAGCTCCGTGTAGGCCAAAAGGTAGAACTTTAAATTGATATAGGCCTTGGGGGGTTGCAAAGGCGGTTTTTTCTCGGTCTGTGGTTTTCAAGGGGATTTGCCAATATCCCTTGGTTAGGTCCAGTGTACTCAGGAAGTTTGCGGATCCTAGGCTCTCCAACAATTCGTCCATTCTTGGCATTGGATAGGCTTCGTATCTGGAAATGGTATTCAGCTGTCGGTAATCCATACAAAACCTAATTGTACCGTCCGGCTTTGGTACCAGTACTATCGGGGAGGACCAGGAGCTGGTGGATGGTTCAATAATATCCATGCGTAGCATGTCTTTTACCTCGTTTTTGATGATTAGCCTTCTTGCTTCGGGGATCCGATAGGGTCTTAGCCGGACAGTCTGTCCGGGATCGGTTCTGATCTCATGTTCGATTAGATTGGTTCTTCCAGGTAAGGTCGAGAAGGCCCCTGCATAGGGTGACAGGCTGGCTAACAGTTCGGATTTCATGGAAGGTGTTAGTATTTTACCCCATTGAACGTCTTCCAGTTTGCCTTGTTGTCGGGTCACATTTTGTTCTGAACCATCGTCACCGATCTCCATCGTTGCCGCTAATATGGGTGTGGTCCATGCCTTTAGTAGATTCACGTGATATACCTGGTCTGGTTTGGATCGGTCGGGTTGGTGGATTCGATACGTCACCGGACTAAGGACCTCCTTAACTTCATATGGACCTCTCCATCTGGCCAGTAGTTTGTTCGTACTGGTAGGTAGGAGGATCAGTACTTGGTCCCCTACCTTGAACGTTCTCATCCGACTTCCTTTGTTATATGTCTTCTCCTGAGTTACTTGGGCTTGTCCTAGATTCGTTTCGGCCATTGAACGGAGTATTGTCAGATGTTCTTTTAGCTCTTCGGTATACTCTGTTAATGAAATTTCCTCTGAAGTCTCCCATTCCTCTTTTACGAGATCCAATATGGTTCGGGGTTGTCTTCCGAAAAGGAGCTCAAAGGGAGAGAATCCCGTAGATGATTGCGGTGTGTCTCTTAATACCATTAAGACTAAGGGTAATACTCGTTCCCAGTTCTTCCCGTCGGGTCCTGTTACTCTTCGTATCATCTTCTTGATTGTTTTGTTATACCTTTCGACTAACCCGTCTGTCTGGGGATGATACACTGAGGTACGTAGCTGATGAATCTGTAGTCTCTCGCATACTTGTCGAAGTAGGGTGGACATGAAATTAGTCCCTTGGTCGGTAATGACTTCCGAGGGTAACCCCACCCTCGCGAAGAAGGGTATGAGTTGGTCACATAACTGTCGGGCTGAGGTTCCCTTCAAGGGAAACGCCTCTGGATATCGCGTAGCATAGTCAACTATGACTAGTAGATACCTGTACCCTCGGGAAGCAGGTTCTATAGGTCCCACGATGTCCATGCCTATTCGCTGGAAGGGTACGTTAATGAGGGGCATTTTCTGTAGTGGGGCCTTTGCTGGTAAAACCCCACTGGTTAACTGGCAAGTCGGGCACGCCTTGCAGAACCGGGCTACTTCCCCATATATGCCTGGCCAATAGAACCGTCTCAAGATGTTCTGCTGGGTTTTTAGGGAGGCCATGTGCCCCCCACAGGGGTGGTTATGTGCTAACTGCATTATGACCATCCTATGTGTTTTTGGCAAGACCAGTTGTTCTTTTACGTTCCCATCGTCCGCTTTGTATTTGCGATATAAGAGGCCATGACGAAACAAGAACCCCGGTCCCTTTGTTACATCTGGTTCTATCTCGTTGGCCGCTCTCTCCCGGGCTACCCGAAGGGTTGGATCAGTCAGGGTTTCGCCTCTCAGGGAATCTTCATGATCTTCGGGGTTCCAATTGATTGGACGAGTCATATAACTGGCTTGACACCACTCTAATCTGTTCCGTCTTTTGTGACCGGGAGGGTTTCTAGGGTTCTCTTCTTTCGTGACTTTGAGGTTGACCCTGCTTCCGCCTTCTTCCTCTATGGTCCTTAGTGCTTTATCAAAGTGTGGTAAGTCTGTCCCTATGACTACGGGGGTAGGTAGGGTAGGAAGGACGGCAGCCTTTAACTGAGTGGTTTCGTGGTTCATCTCTATCTGTATCTCCTTCACCGGGTATGATTTTACGTCCCCATGAATACACCTTATTGGTATAGAAATGTTAGACAAATTAGGTGTAGTACTCACGGTTGGAGATATGGCTGTTTGTCTACTTCCGCTATCTAGCAGCGCCCTCGTTGGTCGACCATCAACCCTTATATCCACAACATAGGGTCCAGGGCTGCGTTCTTCTGGATGGGTTTTCATAAAGCCAATATCCATGGGCTCTGTCGTCTTCCTTCTGGGACAAAACCGGGCAATGTGGCCCCATTCACTGCACTCAAAGCATTGGGGCTGTCGAAACCCCTGGGGCATAGGTGACTGCTTCTCCTCATGTCCCAGTTTTCTTTCTTCGTATTTTTTTGGGGCGTCCTCTGGTTGCCTCCATCGGGTGGGGATCCCTCTTGGTCCCTTTTGTACTGGGTGTTCCAGGCTGGATAAGGTCATTCTTCCTATGGCACCGGTTATGGGGAGACGGCTATACCCGGCCTTTTGATAAGCCGACGCGATGTCGACCGCCTCTGCCAATGTAGGCCGGTGGTGTTGCCGAACCCATCTTTGCATTGGGCCTGGCAAGGCTTCTATAAACTGTTCTAGTATTATTTTGTCCAATAGCGGTTGGTTAGCTGGGGTAGGTGCCTGGATCCACTTCTCCGTCAGATCTTTGATGCGGTAATATAACTGCCGGGGGCTTTCCCCATTCCTTAGCTTTGTGTCCCTTAACTGGATACGGTAGGCCTCCTCGTCCAGGCCTAACCGGTCCAGTACGGCTGCCTTGATTTCACCGTATGGAGTGATGCCATTGGGGTTCACCGCCTGATACGCTCCCTGCATCACTCCGGATAGCAGGGGAGCCACATATTGTCCCCAACGTTCGGGTGGCCATTGCGCATTTCTCGCTATTCTTTCAAAACTGGTGAAGAAAAAGGCTGGATCTTCCCCTTCCTTATACTTCTGAAGCAGAGTGGATGGTACCATGGGCTGGTTCCTGGAGCTGGCTACTGCGTCCGTGAGCCTAGTAATGGTCTCGTGTTGTTTGTCTTGCGCCGTGGTTTGCAAGGCGCCCTGCAATTGGATGGCCTGCTGGAAGGCCTGGCGGTCAGCTGCCGCTTGCTGAGTTTGTAGCTGTAGTAATTGTTGCAACTGTTGTTGGCCGTCCGTCAGCGCCTTAATTAGGGTCTCCATCGCGTTGTCGCTAATCCCACCTTCGTCGCCAATGTAGAAATCAAGAGTCACACCCAGTGGTTAGATGCTGAAATAGTGCTTTATTCTTGGTTCTTAACCAAACGAAATTATAGTCAATTGTTCCTGGCTGTTTGGAAGTTACTTCACTTCTCTGGCCGCTTCCTGGGAAAATAACCTTCTTTCCTAAGCCTCTTGGGACTCCGGATAGGCCCACCAGTCGTCCCTTCGCTCTTCGCCCTCTCCATATGACTAGAAAAGGAAACAACAACACGTTGATCAGCTCCCGGTCTTTTATAAGTCATGAGTGACTTGTCTCCCCACCAATAGGGTCCTTCCCTGACTATCAGGCTTTCTATTGGTTGTTCCTGCCACGTCCCGCCTCCTTTAAAGGCTGCCGTCTGGGGTGGTGCCTCCCGATACTCCCGCCTGTCAGGGGAGTCCCGTCCACGTTCCCATGTGTTTTCCAAGGCCCCTCCTCTCCCCTGCTTGGGTGTCCCTGCTCGCCCGCCCCCGCCGAGCGAACTGCCTCCGTAGAGCGACCCGCTCCGTCTGGCCCGTCGCCTCTCTCTTCTTGCCTGCTCCGGCGGCGAGAGGAACACGCCGGGGTGCGCGCGCCTCCGCACCGCGGCCGGCCGCAGCTCCGAGCCCCGGACAGCACCCGTGACGTCCACCCCGGCGAAACAAGGTAAGGGCTGGGCTGTTTCGTGGGCCACTGTCAGTACTCCATGTTTCCCCATTTCCCTTCGTCCGACGGGACCCTCTTCACAGTGAGTTTGGGTGGGTCAAGAGTCGTTGGAGTAGGAGTATGGCTGTGATGTATTTTAGTGCAAGATCTTAGTCAATGGATCCTATCAAACCCGTCAATGGGGAGGGTTTTGGAGCCTGATGTCGATATGAGGTAGACCAAGGGGTCTGCTTTGAGATCCGTAGGGATGGGCTCTCGAGTATGGCTCCTAGAGCTAAGGCTAGGGGTATGGTCGTAAACATGGATACATGGGAAGGGTGGAGTAGAAGGCAGGAATGGTGTTAGGGCAAGG
Organism: Ambystoma mexicanum; assembly: GCF_040938575.1. NCBI lineage: Eukaryota > Metazoa > Chordata > Amphibia > Caudata > Ambystomatidae > Ambystoma > Ambystoma mexicanum. The sequence goes on along the minus strand of NC_090932.1, from coordinate 119,390,393 downwards.
CATGGGGTGGTGTCTATGGCATGCTAGTCTGGATAGACCATTTCTGACCGCAAGGAAGTGGCTTCCTGCACATGGCGTGCTATCTTGGACAATGCTAAAAGGGAATATTGTGATGAGTAGCCAGACTAACGGCTATGTTCAGAGTGGCTGAAGCTAGGAGTGTGGGGTTAGTCCTGTGGTGTGGAGTGCATTGTACTAGCGGTGATGAATAGGCTAATGTGGGTATAAGTGATTTTGGTGGGCTGCACATGGAGGAGGTGGGCTGCGTGTATAAGGCTAATTTAAATGCTGTATAGGGCAGCTAATGCCCACAAGTAAGCGTTGGGCTAGTTAAAGTGCTTATGGCAGTGGGCAGCAAATGCCAGTAATTAAGCAGCGGACAGTGGGCGGCAGGCTGGTTCAACTAATGACACTGGGCAGTAAATGCCAGCAGATAAACATTAGGCTAGTTTAAACATTTGATCATGATACAGTGGGCAATGGGCACTATACCAACTAAAATGCAGTTACAGTAAATGAGGTTCCAATTAATTCGCTAGCGAGTGATCGGAGACAGCGCTTTGAGCTGTAATGGACACTAAGTAGCATCCTAAGCATGAGACAGTAGCGAGCATGTGGATTTATTTATACAATTTTAACGCAAGATTGGTTGGGGTGCCGGTAGTGGCGCGCCACTAGGGCTTGTGAAGGTAGCAACAATCCGCATTCGTTGAGCGTGGTACAATCGCCACATGCACAGTAAGAATACAATGTCATCTGCAATCGCTTGAGCAGGTACTTTCAGCGAGGCTAGTATCGTAACAGCATGAGTGGCTACAATACCGTTGGTAGCAGAGTAACGAGGGTGGAGTGACCGAAAACTATGCAACAGCTCATCTAGTTAGAGGGTGTGCCTAATAGAGTTTTAGATAAGGTCCAATGGGTGCACAGTGAGTGTAGATCCTCAGAAGCCTTGAGAGTCTGTGGGGGTTGGGTGACAACGTACTTTGGATCTGTAAACTTAAGGATGGTAGCCGCGCTCCCATGCGCAGAACAGGCGCAAAACAGGACCCTTTGCTGCGGCCCTTTGCCAGAAGGGCTGCAGCTGGCTCCTTCCGCCTGCATGCTGAAACGTGTAATAAAATGAACAAACATAGATCGTACTCGGTAAGCATTATGGGCGGCCATTTCAAAGTGGGCACTCGCCTGGCTACTCAGAGTGCAAGCAGCAAATGCGCACAATGAAGCGTGCACAATGAACAAATCCGGCATCAGCAGCATGGTTCCAAACCTGCTTGAGCGCGATGTCAGAGGCGTCACTAGGAGTATGGCTGGCATCTGGGTGGGCGCTGGGGCATCTGTAGGCTGCACCTGCAGCGTCGGTCCCCAGGGGAGTGGGAGAAGGGCTCCTGCCCTCTCCGTGTGTCGATCAGAAGTGATAACGCTAGGTAACGCTACCTTCACAACCAGAGGGTTGATGGCCTGAAAAATGTCATAAGGACCAACAAAATGAGGAATGAGCGGGCCATCGACCTGGTATCCGTAGATTCCTAGTTGACAGCCAGACTTTCATTCCGGGTTGATATTCCAGTGCAGTAGAGTGGTGCCTGTCAGTGAAGGATTTAGCATGCTCTTGGGCATCGTGCAAACGTCTTTCGACATTTCTGTGTACGTCGGTCCATTCCCTAACACAGTCGAGGGCTGTGGGATTATGTTGAGGAAAGGACGGGTCAAGTGGCAGAGCCTGGGGGTGTTGTCCATAGAGTGCATAGAAGGGCGAAGAGCCAGTGGATGAATGCAGGGAATTGTTGTATGCGAATTCTGCCGCAACCAAGACTGACAGCCAGGTCTCCTGGTGGTGTAGGAGGAGACAACGGAGGTATTGCTCAAGCGTGACGTTAAGCCTTTCCATTTGACCGTCCATCTGTGGATGGTATGCACAAGAAGAACAGTCTTCAAATATCAAAGGAAGCTGTGAGCGACTTCCAGAAGTGAGATGTGAATTGCGTACTGCGGTCTGAAACTATGATTGAAGGGAGCCCAAAGGAATGAAATACATGTCTCAAGAATAGGTCTGCAAGGATGTGAGCCGAGGGCCATCTCCAACAGGGTATGAACAGGGCCATCTTGGTGAAATAATCCACCACGACCCATATGGTGGTGTATTCCTGTACGGAGGGAACCTCTACGAGGAAATCCATAGACCTCATTGACCATGGGCTCTGTGGTACTGGGAGAGGTTGGCCAGGGTAGTCTTACACTGAATACATATGGAACAAGAATGAATGTAGTCATGTACGTCTCACCACATGGCTGGCCACCAACACCATCTCTGCAAGAGTTCCATCGTCTTTCTCCTACCAGGGTGTGCAGAGAATACCGAGTCGTGACACCACTTTAATGCAGTATGACGAGACTTGGTATCAGGCATAAAAAGACACCCTGGATGTACGGGAGGGAGTTCACCACATCCAGATTGTACTCCGAGATCTCATTGGGTTGTCCCGCCACCATTCTTGGAGTGATAATCAGAGTGATGGTTGAGGTGTACAACCACATACAATCTTATGGGGCAGAAGCAGAGTGTCTTCATTCCCCATGGTCGGTGAGGAACCATGCATGCGGGAGAGGGCATCCACTTTTGAATGCCAATGTCTCGGTTGATAAGAGACTGTAAAATCGAACATTGAGAAAAACTCATGCCACCTGGCATGACAAGAAGTAGCGCATTTGACAGATTTCATAGCCAGCAAGTTTTGATGATCAGTGAATACTTGCACGGGATGAGCGGCCCCAAGTAAATGATGTCTCCACTCATTGAAGGCGTCCGAATCACCTGTAACTCGCGCTCCATCATTGTGTAGTTCTGTTCGTATGAGGCGAGTTTCCAGGAGAAAAAAGCCAATGGCTGAAGCTCTCCAGTATCACCGCACTGCTGAGACAGTATGGCACCAATGGCGATGCCCGAAGCTTCTGCCTCAACATGGAAGGGCAGTGTAGGATTTGGGTGTTGTAACACCCGAGCTGTGGTAAACGTGACCTTTAGAACATCAAAGGCCTGACCAAATGAAAGGCAGACCAAATGAAAGGCTTTTTGCTACTACTAAGGGTGGTTAATGGAGCCACCATACCCGAAAAAGAACAGATAAACCATCGACATAAATTAGCAAACCCTAGAAAGGATAGTAATGTTTTCACATTTACAGGAGTAGTCCAGTGGAGGACGGCTTTGACTTTGGTCTGATTCATTTGTACGCTGTGATTAGTCAGGTCGTGGCCATGGAAATCCACCTCAGTTGCGTGAAAAACACATTTCTCTGCTTTGGCGAATAAACAGTTTTCCCGCAATTGTTGGAGAACTGAAGTAACGTGTGTGATGTTTTTCTGGTATGATGAGGAAAAGACCAAAATGTCCTCAAGATAGACTAGAACGTATCGGTCTATCAGATCACGGAATACGTCATTCATATAGTTCTGAAATGTGGCCGGGGTTTACTAAGCCCGAAAGGCATAACACAATATTCATAAAGATCAAACCGTGTCCTGAAGGCCGCTTTCCATTCGTCGCCTTCACGTATTGTCACCAAAATGTATGCTCCCCTCAGATACAATTTAGTGAACAAAATTGAAGAACCCAACTGGTCCAATAAGGTGGAGATCAAAGACCAGGGATACTGGTTCTGGATTTTTATGGCGTTAAGGGCCCTGTAATCGATGCAGAGCCTCAGGTGCCCCTCTTTCTTCGGAAACAAAAAAATAAGGGAGAAGCCGCAGGAGAGCGAGATGGACGAATAAAACCTGTACTTAAGGATTTATTGATATATTCTTTGAGGACAGCGGTCTCCTTTTGCGTAAGGGAGTACATTCTTCCGCTGGGTATGCTTGCCCCGGGAACCAGGTCAATCGGGCAGTCGTAGGGTCTATGTGGTGGTAACTGGTCGGCTTTTCCCTTGTCGAACATGTCTTTATAAGTCCTCACTAGCCGTCGAGTGGAGCTGGAGCTCACACTGTGCTGCAGGAGCAGCACCACCTACACCCTACTCTCACAATATAAAGGGCTTGAGGTACACCACCCACCAATATGCACTCTAAGGAGATCGCCATCACTGCTATATCAGAGGCATGGAAACAACGCCTCCTATGCTGCCTGAAGAAAAAGCTGCCATCCGTGAGAAAAGCATACGAATTTAAATTTGCTGCCATTGAGAACCACGAGGGTTCTCTCCATCTAAAGATGGGCGCCGCCATCATCCAGTTCTGAAGCCAACCCCTCTGCCGGCAAGCAACCCGCCCCACCAGCTGATTGGCCCGGCCGCGGCCTTAGCAGCCTATCGGGAATCGCCAGAAGGTGATGCCATCCCGACAACAAAGGCACGACAAGGAAGGCATATTGCCTGTCCTTGCCAATTCTTGCCTTCTGCCAGGAATGCTGCACCCCCAGCGGTCTGGACTTCATTGCACAGACGCCACCCCACTAAGGTACCAAGTGATGAATTTGATGCTACTGCCACTTGTTACGTGACCATCATTTGTACACCTGCGCACTCTCTCTGACGCTGGTCTGTATTAAGGCAAACCTAATATTATGGGTACTAGAAATTAGTCACTTAGACTCTTGCTTGACATTTTTAATCTAATGTGTACTTGAACCCAGATGAACCACTGCCATACCGCTCCTTCCGACTGCACTACTTATCCACTGCCAAGCATTAGCTAGCCTTAATAGTGTATTTGTTCTTAAAAACTAGGTGAACCATTGTTTGGCACTATGTGTGTCTTGAACCAGGTGCCTAGCCTCTGACTGCCTCTACTTTGCCTATATATATCCTTTGAATCTAGCGAAATATTGCCATATCTGCACCTCTGTTGCACTGCCTAGTTTGTTACTTTGTGGCCTCAAATGCATAATTCGAATCTAGGTGAACTACTGTTTGATCTATGATACATATTTTGGTCAATGCTGCCCCATAGCACCACCTTGATTGATGTACTGTACTTGCATTTTGGTCAGTGCTGCCTCACAGCACCATCTTGATTGATGTATTTAACTTACATTTTGGTCAGTGCTGCCTCATAGCGCCACCTTGATTGATGTATTTGACTTGCATTTTGGGCAGTGCTGCCTCTTAGTGCCAACTTATTCATGTACCTATAACTTCATATCCAATTACTCCTGACCATAGTATTAAAGTCGCATCTAGATGGCCCATACAGCCCACATCGATTTACTCTTGACCGGATATAATGTGCTATTACCATCCTAACCCTGCCTAAAATAGCATAGCTGCATTGTGACCATATCTGATACTATCTCAGGAACTTGCCACTGCCTACCTAGCCTCATGGTTTATAGCGTGCCCCGGAAATAGCTGACTAGTAGCCCCCCTGGCTCACCTAGAACCGCCCATTACCATTACCAACAGGATGCACATTCATAGCCCATGCAAACACCTATCAGGTACCCTTCCTAAGAGTCTGGCTAACGCTTTACATAGCTTCTGCCTTTATGCTAGCACTAAAGTCCAACAGTCTGCCTATTAAAACCAGTGACATGTTGCTCGCCCGTACTGCCTCTCCCAACAATCTCCTCTGCCTCACATCACTAGACACACAAAGGTACAAAACTAGGTAATACCAAGAATATTCATCCACACCGCTACCATGTAGTACTACTGACAGAAACCTAAGATTGCGTGCCCGCCTCTCCAAATTATATGAGCCACCGGCGAAAAAAATGGAACAATTAAACCTTTTTAAAAAAATGCCCATTCCAGAAAGCAACCAAGGAGTCCAACCTGAGTCCCTCTAACCACCAAAGACCCACTTTGAACCGCACTAAACAGAAGTTTAAAGATAGTCCTAGCACTGCTCTCACACCAGTTAGCCACCAACCCAACTTCAAAAGAGCCCTCATAAATGCCAGGTCTCTAGTTGCCCATGAAACCAAAATCTCTGACATATTATTAATAGACAACCTAGACTTTCTGGCCATCTCAGAATCTTGGCTACATAATGCAGCAGGCCCTGCCCTATCGCTGGCAGTCCCCGAAAATTATACTATCCTGCGAGCAGATAGACACACCTCTCGAGGTGGAGGAATGGCAGTTATAACCAAGACCAACTTAGATTTGAGAATTGTGACAGTACCAACCATGAAATCCTGCGAATGCCTGTCGATCAAAGTCGCCACGGCCAACTCACAAACGCTAAACATCCTCCTGATCTATAGGCCACCTGGCCCCATTGGAACCTTCCCAGAAGACATCTCTACCGCTTTGTCTAACAACCTGAAAAATACTACCCAAACACTAGTGTTAGGTGATTTCAATCTAGGTTATAATGATACTAAGGATTCCCACTCCACTGTCATTGCTATGATTCTGCAAGAGCTTGGCTTCTCCCAGAAAGTCAATTCACCTAGGCACAACAAGGGTCAAATCCTCGATTGGATTGCAGAATATAACTGTGAGGTAAATATCATGGCTATCGTTCCGCAAATTTGGACAGACCACCATCTCATAGTATTCTCACTAACCACTAACCTAGCTACAGGCCAGCCTTCAATTACCCCCCCCCTCACTCACGAGGAATAAAAAACTCATGAGAGCTGAAAAACTACTGCCCCATATTCTACCTAAACTTAACTCTATACCTGACAATATTGACCCTAACGCTCTAGTCAAACGATACAACGAAGTCATGAACTCAGCCCTTGATAATATCGCACTGCTGAAACTAAGGAATAGCAAACTTAAAACACCTCTACTCCTGGTTTACCCCACATTTAAAAAACCTGAGACTACTCAAAAGAAAGCTGGAAACGGCGTGGAGACGCTCCCCAACTGCGGAAAATAAACTAAACCTCACTAAAGCCTCATCTCAATACAAGAAAGATATCCTCTTAGCCAAACAGGAAACCTTCAACAATAGAATATCCCAATCCAAGTCTAGTGTTAAAGAACTGTTTATTATCCTGAAAGAGCTGGAAACACCCATTGTACCACAAGAAAACTGTATCAAAGACAAAAAGTGTGTTCCAGTATCCAACACGCCCTAACCAACAAAGTAGCCAACCTACAAACTAAAATTGCCCACAAGTAAGCCTCTCTAGCACCCCAAACGCCTCAGAGCATAGCCCCCCTACCTCATCACAAACAAGAACACCTTTTAGCTTCTCAAAAGGTTCGACCATTGAGGTGGAAAAGGTCATACTGGGACTTAAACCGTCCAATTGCAAAGGAGACCAATGTCCGGCGCAACTTATCAAGGAGTGTCGAATCGAGAACGCCTGAACTGTAGCCAAATAATTCTTCCCCTATTGTAACCCTTTGCTGTAATGAATCGACAAAGGGATCTAGTAAATGGAAGAGTAGTCACACGCCCACGACTCACCAGCGGCAGAGACAAAGAATAAATATCAGTACAACTGGAAGTTAATGGGAAACACCCCACCTACCTTATAGAGACAACCCACCTCCAGAGGTAGAAGAAGATCAGGCTGGAAGAAGAGGTGCATGGATGATGTTAGGAGGTCCCCAATCTAGCCCCAATGGATGTCTAAGGTAGCAAGAATAGGTAATTAATCGGGCAGAAAAAGAATTCACAGGTATGAACATAACAGAAAATTAAACACTTCTTACCAAGTCACCAGAGAGGCGAGGTAATAGTCCAATAGCCAAACAATTCCAGGCACCTATTGTCATGATCTCTGCTTCCAAAAGGTCAGGGTTTTCCCAACTCCCTTGGAAGCAGATTCATAACCCAGGTTCCGAGTGCCAACCAGTCCCTTTTGGACCCAGTCCTGGCGCCAGTGGCACCAGGCTCATAAATATGCCCAGTCCCAGCGCTGGAAGCGCCGGGCTCATAATGCTTGGGTGGACTTACCTGCAGCAGACCATGCTGCTTACTTGCCTGCCAGTTGAGCCTCTGATCCTCTTCTGTTTGGAACTACTTTTCCTGTTGGGTGGGGCAGGAGCCACTCCCTAGGTTCAGAACACTGGAACTCTTCTGGAAAGCAGGAACTCTTTTCTTACCTAGGCGTGGCTGTGGAAGGAGACACCTAAGCACTACAGGAGGCTATTTAAACCACACCCGATGGATGAATCTTGCTTTGCATTATTCTGCATCCTCTGCAGCAGAACGCTCATCGTGTCTTCTGCATCTGATCCTTGGCCTAAGGAAAAAGGCTTACCATCCTGAATCCAGTCTTCAGCAACACCTATAAAGACAAGAAAGAACAGGTTAGCATTACGGTCTTCAGTGACAGCTCTTCACTTACCTGGGCCATCGGCTGTCACCAACGCCTCGCCCTGCATTCTGAAAGACAAAGGCTTACCTACTCTTCGTGCGCTCCGGAGGTCTTCACACTGCATTCCGGCATCTGAAAGACAAAAGCTTACCAACTCTTTGCACGCTCCGGAGGCCTTCGGCGCTGCATCCCGCATCTGAAAGACAAAACAAGGTGCGTTTAAAGACATTGGGGAACTTTAATACTCACGTGCCATTACTCCTTTCCACATCTAACCCAGTGGGTATTCCGGCACCCTGCAGCCGCTCCGAACTTGTACCTGCAAAATAAAAAGACAGTTAGAGCGCATCGTGAAGCAGGCAACAAGCGCTTACTTACGTGCTTCCAGGCGCTTCTATTCATCACACGGGCTCCATCTTCAACTCACTTCAGCCCGTCATCCACCATCGCCGGAACCCTGCAAAACAAGAGACATCATTACTAAAGACTTTAAAGACATTAGAATTACTCGAAATTTACCGTTCGTGAAGTAAACGACGGACAGCAGTCCTCTGAAGTCAAGAGGCCTGCTCCCCTTATTCAGTGAAGAAACTGGTTACAGCACCCTGCCCCGAGGCAGATGGAGAGCACGGCATTCACTTACCTAAGGTGAGAGCGTTAACCTTCGGGGTTCTACAGGAGAAGAGAAAGGGAAGAAGAGAGAGATATTCAATAACCCAGTTCATTAATCCCATATTTTCTATCTGCAGACATCTTACCCTTCGAGTCAAACATACAGTGCACAGAGATCCAGCCCAAAGAGCCAGCCGTGTGTTACACATCACCTTTGAAGATACGGTATACGCCCAGTCAAGACCGACGCCTCCACGGGAATCAGGTGAGCGTTACAGAATGCAAAGCCTACCACAAAACTCCCGTCCAGGCGCTATGGAAACCTCGGATACCGACCAACTAGCCCAGTTATTTGGGGAACTAAGGGCAGAAGTGCATGCAGCCCGTCAGGAAACGAACGCTCTAAGAAGGAAACTGATTATTTCCAAGGAGCGAACAGATGATCTCGCTAGACAATTGCTACAGTCACAAGCCGGACAGACCCCGTTACCCGCATCTGGGGGAAATCTTCCTTCTACATCCTCTATGAATCCAGTGCAGATCAACCTACCTGGGAATGTACCTCTGGCTCCGCCCGAATGATTTTCTGGTGACCCAAAGAGGTTTGCAGTATTTATCAATCAGTGCCGGTTGCATTTCTTATGCCGGCCAGCAGCCTTTCCAACTGATCAAGCTAAAGTAGCTTTCCTGCTTTCGTACCTTAGTGGCAATGCGGCAGACTGGTCGATCCCTCTAGTAAATCAAGATGATCCGGTCCTCCGTGATTTTCAAGCTTTTCAGCTCAGTATGGAAAAACTGTTCGCAAGACATTCACAGGGGCAGACCTTGGACAATGAGCTTCTTTCGTTGCGACAAGGTAATCAAGACCTTTTGGCTTATATTGCGTCTTTCAACAGACTGATAGTGGAAACTCAATGGCCTGAGGACAAAAGGATTACGCTGTTTTATAGAGGTCTACGTGGAGAGCTCAAAGATGTTTTAGCCCAAGTAGTGAATCCCCCACAAGATTGTTCGGACTATATAGACTTAGTCGTTCAAATAGATCACAGACTGCAGAACAGGAAGGCCGATCGTTCCAAGTTTGATGCTCGAGTATTTTCCAAACCGCCAACTCCTTCCAAAGGAGTAGACTCCGGGGAACCCATGCAAATAGGGGGTCTGAAAGGTCCTCTAACACAAAAGGAGCGGGAAAGGAGAAAACAGTTGCAATTATGCCTCTATTGCGTAAACTCAGGGCACTTTCTTCGAGACTGTCCGGTGAAACCTGCTAAGAAGGCAGTAGGAGCTGCAGTTACCAAAGTTACAAACTCTGAGCAGGGAAACGACCTCGCCCGACAAGAATAGAGGTTCTCTTGCCGAGCGTGAAAACCAGTTCCGTGACCTCGCATTTCGTGATACCTATGGTCCTCATTAGCCCTGATAATCCGGATCGATTACATGCAATTGAAGCTTACGTCGACAGCGGTGCCATCGGCAATTATGTGGATCATGAAATGGTTTTGAGGATGAATCTAACTCTTTGTCCCAAGGCTGTAAAGGACGTCATTACTACGGTGGATGGTACGGAGATAGCCTCTGGGCCAGTAACGCATACCACTCAAGAAGTGACGCTAATAAGTCAAGATGGACACCATGAGAAGATCGTGTTCGATGTGATCAAGGCCCCTCAGTTTCAGATTATTCTAGGAATACCTTGGTTAGAGAAACACAATCCTCTGATCGATTGGCGAGCAAGAACGGTCCAGTTTCCAGAATGTGTCTCTACTTGTCACCCTCCACCTGGTGTTGCACTGGCAGCAATTTCTTCAGAGACTCCCCAGTTACCTCCCGAATACCTAGAATACCAAGATGTTTTCCGGAAGGATCAGGCTAACTCTCTACCTCCTCATAGGTCTTATGACTGCCAGACAGACCTGATACCTGGATCTACTCCTCCTTGTAGTAGAATTTATGCCCTCACCGAGCCTGAGAACCTTCACCTTCGACAATACCTGGATCAATACCTGGCAAATGGGTTTATTCGTCCTTCCAAGTCCCCTGCTTCTTCAGCTTTGTTCTTCGTTCCAAAAAAGGAAGGAGACCTTAGAACTTGTATAGATTATCGCTCCCTGAACCAGATCACCGTTAAGAATAGATATCCGTTACCTTTGATCCCTGAACTCCTGGACCAAGTCAGAAAAGCATGCATATATACAAAGCTGGATCTTAGAGGAGCTTACCACTTGGTACGAGTAAAAGAGGGCGATGAATGGAAGACGGCCTTCCGCATCAAGTATGGGCTATTTGAATATCAGGTCATGCCCTTCGGACTTTGCAATGCCCCGGCCGCCTTTCAATATTTTATGAACAATGTCCTCAGAGAGCTCATAGATGTGTGTGTTGTTGTTTACATTGACGACATCCTCGTTTATTCTTCATCGGAATCTGAACATCGGAAACACGTGAAAATGGTCCTCGAAAGATTGCGTCAACACAAACTTTTCGCTAAGTTGGAAAAATGTGTTTTCAACGTGACTGAAGTTGAATTCTTGGGATTCATATTATCACCTGGCGGAGTGCGTATGGATTCAAAGAAGGTCGATGCAGTTCTCAAATGGCCATCACCATCCTCCGTAAAAGGTGTGCAAAGCATGTTAGGCTTCGCTAACTTTTACCGCAGGTTTATCCCCGAATTCTCTCGAATAGTCCAGCCCATCACTGCCTTGTTAAAGAAAAACAAACGTTTTGAATGGTCTGCCGAGGCGGAACAAGCTTTCCAGGATTTGAAGACTAAATTTATCTCTGCACCAATCTTAAAACACCCTCGCCCCGAACTCCCCTACATCGTGGAAACTGATGCTTCAAGCCTTGCCATGGGGGCAGTTCTATCACAGAAGGACCCGGTAACCAATCAGTTGCATCCCGTGGCATTTTGGTCCCGCAAATTCTCGCCTCCTGAAATCAATTACACGATTACTGACAAGGAACTTCTGGCTATCAAGTGTGCCTTTAAGGCTTGGCGGCATTATCTGCTGGAGGCCCGACACACCGTTACTGTGATTACGGATCACCGAAACCTGCAATATTTGAAAACCGCAAAAGCCCAATCCTCTAGACAACTCCGTTGGGCATTATTCTTTGCCGAGTTTGACTTCATAATTACCTATCGACCTGGTACAAAAAACGGTAAAGCTGATGCCCTTTCTCGGATGGGAGTGGAAGAACACTTGATCAACCCTAAACCTGTACCAATCATTCCCGAACAAAGAATTCTGGGTGTAATCGCCACACAATCCATAGAGGAAGTTAAGGATAAAGCCAGGCAACTTGTAACTCCAGCAGACATTCAGAATTGGCATCTGCAAGGAAAGGACTTTGCAGTAAAGGACAACTTATTGTATTTCCAAGAACGATTATACCTACCCAGCACAGATTTACAGAAAGAAGTAATCTCTTGTTATCACGATTCTTTAATGGAAGGACATCCCGGTATAGCCAAGACCTCAGAAAAGATCAAGCGCTACTTCTGGTGGCCGTCTTGGAAAAAAGATATCAGAGACTTTATAATGTCCTGTGGAGTATGCGCCCAAAACAAGAGTCAAAAGGAAAGACCAGCAGGCCTCTTACGCCCTATTGACATCCCACCTCGCCCTTGGCATACGCTTTCTATGGACTTCATCACCGATCTACCTCCATGCTCCGGATACAATACGATTCTAGTAATCGTGGACTTATTCTCCAAGATGGCGCATTTCATTCCGCTCAAAGGCTTGCCAACAGCAGCAACTCTGGCCCGAGAATTTCTCGAAAACATCGTCCGACTGCACGGTTTTCCTTCGGTTCTAATTTCGGATCGAGGTAGTCAATTTATTTCTCATTTTTGGCAAAGTTGCTGTCGGCTCAAATTGATGTGAGACTATCGACCAGTCACCACCCTCAGACCGACGGACAAACCGAGAGGACCAATCAAACTCTGGAACAGTATTTACGCTGCATGCTGCAACAAACTGAAAAAACTTGGAAAGACATCCTTTGGATAGCCGAATATGCCTACAATAACTCTGTCCATTCGGGAACTGGGAAAACCCCGTTTTTTCTTTTGTACGGCAGTCACCCTCGAACCTCGGAGTTGGATCCCCTCCAAGATCTTGAAACACCAGCAGTAGACTACCTGCATTCTACAATCACCCAAGCCTTTAGGAAGCTGTTTCTCACCTTCAAAGGGCTAAAGAACAATACAAGAAAGGAGCAGATCAACATCGGAAGGAAGCCCCTCAATATCGAGTAGGGGATCAAGTCTGGTTATCCACCAAATATCTTCCTCTAAAAGGGCCACGCACATTCAACCCAAGATACCTTGGTCCCTATTCCATCACTACCATAGTAAACCCAGTAGCGGTCAAGTTGGACTTGCCCCCGCACATGAAGATACATCCGGTCTTCCACGCCTCTCTATTAAAACCCATGCAACCTCAAACCCGACTAACTAAATCTCCAAAACCTATCCTAGTTGATGGGGAACTCGAGTTTGAAGTCAAAAGCATTCTGGACTCCAAGATCTCCAAATCTAAACTATTTTACCTAATTGACTGGAAAGGCTACGGCCCCCAAGAGAGATCCTGGGAACCTGCTGAATATGTCCACGCTCCTCGCCTAATCAAAAGATTTCACCGAACATTTCCTGACAAGCCAAAACCCCCGGAGAAGCCCTGTTTGGGAGGGGCCTTGAGGGGGGGTACTGTCATGATCTCTGCTTCCAAAAGGTCAGGGTTTTCCCAACTCCCTTGGAAGCAGATTCATAACCCAGGTTCCGAGTGCCAACCAGTCCCAATTGGGACCTTTTGGACCCAGTCCTGGCGCCAGTGGCACCAGGCTCATAAATATGCCCAGTCCCAGCGCTGGAAGCGCCAGGCTCATAATGCTTGGGTGGACTTACCTGCAGCAGACCATGCTGCTTACTTGCCTGCCAGTTGAGCCTCTGATCCTCTTCTGTTTGGAACTACTTTTCCTGTTGGGTGGGGCAGGAGCCACTCCCTAGGTTCAGAACACTGGAACTCTTCTGGAAAGCAGGAACTCTTTTCTTACCTAGGCGTGGCTGTGGAAGGAGACACCTAAGCACTACAGGAGGCTATTTAAACCACACCCGATGGATGAATCTTGCTTTGCATTATTCTGCATCCTCTGCAGCAGAACGCTCATCGTGTCTTCTGCATCTGATCCTTGGCCTAAGGAAAAAGGCTTACCATCCTGAATCCAGTCTTCAGCAACACCTATAAAGACAAGAAAGAACAGGTTAGCATTACGGTCTTCAGTGACAGCTCTTCACTTACCTGGGCCATCGGCTGTCACCAACGCCTCGCGCTGCATTCTGAAAGACAAAGGCTTACCTACTCTTCGTGCGCTCCGGAGGTCTTCACACTGCATTCCGGCATCTGAAAGACAAAAGCTTACCAACTCTTTGCACGCTCCGGAGGCCTTCGGCGCTGCATCCCGCATCTGAAAGACAAAACAAGGTGCGTTTAAAGACATTGGGGAACTTTAATACTCACGTGCCATTACTCCTTTCCACATCTAACCCAGTGGGTATTCCGGCACCCTGCAGCCGCTCCGAACTTGTACCTGCAAAATAAAAAGACAGTTAGAGCGCATCGTAAAGCAGGCAACAAGCGCTTACTTATGTGCTTCCAGGCGCTTCTATTCATCACACGGGCTCCATCTTCAACTCACTTCAGCCCATCATCCACCATCGCCGGAACCCTGCAAAACAAGAGACATCATTACTAAAGACTTTAAAGACATTAGAATTACTCGAAATTTACCGTTCGTGCAGTAAACGACGGACAGCAGTCCTCTGAAGTCAAGAGGCCTGCTCCCCTTATTCAGTGAAGAAACTGGTTACAGCACCCTGCCCCGAGGCAGATGGAGAGCACGGCGTTCACTTACCTAAGGTGAGAGCGTTAACCTTCGGGGTTCTACAGGAGAAGAGAAAGGGAAGAAGAGAGTCATTCAATAACCCAGTTCATTAATCCCATATTTTCTATCTGCAGACATCTTACCCTTCGAGTCAAACATACAGTGCACAGAGATCCAGCCCAAAGAGCCAGCCGTGTGTTACACATCACCTTTGAAGATACGGTATACGCCCAGTCAAGACCGGCGCCTCTACGGGAATCAGGTGAGAGTTACACCTATCCCGATGGCACAAGGATGCCTGAAAAGTCCCAATTGGCAAGAGTCAAGAATTCCCAAATAGGTCTACCCCGACGGCATGAGGACGCCTACTTGAAGAATGGCACTTTGAGCAAGCATCTCTAGTCCCTGTGCCTTAAAGTATTTAAGAGTTCTGTTCCGGGATAAGTAGATGAGGCAGAAGGAATCCAATAAGCAAACCAGGATTGTTAGTATGCGGCCAAGGAACTGCATTAGAACATTAAGCAGTCGCAGTCCGGGATGCAGACCAGGTTCATCAACGTGGGGGTAGAGGCAAGGATTTTTTCGTATGCAGAAGCAGTCCAGGAAGCAAGCCAGGTTTGTCAGCGTGCGGGCAAAGGCAAAGATTAGGACATCAGGCAGGTTGTATTTCGGGATGCAGACTGGGTTTGTCAACGTGCGGCAAAGGCAGGGATTTAAACGTAGGCAGAAGCAGTCCAGGAAGCAAGCCGGATTTGTCAACGTGTAGACCACTTTCAGGGGAAGGTAACGTGGTATGGAGGATTGCGACAGAGGACAGAATCAAAAGGCCAGTAGCAAGGAATCAAAGATGAATGCAGAAACAAAGGGGAACCAGCAAATTCGAAAAGCAGGCAAAGTACTCGGTACAAAGGTAACAAACACGGAAGTCCAAACTTCAATCTCAAGCGTCGGTCGTAGCGTGGGGGTGGGATTTATCCTTTTGGTATACTCTTCTTAGGTGTCACGTGAGTCGGACAGCCAAGCTTACTGCGCCCTGCCAAGAGACGCACAGGGGAGACGCTGAACCCGTCGCCATGGCAAGAAGTACCGAGAGAGGGCCAGCGATCGCAACTGTAATGAAGAAACTGTTACACCTCTATGTTAACTGTCTGGAGGGGATACATTGACGGCTCTATTAGCAATGCCCACAGGTTTGACCATCGTCCTCTCTTGGCCGTGGTGATTCCTGACATATTTGCAGTGGCTTAATAGGCCGAAGTTGATCACTGCTCCAAATGGAGTCTGATAAATTTAGAGTAGCTTTACGGAACTACTATTGCTGATAAGTTCATTCCAAAGCAGAGCTATTATTTATGTAGTGTCCTCATCATGTATGATTTTAGATGCTTGTAACAACCTTTGCTTCAAATTGATCGCGTTTTTAACATGCATGCTGTTGTGAATGGATTCATGTGTTTTATGAAACCTTGTTCTTTTTTGCTTTTATGACACTTTGTTGAAATAAGATGATGATATTGGACTTTAACAGAGCCTCCTTACCCTTGTCTATGGTCGTTTGGGCAGTGCTGACCCACTGGACATTATTTGGGTAGCTTTTCCAGAGTTTTTTAGTCAAGGGTCTTTTTTCTCTGTAACGTTTGTTATAAACCATCAATAGTATCCTAAAAGGCTGAGGAAAGCTTGCCATTCTCTTTTTATAATGGACCTGGTTGACCTGTTTTGATCTCACCTGAGGTTTGGCGCATGATGGAGAGTCTGTTGCGGGGGGGAAGCGCGGCGCTTGGAGGTAAGAGCAAAACTCTCTGGGTGCAAGCTTGCTTGAGAAGACCAATTGGCTGGGTGATGTCTGAAGGGAACCTCCAGGTGTAGAAAAAAAAAAGGGAAAAACCTCTCAATGGAATGGAAACTCCGGATCCAATTTGTAGGAGGATGGAATAATCCAGGAGCAATTTTCCCTCTAATTATTTTTCACTAAGTGCGGAAATGGTTGGCTTTCGTGCGCACATTTTCCATGTGCGCAACCAACGAGATGAGCCACTTTGTGATCATGAGTTGTTAATGAGCTACCATCTCCGAATAGATAGGAAGGGAATTTCCCCTTACCAAACACTGCAATTTTTTACAAATCAGTGTAAATTGTGCGTGTTACAACACTTTTTAGCACACATCTAGGCTAAAATAAAAACAAATATTTCATAGGTGATCATATGGAGAGCTCATTACCCAGTTCAAGTCTTCAAAATATGCCATAGTTTCTACTAAAAGAGCAAAAAACGTGTATGCAAACATTGTATAAAGTTGAATGTTAAGTATAAACATTAGGTTTAGTTCTGGCTATTTATTTGTTGACACTAATCGACGACTATGCAGAAAGTGTTATGTCATTGGGTAAAACACTCATGTGGATTGCAATAAACAGATGTTGCTTATCAATGATGTGGTTGTCAAAATATTCAGACAGGATACTATATTTGCAGATTGAATAATGGCAACTAAAAGGAATGCATCAAAAACATGCCAATAGGAGTTCATGGGCCAGTTTAATGAAGTAATTCAAGGGCCAGGAGAACATGCTTCATTATTTATTTAAGGATAGTAATTTGATCAGAATAACTGCAAACATGGTATGATTATCGGAAGTGCTGGGCCTCCGCATAGTATCCATGTTATGTTGTCCTGTGAGGTTATGATAACCCATGTGCAAAACCAGCCTAACAGCTAAGAGGCATATACAGCATCCATTTTTACTGCTTAAAAACAGTAAAAGGTGCCCACAAACATGAGACATAATAAACATATAGGAGCATACACCCTGCATACACCCACAACGTTGCACTGATATTTTTCCAAATCAGTGACCAGCTAAGCAGTGGTATAGGAAGGAAATCTAATAATATTACTGCCCATTTCAAGAGGAATTTTAAGGGGATACATCTTTTATTGTGCATGCCGAATCCCATCTGGCAAAGCTAATTACATTTTGTATCCCTGAAAAATCATTTGATTCCAAGTAAGGAGTAAAATCTTATCGGAGCCCTGCTTGTAACCCTGACATAGGAAGTGAAATGACAGTGCACATAATACACTTTATAATTTGCCCACTCTTCCTCACCACAGCCTAGCACATATTCAACAAGAGACAACCTCAACAACAAAATCACATCGGTTTGCCTTTTAAGTCAATAGCAACAATGCTCAGAGGCCCAATAGGTTGAGTGCCATCTTCCTTAACAAGGGGCCCGCATCTGGAAATCACTGTTATCAGTTCAACCAAATGCATGGGGATGCTAGAGGCAATAAACACAGAACGCATTATGTTGAAAAGCCCTCAGCAGCCGAGCATAGAAAGAAACAGAATGTACAGTTTCCTAGACTGTTACTAGAGTTTCCTATCCTTCAGCATAAAAAACATTTCCTTCACTGTCCTGTACTGACAAAACGTCTGACTTGGCTTTTGGAAGATGCTGATTTGTTCTTCACCCGAAACAAGTGTTCTCCTATGCCTTCCCCTAACAACTGAACCCAGGCTCCTGTGCTAGCCTCTAATACTAGTTGATAGGACTCTGTAAAAAGTGAGGGATTGTAGAAATGACACTCACTTGGATATTTACATAACCACAATACTTTGCAGTCAAAACATATTTAAAGCCTCACCATGAGATGTGCCTTTAAAAAGAGGTCATGCACCTGCATGTGCACAATTATTTTGAAGTTAATACAAGATTGTAACATACCCCACCCATATATTGTTGGGTAGAATCATACAAGTGCTCAGTGAAACATGTTTTGTATAGCAGCGAGTTACAATATAATTTGTTACGGTCTATGCCCAATGGAACTCTGAAATCTTGGGAAGTATGCAGATTGTGTGGAAAGAATTCAAGCTGTCTGAATATCCGTTGCTCTAATACTATATACTAATAATGCTAGGTATAACCCATACCAATTTTCCCTTGCATGCCACGTAAATTGTATTGCAATGTTGCTCTCCACATTTAGGGTAATTTTAGCAATGCTAAATTAGGAGACACTGAGCATGACATTTGCCTACTCAAAATCCTTAGAGAGAAAATGTATGTTTGAGTTGTATAATGCGCCAACTTGCAAAGGGACCACATCAAAATACTTGCAGTGGATTCTTTTTATTTAATTGGACATTCTGATGGATTCCTTAGATCCTTAGCAGAGTTGGGGAGGGATATGTTTTCTCTTTTTTTTTTTTGACTAAGTAAAATGCATGGCAATAAGTATGCCACCTGTGTGTCAATCTCCTCCTTCTGCACCCTTACACATGCCAAAGAGTCACTGTGCCAACTTCAGTCCCATGTTTCCACTGCACAACTTTGAGACGTTGGTGGTCACCCATTGGCACTCTACATTTTTACTCCTTTGACAGGCTACATGAGCAGTGCAATGCCATCACAGACGAAGGCAACACTCTTCCACCTCTCTCCTTCTGATATTGTTCACTCCTTCTTGGCCTCGCTGCCACCCTTTGATAACTCCTCCTTCCACACTACAACTCCTCCCTCCCAAATTACAACTCCTCCCTCCCAAATTACAACTCCTCCCTCCCACATTACAACTCCTCCCTCCCCACTGCAACTATCTCCTTCCCACTACAACTAACACTCCACCCTCCTCCCACTCAGACATCCACCTTACACTCCTAAAAATCACTTCACATTCACCGTCAGCTCTCCTCCTAACCACACCTGACACACTTTATGTACACTCACAATGTGGTACTACTTGCACTCACTAACCAATTTCTCAACTCCTCAAGTTATCACCTTCACACTATAATGCTCCTTCCTTTGTCCTGCTAGTCCCTGTGTCTGCCACGTCCTCTTATGATCTTACTAGAACTGCCCACACCATCCTATGTTCTTTTCATGCTCCATATGGCCCTGTCTTCCCCACCTGGGAGGTGTCGGAGGTAGCAAAGTTCACAAATGGTGATTTATCCCTTGCCAACTTTCATCGTATGGGCCTTCTGTGGAATAGGTATGGAGGTCTCGGTCGAAGAATGTCCAGGTTCATGTTAGGGGCCTTTGCTCTAATTTCCCCAAGGTAATCAAGGTTTGGTCAGAGGTTGGTGTTCTCTTGTCGATTACCCAGTGGTATAGGGCCTGTGTCAGTGGTTGCGGGAAGGTGATGATACCGCAGAGCATGCTGTGGTTTCCCATGCTGCTTTGCAGGAGATTGGCTGCAGGGTCTCTCTCTTCTGGTCTCTGGGTGTGGATTACTTCTCGGGGACAAGGTGGGTTGTTATTGTTGGGTTTTGTCCAGACGGTGTTGCGTATAGTGTGCGCTACGAGAGGGCTGCTAGTTCCTCGGACTACCCCCTCCCCCAACTCTCTCACCCAAGCCTCTAGGTAGGATTGGCTCTGGAAAACACCTTGGTAGGCCACCCCCTAAACCAGTCAGAAAGGGTCCCTGTCCCCCCCTCCGATAGTCTGGAACCTGACCCTGCCATACAGGGCAAAACCTTCACGTCTCAAGTTTGATCAGGCCCTGGCGTGGCTGACTTCCTTCCTCTCTGGCCGACCCTCCCAGGTCCAACTTGGGTCCTTCCTCTCTGCTATCTTTTTCTCTACCTGTCGTGTCCCCCAGGGGTCTAACCTCTCTCCCTGGCTGTTCAACCAATACCTGGCACACCTGGCCCACTGCATTGCCGCTCTCTGCCCCAACTTTAGTGCTATGCGGATGACACTCGGCTCATCTTCAGACTACCTTCAGCCACCTCTTCTCCGTCCCTCATCTCTGACTGTCTGTCGGCTGTCTAGGAGTGGTGTGCCGCTAATGACCTCTGCCTTAATGCCAGTAAGACTGAGATTCTCCTCATCGGCACACCCACTCCCTCCTTTCGTGTAGCTCTCTGGCTGGACTCTCTTGGCGCTCTTCCTGCCCCCACCTGCAAGGCTAAAAACCTCAGGCTCATCTTTGACTCCACACTCTTTCTCTCCTCACATCTCTGACGTCTCTAAGAAGTCACACTACCAGCTGCACCTTCTCTGAGGTATTCTTCCCTTCCTTTCCTTCCCCCAGAAGCTCACTGTCTCTAGAGCTCTGGTTCTCTCTAGGCCGGACTATTGCAACCGCCTCTTTTAAATCTTCCTGCTTCCACTCTATGCCCTCTGCAAATCATCCAGAACAGAACTGCAAGACTTGTCCTTGGCCTCAAGCCCAGGGATCGTATCTCTCCAGGACTGAAATCTCTGCACTGGCTCCCAGTGGCTGTGAGGATTAATTTCAAAACCCTCTGCATCGTCCACAAGGCCTTCTGGGGCCTGGGGCCTAATACCTTCAACTCTCTCTTCCTAAATATCTTCCCTCTCGAGGTCTCCGCTCATCCGCCTCCAACTTCCTCAGGGTCAGTCGCTTCTCCAAGTAACAAGTTAGTGGTAGATCTCTCTCTTCGACTGGGGCCTCCCTCTGGAACAGCCTTGCTGCCTCCCTGAAACTTGAGGAGAACCATCTTTGGTTCCGGAAGTACCTTAAGACCCTCCTCTTTGCTTCAGCTTTCTCTCCTCCCTGTCCCTTGCTGAAGTCCTGCTGATACCGATACTGCAGGGTTATCTGGCCACCCTTTGGATCCCCGGCCCATGCCCTGCCAGTTGCACGCCTGCACTGCCTCCCTGGCAAGCCCTGCACCTGGGGACTGTTTTTCTGTATTCCTACAGTCTCCCCATCCCCCCCACCAGCACTTATGTCTGCACCCACCCTGCACTTGCCACCAGCTGGCCGTTCTTTTATTTATCTTGTTATTTATTATCCCATGTACTGCACTCCCCCCCCCCTTCCCTTGCACTTGCGCGATCTGAATGAATCTCCCTTGTCTCGTCGCGCCTTGAAACACCTGTGTATACGTGCATTATAAATGCCATATCATATCATACTTAGCCCTTCATCCTTTTGAGATCAATACATTGTGTGCTATTATGATGACTAATTGTCCTCGCTATTAAGAAGGCGCTTAGAAGCATGCATAATCCAGCATACAGTGCTGTACAAGACCGTTATTATTCTTCATCGGCATACCATAAAAATGAATAATATTTGATATCATTATTATTGTCATTATTATGTTTCTAATTATAGCGTATTAAGCCTAGTACATTTTTGGATGGACATGGAAATAGTGTTGCTCTAATAATTCTATGTCGCAACAGTCACACTTTTTAAATGTTTCCTGCTATGTTGCTATAGTGGCTATGACGCTGAATCAGATTCTCTCCATACAATTCGGGCAACCATATGGCTTCCTGGTTAAAACATGTTTTGTGAAAGTACAAGAGTATTTGCAAGGAGGATGCCTGTATTAGGCTAACGGGTAGTTTGATTGTTGGCTTCAATGACCACACTGGTGTGAAGGTCAGCATGACACCAAGTGCCCAGTCTTTTATTCCACCAAAAAAAATACTTGTAGCTGGGCTCTTGCATATGAATTGAACCAGTTGGGCCGCAACTCCTAGAATACAATGGTTTGTGAAAGGAAAGTCTAGAACTCCCAAATTTGACCATGTGATCATGCCACACAAAAAATAATATAAAATGCATGTTGGAAGTGCTTAGTTTGTGTGCAAAACAATACTCTGAATATCGTATGAAGGGATTATGAACTGCTAATCAGTCAATGTGTTCCTACCTGCTGGGACAAAAGGCTTCTTGAGTTGTGCCAAACTTGTGATTGATTACAATGAATGCTTGGATTTTAAAAATAAATTAAAAAAAAAACAAAAATAAAAAAGTGCATTTTTGTTTATCCTAACGAAGAGCGTCTGCACCTGCTGTGATGTCCGCTTTCTGCACCCGCTTTAAAGTGTTACTTTGTTATAACCAGTGGGACTCGGCCAGTAAGCCATTGCTCAAATCCGGGTCTTTGGACATGTTTGCTTCAGTTTTCGTGCTTCTGACAAGCAGAACGACACCGGTTCACCTAAATGTGCAAATGCACCCAGCATTGTTAGGGCAAATCCTGGAATTGGCAAAAACACCAAAATAAAATGACCTTCCGAAAGAAAATGTTGAAAAACAACCTTAAGAGTTAAAACTGTTAAACACACAAAGGGGTAATGAGGGCCCAGGACAGATGCCTTCGCTGGAGGAACCAGCGGCCCTTTTGTTAAATTGCCGGCCTGATCCTTTGCAGTGTGTGATTGTCTTTTTCTCTTTCCAGGAACAGAATCTAACACGAGTGAATGCCAACAGCTGGGAGACATTGTGGAGGACTGCTCCGAGGAACACATTGCCACTTTGATGTGCAGTAGAAACTCCACTACCCAACTAGGTATGGCTCTTCAAAACAAGGCTTCCTGGACAGGAAGACCGGCTATTGTGGGTTCGACTGACTGGGAAGTCGTACTTGGTTAATTGTATTGACATATTACTGAGATTCTTTGCTTTTAACCCAGGAACGTGATAGAGCTGTCCTCCCCTCATTTTATGGGTCTCTATTGGTGTTGCTTGCATTGCTTACTGGTAATGTTCATTTCTTCTAGTCCTACTCTTCCTCGTCCCAGTTCTCTAACATGAGGCGGCCCACCTCCCACAGGAACCCCTTTTCTATTTTTAATTCCCCTGGCCATGCTCCCTCTTAGCCCTGCTCTGGGCATAATAGCCCGCCTCCCTCAAGCCACAACAGTAAATAACACTGCATGAAAGGCCCATTCGACAACGGCCGAGGGTAAATTGGGGAACTCGTACGTGGACGAGGAAGAGTAGGACTAGGAGTAATGAAGTTTACCAGTAAGTAATCCAAGCATTACCTCCACGACCACTCTTCCTTGTCCCAGTATTCAAACATGAGGCATGCCACTCCAGAGGGAATGGCCCTAGCTCACGAACACCACAGACCAACTGTGATATGCAACCCAACCAACACCAATTTATTGAGGCATACAATCCAAGACTGTACCAACAAAACAAGTCACAGAAGTGCTAATCTCAAGACCCCACCCCCGAATGCCCCAGCTTCCCTACAGAGGTGGTGCCGAACAAACGTGTCTGTCAGACCAGGTGGCAGGTTGCCAAATGTCCTGAATATGAACACCACGTACCTCAGCTCAAGAGGGAGCCATCCCCCACATGGACCTACCCTGGACCCCAGACAGGAGGGGAGAACCCACAGAAGAATAAGCCAAGGAGATGGCATCCCACAGCCAGCGACTGATTGTGGGAACAGACGCCATCTTCCCTGGGGCAGCGCCACCAAACGTGACAAACAGGCTGGAGGAGGAACGAAGAACCCCAATGCATTCCAAATAAACAAGAACAGCCCACCTGGCATCCAGTGTAGACCAGTGGATATCCTCAGGGGAGGAGGGAGAGGGGGAAAAAAGGAAGGATGGACAATCTCCTGGGAGACATGAAATTTGGAAACCACTTTAGGAAGGAAGGAGGGGTGACAATTAAGGAACAGGGCATCGGGCAGACCACCAGATAGGGTGCCTCGCAGGAGAGGGTGCAAATCTCCATGCCGAGGTGATAACCACCAGGAAGACAGTCTTAATGGTCAGAATTCTAAGACACCCTTCCTCCAATGGCTCAAAAGGAGAAGACTGCAGAGCCTGCAGAACCAAGGGGAGATCTCAGGGGGGCAACCCAGAAGCAGAGACAGGCCTAGCCAAAGTGAAACTCTTGAGAAGCCTCCCGAACAAAGAGTGACCACCGACATCCGGACCCCCAAAAGAGCAGATGGTAGCCCAATGAGCACGCAGGGTTGAGACAGAGAGACCCATGTTGAAGCCGGCCTGCAGGACGGGAGCTCCAGCACCAAAGGTAGTGGTACAGCCCATAGCCAGGCACCAGGTCATAGTGCCCCCAGTGACGCTTGTAGACCTTAAGGTGGAAGGACGCCGGTCCTGCTGAATAAAGGGCACCACATCCGCAGGGAGACCCACAGACACTAGGCAAGCCCTTTCAGTTTTCAAGCCCCCCAGATCAGGCACCTTGGCCTCAACCCCATTGGGCAGAGCACCGGCTCCAGACCCTCCTAGAGAGGAAGCATGGGGGACATTGCCAGGTCCAGCAGAGGGGGGAACCAACACCTGCAGGGCCAAAAAGGAGCAACCAAGATGAGCTCTGAATGTGAATCCTTGATCCGGAGCAACACCTTATGGATGAGGGAAGTGGGGGTAGCATACAGAAGCCCTACTGGCCAAGGGGAGGTCAGGACATCCACCCCACACCTCCCAGGAGGGGAACCTGGAGAAGAACCGGGGAACCTTGGCGGACAGGGGAGAGGCAAACAGATCCAGAACCGGAGACCCCAGCACCACCCACCAAAATGCCACATCCCGCAGCACCCAATCCCCCGAAGGGAATACCCTGCTAAGGTGATCTGCCACCACATTGTCGGGACCCCTGACATGACAAGCCGACAAGGTTAGAAGGTTTGACTCTGCGCAGGTATACAGATGGAGAGCCAGAGACCCCAAGGACTGGGAGCTCCCCTGACAGTTGATACAGGCTACCTTAGCAGTGTTGTCTGAGTCCTCCAAGGGGACAGCCTCCTCTAGCAACACCTGGACAAAGGCCCTCAGAGCCTCAAAGGCCGCCTCTACCTCCCTCCAGTTGGAAGTCCTTGACACCTTCATGTTTGACCTGTTAAGTCTGTCCCAGAGAAACTGCACCCCTCTTCCCCCTCCCCACCGCCCCCAACAGGCTAGCATCTGTGGTAACGATGATCGGAGACGGCAGGCAGAGAGGAATTCTCCTCAGAAGATTTGGCAGATGGAGCCACCACCAGAGCGTGACCCGGAGGGAGGGGACCACTGGAATCGGGGCATCGAAGTTCAGTGCGGATTCCCTCCAAACTAGTGGATGTGGAGCAGCAAAGGACGACGATGAAGCCTTGTCAGGGGACAAGGAACACACAGGCCACAATGTACTCAAGAGCATGAAGGAAGTCCCGGGCCAGAGCCACCATCTGAGAAAGAACAACCAGGTAGTCCCTCAACATCTGAGCCCTTGCAAGCGGAAGAAGCACCCGCCCCTTCGCCGCCCAGAATCTGGCCCTGATAAATTGAAGGTATTGAGAGGGCTGGAGGTGAGACTTGGTCTAGTTGACAAGGAAGCCCAAGGAGTACTGGAGGGCACAGGCAGTCTCTACATGACAAAGCAGAAGGCTCTCCGACCGGGCCCTCAGGAGCCAGTCGTCGAGATACGCAAAAACCTGAATCCTGCAGAGGTGCAGAGCGAATACGACTGGCCCCAGAACATTGGTTAAGATGCGGGGTGCAGATTTCAGGTCGAAAGGCAAGGCTCAGAACTGGAAATGAACCCTGCCCACAGCAAACCTTAGAAACCTCTGATAAGAGGACCAGTTGGGAACATGAAAATAAGCATCCTGCAGATCCAAGGATGCAAGGAAATTAAAGTCTCTCACGAGAGGAATAACCTGCTGAAGACACTTCATCTTACGTTGATTCAGAATGTGACGCTTTAGGGACTTGAGGTCTATGATGAGACGGTACGATCGTGGGGGCTTCAGCACTATGAACACAATGGAGTACACGCCCAGACCTCACTCGACCCGTGGGACCTGCTAAATGACCTTGTTGGAGAGAAGGACCCGCAGGGCCTGACGCATGGCCAATTTCTTCACGGTGTGCCTGGGGAGGGATGTCCGAACCATGCCAGACAGAAGAGGGGGGACACAAGCTCCAGTCTGTACCCCCAACAAACCAGATGATTCACTTGGGCATCTCCAGAAAACAGGTCCAAAGGGTCCAGCAGAATTTCAGACGACCACCAACAGGCATGGCGTCAAGACTTCTACTGGCGTTGAGGTGAGACCTGACAGGAGCGCCACTTCCTCCGCATCACAGGATGACACTGCACACCAGGGTGACTGCTAGAATGCTGCAGCTGCTGAGCAGGAACATGATCCCTGGACACCGGAGCTGACTTCCAACGCAACTGTCCCGCATGTTTGTCAGCTTTAAAAACCCTGTGCACCTTGTCCTCAAGGGAATCCCTGAACAGCATGTAGCCTTCAAAGGGAATTTCCATTGCTCTAGCCTTCTGCCTATAGTCCGTCCTCCAATCCCTGTTGTGAAGGTGCCTGCGACCCGCGATGATGAAACCCATGAACATGGCAGCAGCCTTCACACCATCAAACTCAAGGGCCAACAAAAACTCCACCTGAGCCTTAACTGCCCGGAGAAGCAGAGTTGGGTCAGAGCCATCCTCTGCACCCTTGATAGTGGACGTCAAGCCCCTGAGTACAGCCTCCGCTGTGTAGGTGGAGTACGTGACAGAACGCAAGGCCAGATGTGCACCCCCATAATCTTTCCTCAAGGCAGAGTCCACTTTCCTATCAGTAGGGGCCCGGATGGCATCCTTGGTAGACATAGAAGACCTTCCCACCAGGCCAGGGATGATGTCATCGACCTGGACGACCTGCGGCATGGCAGCCTCATTCCCCTGCAAGGGATACAATTTAGCCAAAAATCAGGGGACCGCAGTCTTACCTGGTTCAGTCCACTCCCCTCGAATTTCAGCCTTATTCGCCACCAGGAGGGAAAGGCCCTCTTAACTGTGTGCTTGAACTGGTGCAGGGGGGCCCTAGCACCCCCTGACAGACGGCAGGAGCTCAGAGTCAAGGAAACCCACATAGCGGGACACCTGCAGCAGGACATCAGCCATTGCCTCCTTGTGCAAGTACTTCTACTTAAATTCAGTAGACCTGGAGAAGCTGGAAGCAGAGGAGAAGGAAGAAGGGGATACCCCCCTATTACAGTGCACCTGGATACCCTCCTCCTGCAGAGCCTTTCTGAAAATCTTCAGAAGCTTGTCCTCAGAAATTCTGCTCCCCCATCTGTGCTTGGGAGGGGGAGAGGAAGAGGATGGTGAAGGGGAGCACAGCTCTACAAGTCTCAGCTTCGCAGAGCGCTTCCCCATGACTGCACCAAAGAAACACAGACGGAGGCTTCTCCAACAAACATGCTACATAAGGCACAGAACATTGGAAAAGTGCCCAGGCAACCATATACACAACCAGCCCCATGGAGCCAGGCCAATCGGAGGGCCTGTAGGCAAGTGACAAGCATGAAAGAATAGGGCACATAAGGGATCCCAACCCGAGCCAACTCATCACCTCCACCGGGGTGCGATCAATCCTGGCCAGTTGCAGCCAGATTCCGAGCCACGCCACAGCCAGGAATGCAGGGGCCTGCCCCTGACCGGAGAAGGCCTCCTCAACCACCACCCCCAGCTATGCTGCCGATGGTGGAATAAACTGGGCACCCTTGCCCAACTCAACAGAGGAACCCTGTCCAGCAGGGATACACCGGATAAAACACCCCTATTGCTGAGCAGCCTACAGCCCAGCAGGGGCAGGAATAGTCCTCCCCCCCCCCCCCCGGACCCCCAAGCTATGCCATGGGAGAGCGACAAAATGGAATAGGAGTCCCTGCCGAAAGGAGGAAAAAAGTAACTGTTGTGGGTTGGGGTAGGGGGCTATTATGCAAGGAGGCAGGGCTGAAGGGGGCTGGGGGTGGGCAGGGGAAATAAAATGGAAAAGGGTTTCTTGTGGGAGGTGGGCCACCTCATGTTTGAGTACTGGGACGAGGAAGATTAGACGTGGAACTAATGAAGGCATGTTTTGTGAGCAAATCGATTGGTCATCTGGCTCAATATTTAAACGAATGATTGAATTTTCATCATAAAATGTGTTTCACCTGAGTAAAATTCTCAATGGTGAAGTGTTAGCATTAGTGATGGTCTTTAGAATATGGAAAGAAAAGAAACCTACTTCCCCATAATAAAGGTGGTGATTTTACGGTATATTTTGCAAATACTAGAGCTCAAATAGTTTGCATGCAGCTGTCTTTGCTAGCTGCAAACAAACGTGTCTCTAGAGCAGGCATGAGTAATAAAAAAGTGGCCCATCACTGCAACACATGACAGAAGTGTGCATAGCCACACATTGCAAATGCATGTCCAAAAATAAACATACATTTGCAATGATCGCTAATCGTTGTGTTCTGCATGCACTGGCTATTTGCTTCGCTTCGAAATTTGCGGGCTTTAAAACGTCGTTCCGACCTCCACCCCTTACACATAAGGAGTTAGATGTGCCACTATTTAGCACAGCCGTATGGTTTGTGTTCTTATCCAGAGGCATTGTCACTTGAAAATGAATAAGTGATTTTCACCGGACCTTGATTTTATGATCGATACATGGAAGGTTTATCTGCACGAGATGCTGGAGGCCTGTGATGCACTTTGTTTCCAATTCTCGGCAAAGATTGTGGACTCTCTGTGCGATGTCATTTTAACAATGAAATCAAATCTGCTTTTGGTATCCGAGTATAGCTCAGGGGCAACGTGCTTGCCTTGTAAGCAAGATGCCATGAGCTATTGCATTTTACTTCCTGCTATGTAGGAAACATTTGGTTCTGAGCCCAGGGGTGAAAAGTCACCACTCAAAGTCCAGTGAGAAAAGAACTATTCATTTTTTTTTTTTATTCGATTTGTGAGGAGTCTGCGCCCGGAAGAGGGGGACCCATGGGTGAAGCCATCACCCAACATAGATTTGGAAAAGAAACTGTTTGTTTGTTCTTGAATAAATAGACTTTTTATTGAAAAGAGACTTAAGCATCGAGGAACCTGATAGCTGTAACGGAAGTATAGGCTCGGGCTGAGAAAGCTCTTGTGTGTGCTGTGCTCCAAGGACCCACCTTGTTCTGTGCTGAAAACGTGGGTAAGGTAGACCCCTGGCAATCACATCCTGACTTATTATTTGTGAACACTTCTTTATTGAAAACCCTATCCCACACTTTCTATAATTAGTTGGTAATAGTTTATTTTTAGTATAGGCCTTTTTTACTTTGACAAGAAGCCACAAGGACTGCTTTATTTTTCTTTTGATGGCCGATGCTTGCTCCCATCTTAGAGTTAGATTAGGTGTGTTTACACCCTGCATTTATTGTTTAAAAAAGCACCCTTGAATTGTGATCCCTTGTGTCTGTCTTTACTGTAGCCACCATGTGTTCCTTATATATGGTGTCAGAAGTGGGATTTGATTCAACTGATAAAAATTGAGAAGTGGGATTTGATTCAACTGATAAAAATTGAAACCTATGCTAATAATTGTGTTTGCACCAGAAGGGGAAAATAAAATAGTTGATCTCCCAGGTTCTGATCACGTATCGACCTTAAAAGATGTGCTGTTCTCTCAGTTACATATTAATCTAGTCAACAGGATCTGTTCTTAAGATTAAAGTCTTACTAAATACCCTGCAACTCTCATTCTAACATACAATGTGGGACCAAAAAATCTGACCAGTCTTTTCTTTCATCAGACCCAGTGCTCTAAATCCTCCTCCCTCTGAGCCTTTTTCTTTTCCATGGTATTCATCGGTGGCGGGACCATCCGGTTTAAAACCTAATCTATCCCAGTCCTCTCCTTTGACAGACTCAGAATCAAACGACTCTGAAGATTTTGAAACCTTATACAAAGGGGTAGAGAATTGTTTTTTTTCTGATTCAGACACCACAGAGGGAACCCTTACACCACAGGAAGAAATGGCCGATCTAGCCAATATTGCCCAATTGGCAGCCCATCAGATACAAGCCAAAAACAGACTCCAGGAAAATCTAACTAGACTAACTGAATTGCAAGTACGGCCGTTACTACCACAAGGCGTACTTCAACCATATCTGGAAGGCCAGGATTTGGGAAATGCTTTCCTAAACATTGAACGCCTGGCCGAACAACTTGGGTGGGGAGAGAACCTTAAGAAATGCTATTTGGGACCCTGGCTAAAAGGGTAACGCCAAACTTCTTATCAACTACTCAATCTTGCACAGGAAGTCTCCTTTCTATTTATCATGGAAGGCTTGTTGAAAAGAGTAGGGCAAACCTGCAATTTTTATCGACAGAAATCACGAGCCATTAGGTTGAACCTGGGAGAAACTCCTTTGGGGATGGGCGAACGGATCAAAAACACAGTAACCCTATGGACTAATAATAAAACTCTAGAAGAACTGACTGAGATGATTAGAACAATGTAAAAATTCCTTACCCCTTTTTTGCAAAAATATGTCCTTCAATTAAATCGACCTGACCTAGCCATGGCCATTGAGACTGCGCAAAACCACGCAGATGCTCTAAATACTTCCAGCCAGTCCATCGATGGGAAGATCAAAGAGATCATAAACCCATCCATCACCCTATATGCCTGGGAATAGATATACAAGGGGGGTCATATAGAGTCAAGCAAGGGGTGCCTTGAGAAAGAGTTGAGATAAAGAAACCTGATCCAAGACCTAAAGATGAAAGTAGAAGAGAGGAATTAAAAGGAAGCAAATCACCACCTCTGGTCTGTTTTTTCTGTAGAGAGATCGGACATCTAGCTGGACACTGTCCAAAGTATATAAAAGACTCGCCTATGGAAATAGGCTGCTTGAAGGATGAAGAGTGGGGGAAAAAGCAGAGGACGAGCTAGTGACCTTTAGCATCTGCTTATGTCAAGCTCCTAACGAGCTCACCTCTGAAAAGGCTTGGGTAAATGGTGAAAATGTAAAGGCCTTAATTGACTCGGGTAGTAAACAGACCGCTATACGGGCCGATTTAGTTACACCACAGGACCTAAACCACGCAACCCTAGTCTGAATAACTTGTGTACATGGGGATAACGAAATCTATCCCAAGATACCAGTACACATAGAAATCTAGGGCAAGACTTGTAAAATACCATCAGCCATAATCCCAGGGCTCCCTGAGGAAGTTATTCTGGGTTGAGACTTCCCCATCTTCTCTACCCTCCGACAGGAATCTCCACCATCCTTCAGAGACTTTCTGCCTCAAAGGTCCTGGCAGGAATGTCGCAACTCCCAAAACTCCCCAATATCTGATTGGGAAAATTTAAAACCCATGAAGCCCAAGACGGCCTGTGAAACCAAATCCGTTGGTTATTGTAGAGAGTCCGATAACATCGCTTCCCCTGTACCCATGGAAACCAATCAGTGGAATATGCGAGAGTGCCTGGACATCTTTCACCCCTGTTCTTTGGCCAGTCTTCACGACAGGAAATCTAACCAAAAAACGGGTATATCCACCTCACATAGGGGAAGGAAATGTGAGAAACCCGTCAGTGTCTCCCCAGTTAGTCCCTGCGGATCTGTCATCCAGGGGGCCAGGACACAGCCATTGATATTGGATCCAGTTCCTGGGGGTGGGCCAGTGAAGGAGGATCACCTGGATGGGGGTCCTTGGGGAGTGGGACACCAACGGGAGATATGCGGTATCCCCCTTCTTTCAACATCTTTTCTCATCCTACCAGATAGGATATTCCAAAACACTACCCCCCTTTTTTCGACCCAAACACTTTCGCGCAACACGAAATACAACTGACTAACACCAGAGCGGTTTACCTGACATGTCTCAATACAAGGGTCAGGTAAAGTCGGACAATTGACCAGAATTACACACACCTGACTGCCCTTTCCCTTCCCCACAGGGAAAAAAGGTGGACCTCCAGAGCAAAAGACGAGCAAGGCAGACTGCACGACAAGAGAGCTAACTCGGCACAGCAGTTCAAGAGAAGGCGAAAGACGACGCATACCGAAAGGGTGAAAAGGAGAGCAGCAACCTTGCCCTTTCCGACCAAGGCCCGTGAAACCTCCGTAGATGGAAACATAAGACTGAGAACAATAGCCAGAGTGTATGGCAGCAGGTGTCAACGGTACACAAGACACTCCTCCGCTGATTACCAAGTCGGGGAGAGAGGCATATCTCAGTGGTACCAACCTTGACTCCAAGGAGAAAAAAAGCCAAGCGGTTCATCACAGCCGGTGCGTCGAGGGGAGTGTCGATATGAAACCGAACTGTGTAGACCGAAAAGTAACGGGCGGCTATTGTGAACTTTGAAAACGATAAAGATATTATTGGTGAAAAAGGGGGAAAACCTGCAACAGAGTAGTACGGCAGGACGTGGGTGGTCACGCAGGAATCTCTGGGTGATTACCCAATGGTAGAGACTACCATAACCAAAAGGCCTTGGGAAAAGGTGAGAAGAGGTCAAAGTGGTCATTCAGAGGTCTTGTAAAATCCTTTGTACCGTCGAAAGTCTTAGACCGACAAATGATTGCGAAGCTAAGGGAAATTAATACCGCTTGGTGAAATGAGCGCATGAACAGTGTATCGCAAAGGTTGGCAAGAGTGAACCCGGCGGAGGGATGCTAACAAAAAGGGCTGGAGACAAAAGTCCCCAAATACAGTGAATTGTTTGTGGAATTTGGCGAGAGTGGTCCCGGCAGAGGGAAGCCAACAATCGGGGCAAAGCCCGAAGAACTGTTTGAAAAAGACATTAAGATTTATGCAAGCAAGAAGTATTGGAAGACCGTGGCAAGTGAATTTTCCCCCTTGTCAGTTGAGTCCGAGCCCGGTCGAGGGAGATCCAGGGATGAAAAGTCACCACCAAAAGTCCAGTGAGAAAAGAACCATTAATTTGTTTTGTTCAATACGATTCATGAGGAGTCTGCGTCCAGAAAATGGGGACCCAGGCATGAGGCCATCCCCCAACGTAGATGTGGAAAAGGAGCGGTTTGATTGATTGTTCTTGAATACATCAGGCCTCAAAGGCAAGAGACTTTTTATTGAAAAGAGACTTAACCATCGAAGAACCCGATAGCTGTAATGGGACCTTTGGCTTTTGCTGAGAAAGCTCAAGCATGTGCTGTGCTCCAAGGTCCCACCTTGTCCCTGTAACGCTCACCTGGTATCCACGGGGACATCACTCAGCCTGTTCTGACATCTTACGACCTCAAACCCTTCCCTGGAGTCTACTCGACTGGAGACTGGGCCTGAAACACAGGATTGGTAGAGTTTAACTCCCTATTGTCTCTGTGTGCTTGAACCCCTTCTTCCCCGGGTTCCAACCCTTCCCTATGATCCACAGCTCACCTTGGAAAGTGTGCTCTCCGTCCTGCTTTCAGCGCAGGGGCGCGTTGATTGATGCAGGCTCGTTGCTGCCTAGTTACTTCACTGGCAAGAGTCCGACAGGTAAGTATAAAGAGTCTTTTGAACAGTTCTCTAACTTCGTTCCTTTGCTTCCTTAGATGATGGCCGGCGTCCGGGGATGGTGACGTGCTGCTGAGATGAGTAGCGCTGAAGGTGATTGAGAGCGCGATGTGACCCTTTCGTATTTGTATTGACCTGAGTTATTTTTCGGTGTCTTTTAGGTGCCGCGACGTTTTCAGCGTGGATGCCGGTTATGAAGAAGAAATGCGGTGAGTAAGCGCGGTATGCGGCGCCTCTAGATGTTTCCACGCTAACCTGGAGTGTCTTTTCCCTCTTGCAGATGGATGAGAAGTTCCGGAGACAGAGTTCCCCCAGAGCGGCTGGGATTCAGGTAAGCGTTTGAAGCTCGTACAGTCTTTAAAAATAAGCGAAGATTTGCTGAATGCTTGCTAATGCCTTTTTTCTGTTCTTTTCCCTTTTCCTTAGGAAGCAGCGTTTCGGGATGGGAATGACATCGCCGAAGATGCCCGCAGAACAGAAGAAGCGTTGAATGATAGGCAGAAGCACCGCAAGGTAAGGCTGTTCCTAACGGTCTTCTTGTTCTTGCAAGAGCTGAGCGCAGAAGAAAGATGCAGGCCTACTGGAGACCGATCCGAACACGGTGAGTGTCACGCTGCAGGTGCAGAAAGCACAAAGCATGTTTCTCAGTCTGGGTGTGGCTTAAATAGTCTCTGGGTATCCCAGGTTTCTCTGGGCTGAACCACACACAAAAGACTAGACTGCACATGCAGTTCTGGGAACCGAAATATGTGGGGGCATCCATCTTGTCTTCATCAATGCACTACAAGTCCAATCCCCAATGCTATTCTATGGAAGTGAGCGAGTCTGGTGCCACAAGCACCAAGTGTGACTCCAAGTGGGTCTTTGGAGGGAAGGGGAGGCCCTTGAGGGCCATGTAGGTGATCATGGCCTGGCTCCAGCCTGACATCTTGGAGCGCTGGGGACATGAGGGGCAGGAATCATGACAGCCCTGTGCTGAAAACGTGAGGAAGGAAGACCCCTGGCAATCACATCCTGACGTATCATTTGTGATCCCTTTCTTCTTTTTTGAAAACCCTATCCCTCACTCTTTCTATAATTAGTTGTAAGGATTTGGCAATAGTTATTTTTTAGTATATGCCTTTTTACTTTGACAAGATGTAACAAGGGCTGCCTTGGTTTTCATTTCATGGTCAAAGCTTGATCATACACCCTTGTATTCTGATCACTTGTTTCTGTGTTTACTGGTGCCACCATGTGTTCCTTAAAATATGCATAGACACACATGCACACACATTTTGAAGTGCTCCCAAGATGTGGGTTTGTGGTATCCTAAATTCAGAGGTTCTTGCCCAGATAAAGGGGCTATGATATTGGTACTTTGGCTGACCTTTACAGAGGTTCTCTCTTGGTACCTTGTGTTAATTGGTCCATCTTCTGGAGATGCTGGGGTGGCACTGAAGTGAATGTCATCTTCAGGAGATATTTTGGGGGGAGGCTCTTTGTATCTGATGCCCTGTTGGTGCCAGGTTATGTCAATGCTGTTGCGACTATCCCCTGCCAGGCCATCCTGATAGAAGAAGAGTTCCTGGGGTACTCTGCAGTCCACCCTTGTGTCCATTATCCTTTGGCCATGCAGTGGTTGGTGACCACATTTGAAGTTTTGTTGGTGAATGTCAGGCTGTAGAAGAGTGATCTGTAGACGAGAAGGACATTAGTGAAGAGGTGTTCGAAACTGAGAAGTTTAGGGCATGTTATTCACAGTTCGGGATGTTGCTGACTGTCGGTGTTGAGACGTTGAAGGAATCTGTTTGGAACAGTGCTATCCCTTCTCCTTTCTTATTGACATATTTAGTGCATACATCTCATAGCCTGGCATGTTTTCCTGAATAATTGTCGATTTATCATTATAGCCAATTTTCTGTGATGAAAATTAGACCTGTAGGGTCCTTGGAGAGGAGATCAAATATGTTTGAGCCGTGTTTGACCGAATGAGCGTGGAATTTGCTGCCAAGCCGTACTTTGTGGATTGTGTGTAGGCCTTTTAAAATTTTCTGTGGTTTCCTTGGCACGTGACTGCTCCACAGTTAAAACATGGCTAATAACTAATCCGTGTTCTAAATGTGAATAATATATATATTTGATCAGCTTTAGTAACAATTAGGTTATCACATTTGAGCATGATTCAGGGTGTTATCTTTTGTACATATGTGAAGTGACCTCTTGTGAGTTCATCACTGTAAAATGCCACTGAAAACTCTTCTCGTAATGTCCTGGGCTGTGCAATGTCACTTCCTCTACCACTTACCCTGGATTTTAGGAGTTTTTGTCCCTGAAAACATCTCATCTGTGCTACAGTCTTCTGAAGCCCACGTGACATGTATTATGCAGCAAGGCGCTCATATCTGAAGCCGAACGCGCCACAAGTGTTCTCTTCGGCTGTGAATGTTTGCACCGCGGTGTTCATTATTGTAAGCAGCCTTTATAACCTCATTTTATGATGCTTTTCCCTAGATCTCAATCTGAATGAGTCTGTTCGCCTCGTGGGCGGACGTTCCAAGTGTGATGGACATGTGGAGCTACTTCAAGAAGCGAGATGGGGACTTCTATGCTCTTCTGCTCTGCAACCAAAGAAAGCCCACGTTCTCTGCAAACAGGCATGTGAATAAGAAAACATATAGTTTATGAATGCCTTTTATTTAACCCTATAATCTAACAGCCTGTTTTACAGTTTCAATTCCCACTGGATCTTTTGCAAAATCCCAACCCCTGGTGTGCAGAAAAAAGAGGATCTTAGACACTAAATCATTGACTGGAGGTAGTGGTATCTGTTATTAGGCTTGTTTTGCTCTAATTGCATGTCTGTGTACAAACCCAGCTCTCCAAAGGTGAAGTGACAGGGGCAGATTGGTGCCACTTCGTCGGGCACCTTGGATTGCCTTTTTAATGAACCAACCAAGTATCCGACATGATGGAAGCGCAAATTACTTTATAACATCAAGGTAATTGCTATTGGGCTCATGTCTCCTGGTTAGGACAGAAGGAGCTTCTTTTATTTATGAACGTCCAGGAGATTGGGGCATTGTGGATGCTGGCAGAGAGTGTGTTCAACAGCTGGGGTCCTTGAATCGAAAAGCAAAATAACAATTGATTCACTGGGGGGAGGGAGGGGTTTAATGCACAACCATGTAGAGTTGTTTTACAAAAGTTCCCTGTAACCTGTCGATAATCCTAATAAGATGCAGAAAATGTAGCACCCACAAAATATTCGAACAGCTTGCCGAGTGATTGGCAGTGGCATTGGGGTG
This sequence comes from Ambystoma mexicanum, assembly GCF_040938575.1. Classification (NCBI taxonomy): domain Eukaryota; kingdom Metazoa; phylum Chordata; class Amphibia; order Caudata; family Ambystomatidae; genus Ambystoma; species Ambystoma mexicanum. The sequence continues at coordinate 119,353,339 of NC_090932.1, read as the reverse complement.
TTTTGTTGGCAGACGTGTGTAAATTAAGCTCCCAATGAATCCCTACAAACGTATCACTGTCTACAAATGAAGCCCAGTAGCATGAAGCTGAGGGGCCGAGTTGTGAAGGGAGTGCTGTGACAAGTGCAACTTAGCAATTTAGCAAGTCCCATTAACTGGTGGAAATGTGAAGGCAGAACCTCTAGGCTCTTCAGAGAAAAGTGAGGGCTCCATCATTGCCTGGAACTGTTGGAAGGAGGCCACACCACAGGTATGTAGGCAGAAGGGATCGCGGTCTAATGTTCTCCCTGGAATAACTCACAGAGGATAACTCTGCCGCTGACTTGATCACATTGAAATAAGAGCAGGAGATGACCACAAGGGTTTGTCAAAGTGATTCGGGGAGCACCAGTAAACGTGGAGGTGATGGTGTCTAGGGTGACAGCTGTACCAGTAATGAGAAGAAAATTGTGAGTCTTCCCCAGCCTCCACATGGATTATTTTAGTCCCAGCAAAGCCCATTGGTGGCTTGAGCAGAGGCTGTACGGGCACTCTGAATAAAATTGTGATTTGCATGCACTCTGAACAACATTTGCTGATGTGTGCACTGATTGGCTGCATGGATTAAGATTATGACCCAGCCTGAAACTATAGCTGGAGGGTGTTAAGCAAACAATGACATGTGAAACAGGCTACTGAATTATTAGTGAAGAGCTACAGGGGAAAGGTGTAAGTGCCACCTCTTCAAAAAATGATCTAATGTCAGACAGAAAATCGTTTATAAAATCTACACAATTGAAAATACACAAATACATGGAAAATGGGCAACCCAGACATAAAAATGCCTGAACACAATCAAATCGGATAGTCAGACATCACCAGTGATGTGAGACTGTGTGAGAAAGCAACACTAAGAAATTCCCTTGTGTCAATGAGTGTGGAGGTTAAGATTGATATTTTCCTACTTAGACAAGACTTTAGGCAGCTCTCACACAGAGTTGGGCAACCATAAAACAAGATTGCAAAAAATGGAAACCACAGTTAGAAAATGTGTCCGACTTGGTGGTGGCTGCTCTGAATATTTTTCGCTGATTTCTTCTAGACAGAGTGGAAGACAGGGGGGGTTGTTCCCATCACTAAAAACATCTGGATGGTGGGCCTACCAGAGAACCAAAAAGGCATAGATCTAACATATTGCATTAAAAATATGCTAGTACAATAAAAATTGAATGGGGGAAATTTCTTAGGCTTTACGCCAGAGAAGGTACATAGAGCTTGGACTAGAAGGCCCTCGCCAGGTACCCAGAGCAAAAATACTAAATTATAAAGATAGCGAAGGGGCATTTTTCTTCTCTAGACATGGGGGTCGTATCAAAGGTGGGAACTCTAACTTTGTGAAACTTCCTGATTATGCAGTTTGCATCCAAAATTGAGGATATCCTTTAAACCGATAACACTTCTGCAAATACAAATCAGGTATGTATTGATGTTTCCTTCTAAGCTCAAGATTATTTGTAATGTCAAGGTACTTTTCTTTGACACTTCTAAGGAAGTAAAATCTTGGCTGGAGGCACAAGAGTTGTCGGCATGGATCACACCACCAACAGGTTTGGAACCCCGTGGAACCATCTGTAGAAAGAATGAAAATATGTCATTGGAGTTTGGTAAACATGACACAGCCCAAGCTGGAGAAGATTACTCAAAACCGCAGGAACCCACGTATAACCTTTTAACATCGTGAAAATGGGAATCATGTTGTGAAGAACACTTATTAGAATTGCATACAGAGAATCATTGTTAATACTTTTACAAAATGTAGAAGTAATAATAATGTAGGCTGACCTCTTCTACACTAATACGAAGAATAATATCTGTTTATTTATAGTACACTGAAGGAACAATGGAAAATAGTATTTTCTTTCATACCGTACACACGTGACTCATCAATAGATTGGACTGTGTCCCTTCCCGCTACAAACGAGTGTAACACTTGACCCTCAGTGCACCTTGTGAAGTCTTCTTCGGCTGAAGGATCCGTCTAAGTCATGCATGCGCTACCCCAAATGTGCAAGAGATGTGGAGCATAGACGGCTTTATGCTGTTGAGCAAACCATGTTGTTAATGTTACTAGTACCCGGCGAGGGTCAATCAGAATGTAACAAACATTCTGATTGGCCGTTGCCAGGGCTTTGACCGACTGGGAATCTCTCGGCCGGGATTCCTTTCCTTTGTTCCCAGCAGGGGGTGTGGCAGCCCCTCAGCCAATGAGGAGGCTCAAAACGGGGCAATCCCCACTCCGAGCCTCCACACAGCTGGAGGCTGCCATCTTCCCCCGCCGGCGGTTCAGGTAAGTATTTTCCTTCTTCCTCCCCCCTCCCCTGCAAACAATACCCTCACTGCCCTCACAACCCCACTTACCTTCTTTTTTGTCATTTTTCTGGAGAAACTTCTGTACCCAGTGCGTCCGCTCCCGATGGCTGCCATGGAAAGGGAAAACAGACTCTGTTTTCCCTTTCGCGGTGGCCATTTTCTTTGCCATTTTTTTTTCTATTCGGAAATGCCACTGCATTTTGGAACAAAAAAAATGCTATTAGTACCCCTGTCTTGCGGGCCGGGGTACTAAAAGCAATAAGCCCCTCACCGCGGGACTGCAGGGCATCAGCTGACTTGGTAATGCAACCGCGGCTCAGGGCTTATTGCTTAAACAGTTTTCTTGAATATTACTGTTTGGGAGAACCAGAGAAGGAAGATTATTAGAGGTTATGTCTCATTCCATGATACTCTGATGTTTTAACCACTCTGACGGTTATAAAACACAATATAGTTGTTGCTGACAGAAAATATCATCACCCATTAATGTCATGTCTTGACTAGGGGTGGGTGAAGTTGTAATCAATGTAAAGTGCAGAATTTGCACTGGATTCTGTCCGTTCCACAAAATCAGCATTACGGTTTTGCCCCCACTGAAATACCATCCCGTTTTGTGCAGAGCATGGTCATTTGTTTCGATGTTGTTTTCGTGTAGCGAGAAGAGAAACATTGCAGCATTCTTTTTTTTTTTTCCCTTTCAGTGCTAGTTTCATGCAGTGACACGAGAAACTTTTGAACCATTCTAGTTTCACGCAGTGCCACGAGAAACTGTGTGGTTTTTCATGCTAGTTTCAAGCAGATATACTAGATATTTTGTACATGGCTTTTGCGATCGGTGCTAGTTTCATGCAGCGACATGAGAAACATTCTGCAGTTCAGTTTTGACACATACATATACAAAAGGAACACAGTCAGTTCAACAAACAGTTCTTCTCATCCCCCATAACGTATCAAAAATACATTGTATTCAATGGATCATAAAACATGTTAAAACTCACCACTTAAACATTTACAGAAAATTAATAGAAAAACAAATGACACAAAAGGACCTACTAAATCAATAATAATCGCAGTTTTCTGAATACCAAGGTGGATCAGATTTGGATACCCCTGTGTATACTCAATACAACCACTAAGGGTAACCTGTATTTAGTGTATAGAAATTGTTTCAGAAAAACACCCAAGTCTTCAAGTAGTCTTGGGAAAATGCCTCGACATGTTTCAGTTTTTGTCCATAGGTGTAGAACTTTCATCAGGAGGATTTCCAGTTAGATCACTTCCAAAAACCATACAGAATCTCATATTCTGGTAACATAACCAGTCTGTGTTATACAGAAGATCTGTTGAGAGACAAGTATATGTACCCAAATTTAGGTATACAATAATTTCTATAAAAACAGTGTCAATCTGTATCAAACAAAAGTCGATGCATTTGTCATTACCTTTGTTTGTAGTAGTCAACGTCTGGATACTGAATTCATGTGTAAGCAGATTGCCACATTCATCCATGGATTAGTCTTTCCATTTAGAGAATAATCTCATCTAGAAAGGATGTGTATCAAGAATCAGACCAATATCCAGGGGCCAAGATTCTGAGTGTTCAATTCACAATCAAATTAAAATTGCATCCAGCAGCAGTGAACAAAACACAATGGCGACCATAAAAAGAGAAATGTTTTAATAGTCACCGTGGGGTCCATGTATAGACCAAACTAAAGTTATGAGATGGTTATCTAGTGTGGTTTGTCTTTTATCCATTTGGAAACTAAAGAAAGTATCAATCTGTCAAAAGGCCAATGTGTTTAGCACCAGAAACACCAAAAACACCGGTCTATACCACTTATGTGTTCAATTGAGGCCACAAAATTCAGGCCACAAAAATTAATAACGACATCAGCCATCTCAGGACAATCAATAGTATGGCGAGCATATAAAATTTCAGAATTTGGAAGAGTGCCTTTTAAGGTGAGAGCTGCAGCAGATGTACAAATATTGCTGATTTTGAAAAACAAACTCCACCCGGATCTCAATTCGTCCTAATCAGATTATAGTAGTAGGCTGCGTGTTAGACTAACGGTCAACAACCCAGATGGCACGTGAAACTTTGTGCTGCTCTTTTGAATTTGTGTGCGGTTTGCATGACGGCATGAGAAACTTTGCACAGCACTTTTCATTTCATGTGGCTCCACAAGAAACATTGCAACACCCTTTGCGATGCATGGGGGTGGCAGACCAGCAGATGGGGATGAAGTGGAATGAAATCGGACGAATTCCGCATCTGCGGCTGGCGGAACAGAACTTAACAATTTCCCCCAGCCCTAGTTATGAAATGGAATGTTCATGTGTTTGGGGACTACATTACGTGATTCATGGCAAGAGAATTTCTGAGGAAAAATCGAATTGCACTAGTGCTCTTTCAGGAAATAATCTTGATAGAGACAGCCAGAGCAAATTGATTAAATTATAGTGAGGTACAGGCTACAGAATGGGTTTCTCATCAAACTCTAGAGAAGCAGCAACTTGGATCTGAAGGGACAGCCCAATTGTAATTGACAAAACACACTGTGATAAGGAAGGGTGGAAAAGTGGGAAGATGGAAAGGGCCTTCTGTATTCTTGGTTAACACTTATGCGCCAAACATTGACTCCTTCCCTATGGTTTTGACTCTTGGAATCCCATAAAGAGATGCCATTTGGTTATGGGGTTAGTTTAATTGCATGAAAAATCCAGACCTGCAAAGATTGCACCCCAGGACCATGCAAAAATCCAAGTGACTAGATCACTGAATGTGATTTCTGAAAAATTAGATCTTCCTATGAGTGAAGAAATTGTAATCCTCACAGTAGATGATATTTATATTACTCGCAACCACATAAGGTATTCACTCACATAGATTATTTGTTCACAGGACCTCAGAACATGCACTACATTTATGTGATAAAAAACTTGTTGGAATCCTTTGTGACCATGCAGCATTGATGGCAGTGCAGACTGAAAAAATATTGTCCCCATACTAACTTGATCACTCAGACCAGAAGCACAATATGATGTTGAATATCATACTGACTTTGTTGATAAGATAAGACTTTATATTGAAACAAATGGACACAGTATAAAGGATGAGTGTTTTGGGACCCATCTAAAGTGATAGTGTATGGTACATGTATGTCCTCTACACATGGAATTCACAATGTGTTGAGAATAAACTTGGTTGAAACAGGATTAAAAATATCCGAGATCGAGGGGGTGGATGGTGGTGCAATGGGAAATGAAAACTGAGCTGACAAACTTGAGGAGAGGATGCTTACACTCATGGACAAACGGGATAGATATGATCATGCTACATACATTCTGCAACTTCATAAACATGGGGATATAGCAAGAAGGATGTTGATGTGCTTGATAAATCATGATCAGACACACAATACTACTATAGAAATACAGAACAAAACCAATGATATGGTCTATACACAAATACAAATTAGCAGCACTTATGACATTTTAATGAGAAATGTTACATTGGATGTGCTTTGCAGTCACTCCAAAACATTTAAGACAACCCGATGTAGATAACTCAACTGAAACTCATTGTGGAGCAACCACTACGGTTGGATTGCCACTGAGATATCAGTGGCAATATTGAAACTTCCAAACTCAAAGACTCTGATAACTGATGGGCTTCTGGTAGAATACTTTAAAACATATGGGGTTGCACTGGTGGACAAACTTCTAAGAGCTATATGGATTTGTATTAAAGGGGAAAACTGCCAGTGATCATTAGAGAAGCAATCATAGTGGCAATACCATAACCCTGGAAAGATGGTTAAACTGAGGCGAATTTGGACCAATTTCAGTACTTAATTATGATTTAAAAAATGCTTAGTGGCATTACACCAAACTGACTTCACACAATTATATCCCAATTAGTACACCTGGACAAGGAGAAGGTTCTACTGGAGAGACATATGTTGCAAATATATGATGGTCACATCATATTTGCTGAAATGAACGACTGCTGAAAACTATTCATTTCCATCTATAGACAATATTAAAGAATTTCATTGACTTGGCTGGATCTGCCCATTTGACTACTTGGTTAAATACAATAATGGTGATAGACTATTATGATGGATCTGACTGTTGTATACCGCCACAGTGGCTAGGGTGAGGACAGGATGAGTAATACTGGAAGAGAGGGATTTTGAATCCAGAAGAAGTCAAGGATGCCATCTCTCGACACTGTTATTTCCCTAATTGATTGAACCATTAGCGTGTCTCCTGAGGCACGATGTTCATGAGGTGGGATTAATGGTGAAAGGTAAAAGAAACCTAATATCTCTGGATGCACCAAAACTAATGTTGGTTCTAGTCTTCAGATCTTTGGTAAATTATCCAGAATACACATTCGCTGGTAGAAATTAATATTATATTCCCACTGCCAGCAATGGCCAAAGTGGAAGACATGACCTTGCCAAAACGTCTTGTAAAGTGGTCTACAGCTTCATTTACATATTAAGACTCATGGGTATATTGTGATTACCATGAGAACATAATTATTACCAGTTGATCATAATTACTGCCGACCAGAATTGGAAAAATTGACTACATTTTGTAACATGCTTCCTTTATCATTGATGGCCAGAGTTGCATTGCCTAAAATGGTGGTACTGCCCAAAGTGCTGTACTAATTTATGAATCGCCCATTTAACATCCCTAAAAGGCTCTTTGACATACCCAATAAAATTATAAAGGGTGATAACAAAAGAATACATGGTTTGGAAACGCAAAGGGTCAGTCACAACATTTAAGATAAGCATGCATACTGGGAGTAGACATCAGGATAAAGACTAGCTAACCACTTAATAGATTCTTTGACTTGGTAATGGTTTTTGCAAACAGATAATAGCCATGGCATGGAAAACCCTGAAAGGTCCCAGTGTGGAGCAGCGGGTAATAGACATAATGAATGGACTTGTGCAGAAAAGGGAGTTTTAACACAAACGAGTGAAGAATTGGCAGGGACAGTACGTCTGAATGGAATTTGATAAAGGACAATAATGTATCCATCTAAGGGCAAGCCCTCGAGTCCTCAAAACAAATAATTCCATTTAATTTTGAGATTGAGTGTGTACTTTGTTTTATCAACCAAGCAGTTGGAGACTTAGGCTGTTGTTAATATTGACTATAAACCTAAACGAACAATGACTGGTGATGGCCTTATGAGGAAAGTGCGTTTACACACTTGTTTGTCACATTTTATGTTTTTTTTTGTTTGTTTTATTGACAGAATTCAGTATACCAGTTTCAAGACATGAACAGTGAATACGTTTATAACACAGTTTAATGCCTTGATGGTACTTTAAAAAAAATGTTTATAAAACCAATAGGACACATGCTTCCTTATGTAACATTGTTTTCCATACAAACTGGCCAAAGCAAAAAGTTGTTTATTTTAGAGCAGGTGGCGTTATAACAGTCCACCGCTATCTGGTAGCGGGAATACCAGCAAGTGCACCCACAAACAGAATAATTGTAAGAAAGAGGCCAAGTAAAGCAAACCATCAAAGGTTAGCTGCATTAGAGCAGTCCAGGAGAAATATGATGAAAAATACTCAACTTCAATCCTATAAAGTAACATGCTAACCAATTAGCTTTTTAGTATTTTGGCATACCAAATGGTAACACATTGTTTGTAAGCAGTGAACCCTCCCTCTCTTCCATGCACAATACATTCTATTTTTTTTGTTGTTGATATTATGTCTTCATTATATCGAACTAAAAGATGGTCTACCTGATTGAATAGCTGCTAAAGTACTTCCGACCTTTGGGCTCTTATTACTCAACAGAGCAGTTGGGAAGGCAATATTGGCTACAACTCAGAGGAATACAGATTCAACTGTGAGTCTAGAAATTACTCACCCATAGTATAGGCGATATATTTTGTTGGCCGAAAACCAACCACATCATATGTTCAGTATTATTGTTATAGACTCATGAGCATAACCAAAGAGCGTCCATTTTGTAGGAATAGAATTCGCCATTTTGAGTAACTTTCGCTTTCTTGCGTTTCTGTTCAAACTGCTTTGCTCTAAGTGAATTCTATTTCGTTCTTGCTCATGCATAGAGCAAGGCCACAAGTTACATGTTGAAACACAGCCCAGACAACCCAGACAGCAATGCCACGGTCGCCTCCCTCACAAGTCCTTGGAAGTAAGCAACAAGGCATTTAATCACTACGCAGGTGCCAGCTAGTCTTGCTGGTGCAGCAGAAATGGGAGAAATGAACAATTAATGGCTTGAATTATGCTCTCCTTTGCTCCCTTTTACAGCCCCCCTTCTCTGAGCCTCTGTAGATCGAGTTGACCCCTAGCACACAAATAGAAACTAGAAGATAGTGAGTTCTGGAACGTGTCCCTCCCCTGCATGCAGCTTGCTTGAAAGAACAAGGGCATTATGTTCCCTAAAACAAAGAATGGTGTCTGCACCTCCGAAAATTGCAAACGGTTGCTGAATAGATGTCTGAAGGGTGTCATATTCATCATAATTGTCAATCATCAAAATCATTGCAAAGAAAGATACATTGTGGGCGGTTTTGAATGTGTCATTACTGATTAAGATGAGCCTTCTGCATATATGTAACTGTTGTAGAATGCTCGCTCTCTTGCGTCCCACGAGGTCTGGGTGACACACGTTGCGGGACGTGAGACCCAGTCGGCCGACTGAGACTATTTGCTTTGCAATAAACCCTAGATTTTGGGATTGAACCTCGTGTCTGGCGTATCAATTTGTGTGTGGTGATTGTGCCTTGTTTCTATACGCAAGGGTCCGCTAGGGGCCCCATCACAACCATTGCATAGCTGTGGTTTATATTGATATTTTCGAATGCCATAGTTTCGAATGGCAAAGTTTCATATTAAAATGCATCGAAAACATGCATATGTTTTTTTATGTTTTTTAATAGGGGGGGTCCCCCGCCAACCCACCATTTTTTTTACCCCTTAATACCGATTTTAGTAAAAAAAAAAAAACCTTTACTTACAAGAAAATGCATTTTTTCGAAGCATTTTTTTCGAAACTTTTGTCACTCGAAACTATGTTTTTGAAAAAATGACTGGATACCCATAGCTGTGGATCAACCAGCAAATCAATAATTGGTCTATCTTTACCAGCCGGACCTGTAGCCCCTCTGTATCACCCCCCTAATTGTCTTTCCAAGTGTACCCTTGATAGTCTATCCTTCTGCTACAATCCATATTAGGGTACCGTATTACAATAACCCCTTGTTGTACAGTACTCTATTTCTTCACAGCTAGATTTGTGCTACAGAAACCCAAGACATGGACATACTAAAACACAGACACTTGGTGCCCCTTTAGCAACATGTGCAGTGCAGGGAGAAGGTGCACCAGCAGCTATACACATTCTTATACTGTCTTTTTATTGTGCAAAACTCACTGCAGATTGTATTTGTACTGTACATGTTTTACCAAATATTTGTTGCAAGATGTAGGGGGTAACTTTGGGGGAGGCACTACGAATTGGGAAGAGGGTGGGGACATTCCCTCATAGTTTACATTAATAAATCCGTAAAAATGTTATGGTTATAATGTCAGTGGTAAAACATTGTGCAGATGAAACAGGAAGGGCCTCATAACAGGTTTTGCAGTAATTCAGCAGTCAATTTGACGAATTACCACCAAACTCGATTACTGTTACCGCCAATTGGTCCCACTGATTTAACTGCAGGATTACAAGTGCTGCACTGCTGGAAGGGTGGTGGAAGTCCCCATTTCTGGCATCCAGAAGGATTTTAGTGGAATTTCTGCCAGTGGTAATTCTGCTGTGGTAATTACACCGATTTATGCTGATTTTTGTCTGTAAAATGGCATTTTCACCTCCAGCTTTTTTCTGGAGGTTCTGGCGATTCACTAGGTGCCGTTGCTTCTCCCCAGGTGGGAGCTCTTTCCCATGAGGCTAGGGAAGTGCAGCCACTACCCAATAGTCCCACTAGGGGTGGTTTAATTTGGAAGGACCTCATGGGGATGGACTCCCCTCTGGGAATAAGGACGACCACCAGGGGTACAGCCTGTTGAGCACCATCACATGCCAATGCTCCCTAGCCCGCCTCCATTCCAAACCATTTCCTTGAAGTAGACCAATGAATGACTGTACTACCTGGGATAAATCTAAGACAGAAAGCACTGGTATGAAGAAGAGCACAGACGACATGAGGGTTACTGACTGGGCTAGTACTTGTACAAGGTGGCCCAGAGGAGTCATAAAGATCAAGGTGTCAAAAGAAATGAAGGACTTTCACAATCTGGCAGGGAGGGTCTAGCAATAATGTATATGAAGAGACAATGTACTAAAGAACTTGTCAAGCCCAGCCGAGAGAGGCAACAGGTGTGGAAACCATCCAAAGTAGGAGTTTCCAATCCTGTCAGCAGACCAGAGGAATAGGCAAGAGGAGGATGCAGGCAAATCACTGAGGTAGTTCTCAGTGGATCCAGCTGGAGTGGCCACAAACTCAAAGCAGGAAAAGAGAACCGAGCAGCACAGCACATCATGTAGCCGGCAATGTACTGAGGAAGCAGTGGTGATAAGTCCGTAGTGGCGGAGAGATTGACCCCAGTCCCAGGAAACCTCAGTGGTGTACCAAAGTCCCAAAGAAGGAAATGGGAGGTATGAGAGACCTGGTGGGACACTGGGTGGAAGGGAGGCAAGCTCGAGCGGCTCTCCCCTGCCCCAGTAGTAACAACCTAAATATTGGGAAGAGGGTAGTGTGCATCCGAGGAGGAGAGTATCCTCATCGCAGTGGTAGCCCAAAGCCCACTGACCCCCAGAGATGTGCCTGGGACCCTAGCAATAACAAATCAAGCATCCAAGGAGATCTTTCATGTCGCAATGGCAGCAATAAGCCCACTGATCACCAGAGACTGGTCAGGGACCCTAGCAGTATCGACTCAAGCTTCTGAGGAGAGCTTCCTCACAACAGTGGCAGTCATAGGCTCACTAACCCAACAGATGCTAAAAAGTACAACTGAGGGAGGTTCCCTCACTATAAAGGCAGGCATAAGACCACTGACCAAAGTTGGAAGACAAAACACCACAAAGAAGTGTTTCCTCATCACAGCGGAAATCCTAAAGTCACTTATCAAAACTCCAACCAAGAGCATAACGAACACATCAGAGGGATATCGTCTCTTTGCATTGGTAACCAAAAGACCATTCACCATAATCTCAAGGGAACTGTTCATAGGGAATGATATCCTTTACCAAGCATACATCTGGAGAGAGGGCTGGAACACAGAAGCTATTGGGGCCTAGTGAAGAAAGCTAGAAGAGTTACTGAGACAGCTCTTTGATAAGGGAAGAGACACCAGGGGAAATAAGGCATTCTCCTTGTGAGAGACCTTTTCTTTTGCTTTGAATTTTCAGGGTTTACCAGGCAAAGGGAGGCATTCTCCTGGTTGAAGAACATTGTTATTTAGAACGTCTTAGGCTCAAGTGTAAGGGCTAGAACCAGGGTGTTGGACAAGGATGGATCTCGTTTCACCGGACATTCTGACATTTCCTTATTTTCCTAGGATGAGGTGGGCAAACGCCTCAAAGAGGCAGGGATATTTAGGTTTTGCACTTTTTAATAAAAAATGTAATCCCAAAACATGCCATCTCCTTGTTGCACTCCTTCAACACCCATACAAGGTAAATCTTCCACTTCACGACCACACACGTACTACGGAAGAGCAGCAATACAGCAGTAAGAGAATTACATCCACATTACCGCAGTTTTTTAGCCACACCACTGTATATCTAATGATACCCAGAGAACCTTAAAGATTACCCTGGAATTAACGTCCAAAACACCTTTGCATACATGCTATACTTTCCAGCCATTCATGCACCTCTGTCTGACCTATGATCGATAGACAGAGAACATATCAGGAACTGGGGGAGCAAGACTGAAAAGCCACAGAAGATTACACACCGTTTCGGAGTTGTCTGGTTCACTCATCCAGTAGCCACTAAGGAGAGGCACAAAGGAAATTGTAAACCAAAAGATACATCTTCTACTACATGTCTACAATATGTGGGAATGATTACCACACGTCGTATGAGCTTTAGTTATCAAGACCGATATCACTGAGGGACTGATCACGTTAATAAATATATCAACATGCGATCACCACTAGAAGATGTAATTTTGTACAAACTCATGGGAGAACATTGACTATGACAAATTGCTTCGTCCTGATGAAGGTTCCCCATCAAGAAGTGGCATACATGAACACGCTTGATGTGGAGCGCAACACAAAGTGTCAACGACAGCCTATTTTATATCAATGTCAAATTTATCTTGACAAAAAACATTGTTGACTACATTGAGCTGCTGTTGATTTTTCTGTGATGAACTCTAGAATTTTAAATGCGGGCACAAAGATGTAAGCTTCTGTATCCCCTGGTGTTTTAAAATCAAGTATTTCCAGGTTCTGGATTTTTTAATAGCGTGTTTTTTGTATGAAATAAAAACATATAGTTTTGCAATCGGGCTCTGCCGGATATTCTGGTTTCAACTGTTTTGCCTCAAACGTGTTTTGAAGATTTTATTTTGATTTGCTGGGGCTGATGAATTAATATTTAGATGTCATGCTTTAGTGTAGTTCTGTTGAAAGGTACATTTTGATTGGAGTCTGGACATTTTGTATACAAACATAACTGAGGGAGACCTCAGAAAAATCACCTTTCATTCCAGACCGAAGCCTAGCTCCACATACTTAAGCTGTTGAACCTTGAGTCTTTCCCAGGGTTAGTAAAATCTGTAAATCTATTGGAGTACGGGACCAATTATGCAGCCTGCACTCGCCAGAATATTTGGGGGGGGGGGTTCCCTTACCATCACTTATGGAAAAGCCTACCTCAGTGTTCCCAATGGCCAATTAGAGGTGGGAATCACACATGAGGTTGCTTTGATAACGGGGAAAGACATGTTATCTGACACCGGAGCCAGTAGGAGGCTTTCTTTGATTCTGTGTTGGGGGGAGCATATATTTACCTTTCTCTATTCAAAGTAACCATCAGATATTAGAGAAGGGAGCAAATATGTCGCCAAAAACTATATTGGACATAGGTGGGAGCAACTTGGCCTCTGAAACACGGCACAGTCACCTCCAGCTTCCAGTTGGAGATAAATGAACACAGGGGGCACAAATGAAGCCACAGGTGATCCAAATCCGCCCAGAGTGATACATTAGGCACACCCTACCCCAAACACTGTTTCCAACACCATGCTGCCGCTAGCCACGGTGAGCTGAGATAGGCAGCTGCTCATGCTGCGGCTGAAAGTAGAGAGGCAGGACAACCAGGCCAGGGCACAGGGAGTACAGGGTGGCTTGAAACACATGTCTATAGGCGCGCTATAAATAAAATATATCATATCATATAAGAAAACTATTATTCGAAACTGCTGGCCCCTTCAGCTGAATAAAGCAGGCCCTTCACCTGATAGCGTCTGGTTTAAAATTGCAGCACTGTTAATTAAGTTGTTTCTTTCTTTCAAAGGAAACAATAAGAAAAAAGACTGGGTATGGGTGACAAAAGTAGCTATGGTGACCCGACGGTGCATTTTGCGACATGAACTCAGCATCTGAAATGTGCTATCAAGTGAACATAGCTTTTTGGATTGAGCATAAATACTTCTAAATAAATGTAATGGTACAGCAGTGTGTCCCAACTAGTGTTGCCAAACCTAGCACAATCCTAAAAGACATAGTAAAAATACTTGACCCCAAATCTCTATTAATATGCCAGATGTGTATCCTCCACACACAATGGTGGTATTCCCTGTGCCAGTCTAGTCACTGCCAGTATTTCTGCAGTGATGTAAGCCTGGGGCAAAGTGTAGTAATAGACTGAGGTGTAAACAGCAAGGCCACAATACAAAGAGAATAGGGGGCGACTGGATGCTGTGCGTATCTGTCATGAGCACTCCTGAGACTGTCACTTGAAGGTAAACGGTGTGGTGAGTGGGGCACCAACAGACCCATGACCAGCCTTGATCACTGCACTCATATGGGAGAACCTGTAGTACAAAGGCATTGGTGCGCCGATACTCAACCTCCTAAATGAGTTTGGGAACATGGTGTGGCTCATGGCTTTCTAGCCTTGATGCCCATACACACGTCTTAATGAGTAGAGATTCACAGCAGGTGGCCTTTGATGACAATGAGCTGAATTGAAAGTCCACCTTCTAGGTATGTCCACATTTCGACACACGTGATCTTTTTGTGAGTAATTTGGACAAAACACTGAGCTTTGGTCCTGCTGGGAATCTACCGGTCCTCGGTCTGCAGGATTCTGAAGACAAACGTGTCTCAGGTACTTGCTTGTCCTTGACATCCTTAGACCTTTTGGGTGCAGGTTGAGCAGTCAGGCTATTGCCCAGCGGCTTTAAAGAATTTGAAAAGAAATATAGGTTGAGGGCAGAATATTATACAATGCGTTAACCACTTCGCCTAAATCTAAAAAATGCACGCAAAATAAGCTTGATATTATGACATTGTATGTGGCCAGCGTATCTTTGCCGCGCCAGCCGAAAAAAACACTGCATCGTTTCAATGCTCAAAAAAAGGTTTCCTTGCGTTCATAGTAACGCTTTACATGTTAACGCAGTGCTGCGCACATTCATGTAAAACACTGCTGCGTGTACGGTTACCATGACGTCACAGCAAACATTGCTTGGCATATTCGCATAGCATGGAGGCTTTTGCGGTCAGCAATGGAAGGAATCTTTCAGATATCCCAGTCGCAGAGGCTTTAGCAAAACGTTTAGCTTCAGGCTTTTATTTGACATAAGCATGGAATGATGTTTGCATGTAGACGTTTACTGTATGTAAACTTGTGGAGTGTGCATGAAACAAAGAACGCACACTGTCCTAACCGCTCGCCGAAACAAGAAAATATGGAGGAAAGCAAACAAGAGTGTATAAATTGGTAAATAGAGAAACGAGCTATTTTATTCAATTGGTTATTTAAAACTCGCTTAATACCCAGAGGTTTCTAAGCGCGTACCCAGAGCCAAGGCGGGCGCGTTGCCCCTGAGCTGTCCTCCCGAATAGAGTGTTTGCTTTATTTCTTATTCAGTGTACAGGAAAACAATTGAGCAAATGATATGGGCTCCATTTTTGTACAGTGCAAAATGTAGTGTTCCTTACATCGCTCTCCACCTCTTATTGAGTGGTGGGTATGAGGGTGGGCTCCCTCACACCCAAAGTCCAGCAGCAGGCACTGCAAATGTGGCATACCGAAATGGATGGTATTAAAGAGAAAGTCACCTATTGGCAATTTAGCTGACCGTCGCGTGACCAAAATAGCACCCAGCAAAAACTATGTCCATATCTCTCCAATATATCAATTGCCACCATGTCAACTACAAAGGAAAATACACAGGCTTCAAGGCCATACCTAGGCATGGGTAGTCGGCCTGGTAGCATAGGGCGCTGCAGGCAGCACCTGCCCCTGCTGAGCTGCGGAATATCTTCTAGTCTTAGAACAGTTGTGAAACTCAGGAGTTTTGTAAGGTCACATGTTGAGGCTCAGGTTACTTTCCTCATACTGACGAACACTAGAACTACAATAATACTCTTGGCTTACGCACTTTTTTAATAATTTGTACAATTGTTTTGTTTAGTATTTGATTTCTAGTCTATGAAACAGTCCCTGGCGCTTGTGGTTGGGGAGTGGGAGGCGCAAGCTCTAGCAGGGGAGTTGCTAGGTCTGGAAAAGACCCGGGGCTAAGCTGATGTCGAAACTGCTGGGACTGGGGGCTAGCTAGTGTTTTGGCTGTAGCTCCTGAGATTCTGTCCGGGGCTACAACAAAAAGATCAGGGGCTATAGCCCCCTTAGCCCTCCTAGCAACGCCTCTGAGCTCTAGCCCCCTACACGTAACGTTCTACAAGAGCTCCAGGAATCTAATTATTACATGGTTCACGAAAAGAATAGTCTTCTTGCAATCTGTATTCTTATACGCATGTAAATGTATGTTTTTTTTTACCTGCAGACCTTTGTAGTATGAGGCACCAAGGGTTAACGAAATGTCTGTAATCCCAACAGTTGTGAAGTTGTACAATAATCTAAAGTCTGGTCCTATGTGTATTATCTGCCATAGCTCAAGGCGTTTTGACCCCGACATATGACCTGTTCCTTCATTGTATCAGTTCTTAAGGGCATGCCAATACAAGCATATTGGATTATAGTTCTCAAAATATGGGCTATATTCCATGGTGGACTTCATAGTCACATCTGATGGACAAGGAGAACAAAGCATACATTGCTCACGTGACTCAGAATTCCGAGGTGAAATACACCCCATGGTGGAAAGCTACCCATCTATAGTTGTGTATTCTGTAAGCCCCCAAAAAGTCGCTTTTCCACCCTTTTGCAACCACCGTGGATAAACAGTGCATGGGTGGCAAACTGCGCCCCTAAAAGTGAAACCAAAATGCCTAGCAGAGAAAATCCTTTAAGCCCTTGTCCCAATGTCACTGCAGTTAATTAAGCATTTTGCAATCCTGTGCCATAACGTCACAGCAGGAGGAAGCCACACTCAGAAACGTAAATATTTTCTTATGGCTTATGATGGAAGCTTTACACAACAATGGGAGTCATTCTACATGCAATGCAGGTTACATGCAGGGGAGTAGCAACCTTAGCACGTGTTTACTGTTGGGTCCACTGCATTACATGTTAAACTTTTACAAAACAGGGTTTTAAAGTGAAAACAGTCATACTTGTCTGTAGTCTTCAGTGTTGCATCCCATTTTGTAAAAATTGTGAATTCCGCCTACAAATTACGCTTTACAGACGGCATTTACAGTGGGTTCATGTGGAATCCACCTCCTGTTAGTAGGTGCTAGATTGGACTAGATTCCATGGGAATCCCTTCCCTTTAAGACTGCATACCAATCTCCTGCAGATGTAAAACAACGCGCACTTTGAAGACAAAAGTATGGTGACAATGTTAGTTCCGCTTTGTGCCCCTTCTCTGCTTTTAAAGCATTGAAAAGTTCCCAGAGCAGTAAAGCTAGAAGGACACTTATTAATCCTTGGTTTACTGTTTCAAAATGATTCCCAATATGTTAGAAATAGATGTTCCCTCTGATAAAAAATGGCTTCCCAAATTCAGCACAGAACTTCTAGACGTGAAACTATTTAATATGGGGGTTTGTCAATGGCTTTAACACTCTTGAACATTGCTCTATTGAATCAAAATGAATAGGCATAGGCAAAGCCAATGGTTCTGGCTTTGCAAATGTAGAGGGTAAAACTATTGTATGTTCCTGTGGGAACTTTACACAAAATAGCACCCTCTGCATGTGCAAAGGCAGACCGATTGGCTTTGCTAATGTGTTTCCTTGTCCTTGAAGGCGTCAATCACTTTGGATAATGTAGTATGGATCCCGCCCACTTGGCATTATCATTTTGCAATCTGTTGAGATCCTTGTGAAAGTCCTTCCACGCCCTCACACTTAGAAACATTTGCCTGCACCAAAGCCAGTGGTCGAAGTGAGCGGGAGCAGTGGGGAGCGGTGCTCCTCTACTTTTTAAAATGACCTTTTATAGCTCCTATACTTTTATTTGAAAAATAAACCGTTCTGGAATGGTTTCTTTTTAAAATATAAGTGTAGGAAGAAGTTGAAACTTGCACTTTCAGCGCACTGCACTGAACATTCCCTTAAACGGCTGGTGCAAGTGTTTGGGGCGGGGGGGGGTCTATTGTGTGTGGGAGGAGTGTGGTTATGGGGTTTGTGGGGAGTGGGTGCAGGCCAGCAGGGAACATAGTCCCACTACGTCTTTTCGTACGCTTCGACCCCTGACCAGAGCTAAACGATATTGTGCTAATATACACACGAAGATGAAAGATAGCTGTACCAGCAAGCAAGGGAAATAACATGCTTCCACAGGATTTTGGTCACATAGTTTAGTGACTTAACCATTTGCTGATGTGATCTATATTTAATCTGAAAATCAACGGTTTGGTTCCTGACTGGCACTTTAAAGTGCCTTCATCCTTCCAAAGTCTTTATATTGACTATCATTCTATAGTAGCGCCCGGGACAAGGGAAGCAACATATTGGGTTGCTCAGATTGTGGACTGAATCCCGCAATCCCATCCCACATTCCTAGCAACCTGACGGCTGCTCCCCCTATCCTCGCTGCCTCTCTGTTTTCCCGTCGCTCCCACCCCTAGCACCGCTTACCTGATTCCTTCAGTTGCGACGGCGCCCCACTGTTGCACCTCTGTGTCCCTGCTAGCCACCATGGAAATGGAATAGGGGCTCTGCTTGGAACCCCATCTTCCAGCTCCGTGGCGTCCATCTTGCGTAAGTATTTTGTATGAATAAACAGGACAAAGAAATTGCTTTCAGCACACAGTGTTTCCGGATTGGCAACCCCGGGTGCTAATGACAATAACAGCTGATCCGCCCTGCTGGATCGGGTGGTAACAGTGCTAGAGCCCATCGGGAAGAGTACCTTTGGTCCTGGGCCATTACCACCAAATCCGGCCTGCCGGATCGGATGTTATTGCTAAATTAATATATGGGTCCTCATTACAGAAGGAGTACACAAGTGTAATTGCAATTGTGCATGGTAAAATCAAATCCATGTAGTGTTTTCATGATATTCACATTAGAAAGTTGAATACGTCAATTTAAAGGCTCTTTTGTGCTCACCTGGTCTCCCTCCTGTATAGCGAAGACTTTCCTGAATCCCAAGGTGGTCACTGGATATTGGTAACCCCTACTGCATATGATTTGCGTACTAGTGATGAGGGCCTAAAGCCAATCTCCTTATCGCTCTTACTCCTGGATCTCCAAGAACAATGATCTCACATTCTCGTATTGCTTGCCCTGATGTTTGTCCTCTTAATTTCCTCTGCTCAGTTCCTCCCACTCTCCTGTTCCTATCACTCTTTCTCTTCTTATGCCTCTGATGTTCCTCTCTCTATCATCTACTGCCGATTTGTGCCAAGTGCTCTAAAAAGTCACTCACATTACTCTGATACTCTCCACTCCTACTATTCTCCCCTCCCATTACTCTCTACACATTACTCTCCACTACTTTCTCCTCCCACTTCTCTCCACTCCCACAACTCTCTATTTCCACAACTCTCAACTCCCACTACTTGGTCCTCCCACTACTCTTCCCCACTACAAAGGCTTCCATTCTACAGTGCACCCCCTCCTTCTCTCACAGTCACCCTTCTTTCACTCGTTCTAGTTGACTCACTCAAATATATCCCCTACTCTTATACTTGATCTTATACTACATATTCTCACACCGACATACTAATTTCTATCACCAACCAATATCTTACCTTGCTCACACATTCTGTAAATATCCTCCACAGTCTGTTGCACTGGGCCTTCCAAAGCCTGGTGTCTCAGACTACCTTTTCCTCCCTTGACCTCACCCGAGCAACCAACACTGCTTTGCCCGCTCTGCCTTTACTTATCCTCCCCTTGCTATTCCATTGGTCCTTTGCCTCAGCTAGTTCCCCGTGCCAATCCGTGCCTTACTCTCCCCAATGGGCCATGTTACAGAGAAGAGAAACCATAAAGAAGTCATTTAGTCCACTGCAAAGGAAGTGAATTTCAGTATTTGTGGTTGAAGAAGCATCTTTATTGCTGGTCTGTGTTTTGCAATGTTCCATTTGCTTTCTTTTTGCTGTTGCCTCTCTCTGTGGTAGGCTGTCTGATCAGGCCTCTGCCGCAAGGAATCCTGGTCTTGGTGGTCCTGCGGAAAAACACTGGTCAGCATATTGTACGGCAGGTACATGGAAAGCAATAGTGGTACTGTGCAGTTTTAGCCAGTGTGCCGACGAGGAATGAAGAGACTGATCAAGTGGTTCTGTAGTGTTTGCTATAGACTTTTATATAAACCAAGCCTATCAATCCCTACCTCTAGGAGGGTTTCCATACCTAAACTAGAAACATCTTGGGTGCTCATCGGAAAGTCTGTGTGATTCAAAACAAAAAAGGCACCATCCCAGTCACAAAGGCTCCTACTCTATCCCCGTCACTACAACAAGACACCATAACGTCCAGCTACTGTTCGTAATCCAGGAGAAAGACTCCCTTCGACTGGATGTAATGCAACCAAATGCAGTTTGTTCAAAGTAAAAGTTCTGGGTTCTCCATAACCCAGTTCTCCAATGTCTTTCACAGTTTTTAAGGTGTCTAGCTCCCTTATCAAGGGTTTCACAATCGCTCGGTTTTGCACAATTTCTGATACGCCCCCACCGGGGTGATGAAGCTTTTCCCCAGAGTCCCTCCCAACTCTCGAGCACCATACTCCAGTAGAACTGGTCTGCGGACTGTTTCACAAAACGGTTTACAGTTTTGTCTTATTTCATTATGGTATACAGTCTCAAAGGATTTTCTATTTTCTTGGCTTTTCAAGCGTGAATAAGATGACCGCAATAATGATGTTCTTCTTATTTTGTGGAAGGCAAGGTTAAGGTCATGAGCTGGAAAGACGGGACACTTGGCTGGATCGGGTGTTGACCAATCAGCAATGTGTTACAGACTGATTACAGAATATGATTGTGGTTTGGCTCGGTAGACCAGTCCTGGATGACTCTGGGACGTGTCCACGAGGACCTTTACGTCTCTATCAATGATGCTCCCGAAGACCTGTTGACTGTTTTCAGTGTCTTCAGATTGTACTCTAGAAGGTAACCCTTTGAATACGCTTCAAGGGGTGTCTGGTCTCCAGAACACTACAGACAGACTTTAATCACAACTGTCAAGGTGAGGTTTATCTTTTTACCGCCTTTAATCTTTGTGCATGTTCAGCTAACAGTCGTTTACACCCTCTTGCTATTACTAATGTCCTCTGAGGTTCTCTTGGCTTTCCCTTGCCCCTCTACAGGACTTTACTAATTCCCATTACCTTGTACTTGGTGTCACGAATCTTCACCAATTCAGGCTGGATTTTCGTGATGGTCAATATCTTTGTCTCACTCCTCAGGATTCGCTTTTGGGCCCTGTACAGCTGGCTGTAGGGAAGCGGACCAGGGCCTCACCCTTCTTTCCTAATATTGATCGTCCAGCCACCACCTCTCTGGATATTGTTAAGGTCTGTGTAGGTAGCTGTGCGAATAGGTATGATCAGCAGTTTCAGCACAATTGTTGAATTGCCCGGTCTACCCACTACAGGTCAGGTGACCATAACCCAATCTCTGTCATTCCGTAGGACTGACACTCAGTCCACTGGTATGACGCTTTACCTGCATCTTATGAACAATATACCTTTGGTAAACCGGGGTGTTCTGCCACTCCTTCTCTTGTTCAGCTTGCCTCTCTCCCACCGGCCACCAGCTCTCAGTTGTGTAGTGTATGGTGTTCTGCCTCCATGCAGGATACCTAGTCCCTTCTTTGTTTCCGCTTTCTCCATGGCCAAAACCCTGTCGGCCTCGAGACATCTGTGTGCATTCCCTTGAACCACACCCTTCACTTCTCTTGCCAAAGCTACTCTGGGCTGCCTTTGGGTGTTCTCTAGGCTTCGATCTCTCTCTGGATCTTGATTTATTTCTTCACCTCCACTGCTCTCTCCATCTTATTTTCTCTCTCTCCGCTTCTCTCCTCTGTGCTCTCTAGTACTCTCCTCAGTACCCTTCTTGGTACCCTCCCACCTCTGTTGGTTTCTGATGCCCTGATATAGTAGGGCCCGTCCTGATGTAATATCCATTCCCTTGACTAGCGCTGTTCTAGGGATTTTCCCAGTCACTTGTAGCATTCTTGAGAGCTTCTTCATCTCAGTAACTAAACCATGAGGGGGATTTGATGGTTCACAGTAACACATGGCTTTAGACATGAGAATAGACCCATAAGGTTTAGGTACTACCGTCACCCTACCAGGTTGGTGTTTAAAGTGGCTGTGCTTCTCAATCTCATCCATATCCCCAGGAGAGGTGTTTCTCTAGATGAGATCCTCTCGCATATTACCACCCATGCAGGGACTATTGGTTAGCAGCCTCAGCTTCTTAGCCTGATGGAGACGGGTTCACTCTTCTTTCTAGCTTCTACGGAGACACAGAGCCTCTTTGTTCTTGCTCCTGAGAACTTCTGCCTGCCTCCTACATCCCACCTGAAAGAGCGTTCATTATGGGGTAAGCGCTGCATTTCTGGCAGTGCGCATGATGAGGCATACTTGTGTCATTTCAATGCAATTTGAAACACTTTCATACTGGCAATGTGCAGATTGCGGCAAAAGCATTTGTACTGTGGATCCCCACCCAGACCCTGGGGTTTGCTTGACGTTATTTCTACTGTGTTTTGTGGCCTTTAAGATGGCTGCATTATATTTTCATTGTTGATCTGCTTTGTGCTTGCCTCTGGTCTACCCCTCCCATTGGTTGCACTGGTCTACGTTGACCAATCACAGCAACCGAGAGGAGGGACCCGGCACAGCACACCAAGGCCCACACAAAGGCCCCTGTCTGCTCCCTGTCCGATACATGCAGCTACTACCACAACCTGACACTCTCTGATGCTGCCAGTTTACTCAGCCTTGACTTTGGTCTGCCATGACTCTTGCACTTCCCTCTCCATGGGTTTCTTTTCCCTCCTTCTGCCTACCCTTTCTGTTTCCCTTCATTATCTTCACTCTTCCCTCTGCTTGCTCCAACTCATCTCCCTGTATACTCTCAAATGGCCTTGTCTTAGCACCTGCCTCTAACTCTTATCTCATCTCTTTCACTTATGTTACCTTATTATTACCTTTGAAAGTCAAATCTGGGTGTGTTTTGTAACTGAAATGTGGGTTGTTTTTTAAAGTCAAATCTGGGTGCGTTTCGTCACTGAAATTTGTGGTTTTTGAAAGTCAAATCTGGGTGTGTTTTGTAAATGAAATTTGGGTTGTTGTTCACATTACTTTTGGCCCTCACTTGTAACCTGCTAGCCCAGTGACTTTTCCTTACTGCTTTTCTTGAATTTTTCTCCTGCTGCCATCCTCTCTTCACTTGCTCATGGCATTCTCTATTTCTCCTTTCTACTCTAACTGCTTCTCTATTAACTATCCTTCCCTTCTCACTAAATCTGGTAAGAAGAAATTCAAAAAGGATATCTTGGCTTCCAACCCAGGTGTCCCCATCGCAGATACCTATTCCAGTGCCTCTGCTTTACAAAACCTCATTGACATTCTCTTTTCTTGTTCCTTCACCTGCTCTATGGACCTCTCATATGATATCTGTGCTCTGTCCTGTCTCCTCCTCTCCCATTAATGGTGGCACCCACTGGGAAGTCCTCATGGCTTTCTTTGACTCCTCCAGAGTCATCGTTATTTTTATT
Organism: Ambystoma mexicanum; assembly: GCF_040938575.1. Taxonomy (NCBI): domain Eukaryota; kingdom Metazoa; phylum Chordata; class Amphibia; order Caudata; family Ambystomatidae; genus Ambystoma; species Ambystoma mexicanum. The sequence continues at coordinate 119,329,640 of NC_090932.1, read as the reverse complement.
TATTTCATTTGTTACACGCCCAGACCCTGGGGTATCACGGCGTGGTTACAGATATCTTAATAAATGGTCATACAAACATAATAATTGGTAGTACAAGTATAACGGGCATAATATTTGGTAGTACAAGCAATACATGTATAGGATCATGGTAGTCAGGTTTTACAGGTTAAGCACAATAAGTTGCAGATTAGGTCAGGTGGATATTCTATTACTAGTATTGGTTGAATAACCAGGTTTTCAGCTGCTTTTTGATGTGAATAGGGAGGGAGTTCCAATGTTTGGGTGCTAGTATTTGGAAGCTGCTACCCCCTGCTCTGGTATTGTTGTAGCAGGGGACCACTAGGAGGAGATTGTCATTGTATCTTAGTGTTCTAGTGGCTTCTTCTTTCTGTATTACATTATTTAGATAGATGGGTGCTTTTTTGGTAAGGCATTTGTGTGCAATGCAGAGTAATAGACCTCATTAATGTCTATCTGAATGGAACTGTCATGGTGCAAGGCCCTTAGGCCAATCTCATCCTCTTTGTTAGAAGGTTCCCTTGCCTCATCAACTTCCTCTCATCTCTTGCTGTCCCCTACTCTACTTCCTCTTGAATACCTTGCTCACGTTTCCTCCCGTCTCTGCCCTATCTCAAGCTCCCTCCACACCTCTGCAGGGTGTACCCCTGATTTGTACCCCTCCCTGGAAAGGTTGTTAAGGCTGGCAACCTTCTTCATTTTGCCACTCTCAACTCTCGCTCTGCTGTCAAACATTCCTCTGACATCTGCCACCTCCTGGAAGAACCTGACCTCGATGTCCTCGGTCTTACAGAGACTTGGTTCACCACAAGCTCTGTCACAAGTTTTGAGACTCTCCTCCCTGAAGGCTACAAAATCCTCTCCACCCCAGATGCAATCGGCCTGAAGGAGGTGTAGCCCTTATCTTCCCTGAGTGGATTCCTGCCTCTATTATCACCACTCAGACTTACTCTTCCTTTGAATGCCTTATCTGCAGCCTCTCTATCTTTCCTAGCCACTCCCTAATTGTTGCTACTCTCTACCGGCCTCCTGGTCAAATTACCCCTTTTCTTTCTGAGTGGGCAGACCTCTCCTAGTCCCTCCTGGGCTCAACCACTCAAGTCCTCCTCCTTGGTGATCTCAACATCCTTCTTGATTCTCCCAGTTCCTCATTTGCTCTTTTCCACGACCTCTGCAATTCACTCTCCCTCACTATCCTCCCCTCCGGCACAACTAACTGTGCTGGTTACACACTAGATGTTTTGATCTCCTCTGGCCTCCCCCTCTCTACTCACCTTACCATTCCTCTCTCCTGGAGTGATCACTGCCTTCTTTCCTCTTATCTGTCCATCTCCTCCCCCCTAGCCAAGCCTTCCTCAAGATTACCATCCACCTTCTCGGATATCCGGCCCATGAAGCATGTGTCAATCGAGGCTTTCGCTGCCACCTTCTCCCCCCCCACCTCAGACTGACTCACACCCCGACACAACCCTGTCCCTGCTCTACTCCTCTATTTCTGCTACTCTTGATGTTCTTGCCCCTATCATGAGGATCCGTTTGAAGTCCAAAGCAAAGTGTAATTCCTGGTATCACTCTGCCCTAGATCTACTTAAACGTAAGTGTAGGGTGGCTGAGAGGAAATGGAGGGCTTTCTGCTCATCCTCTGACAAACTGGCCTGCCGCCTGCTCCAAAGGCAATACTGTCTCGCTGTCCGCTTCAAGAAGAGAGCCCACACTCAAGCCCTCATCTCTGTGGCATCCAACCACTCGGCCGAACTCTTTAAAATCTTCAAGGAGCTGGCCAACCCTGCTGCAGTCTCCACCCCTCCTCTCACCTCCCAGGCTCTTTGCAATGCCCTTGCCTCTCACTTCAACTCCAAAACCCAGAACATCTTGTCCACCCTCTCCCCTCCCCGGTTTGCTGATCCTCCCTCAGCCACCCCTCCTCCCTCTTTCTCCTCCTTTACTCTTTTCTCCGCGGATGAGGTTGCTAGACAAGTCCGATCTATGAAGGCCTCATAAAAACAGGTCCATCCCTGTTCCTCTAAAACCATTAAGGACCACATTCATACTCTTGCTCCGGCCCTTGCCGATTTCTGTAACCATTCTTTTGCCTCTGGATCTTTCCCCTTCCCTCTGAAGCACTCCCCTGTGCATCCTCTCCTCAAGAAACTCACAGCTGATCCCTCTTGTCCGGCTCTCACCCAATTTCTATTACTCCCTTTCTGGGGAAGCTCCTGGAAAAGCCATCTCCCAGCTTAACCTTCATTCCGACTCTGCTGGCTCTCTCCATGATCACCAATCTGGATTCAGAGCAGCCAGAAGCACGGAAACTGCTCTCCTGAACATCTGTGAAGACCTGCTCTCCAAACGTGACTCTAACATTCCCTGGGTCCTCATCCTACTCGATCTCTCCTTTGCTTTCGACACGGTCAACCATACCATCATGCTCAATCGTTTCTGTGACAACCTGGGTATCACCGATCAGGCTCTGGACTGGCTGAACTCTTTCCTCTCTGATCGACCCACCCGGGTACAACTTGGGTCCTTCCTATCCTCTATTGCCCTGTCTACCTGTGGTGTTCCCCAGGGGTCCAACCTCTCGCCCTGGCTTTTCAACCAATATCTGGCAACTCTCACCTACTGCATTTCCATTTTCTGCTCAAACTTCCAGTGCTATGCTGAGGACACCCAAATCATTTTCAGGCTTCCCTCAGACACCTTCTCTCCTTCCCTCATCTCTGATTGCTTAATCTCCATTCAAAATCGGTGTGCCACCAACAATCTTTGTCTAAATGCCAACAAGACTGAGATCCTCCTCATTGGTACACCTTCACCATCCTTTCCCTTCACTCTCTGGCTGGCCTCCCTTGGCCCTCCTCCTACACCTACCTGCGAGGCTAAGAATGTCGGGGTCATCTTTGACTCCACACTTTCCTTCTCTGCACACATCTCTGACATCTCTAAAAAGTCAAATTTCTTACAGCACCTCCTTAGAGGTACTCTGCCTTTCCTCTCCTTCCCTCAGAAGCTCACTGTCTGCCAAGCTCTGGTTCTCTCTAGGTTGGACTACTGTAACAGCCTCTTTCTAAATCTACTTGCCTCCACTCTCTGCCCTTTACAACGAATCCAGATCAGGACTGCAAGACTTGTCCTTGGCCTCAAGCCCTGGTATTGTATCTCTCCAGCTCTGAAATCCCTTCATTGGCACCCAGTGGATGCAAGGATCCAATTTAAAACCCTCTGCATTGTCCACAAGGCTTTCAGGGGCCTGGGGCCAAAATGCATTCAACTATCCCTCTGTAAATGCCTCCCCTCTCGAGCCCTTCGCTCCTCTACTTCTGACTCCCTCAGGGTCAGTCGTTTTTCAAAGAAACGAGCTGGGGGTAGATCTCTGTCTTCGGCTGGGGCCTCCCTTTGGAACAGCCTCCCAGCCACCTTGAAACTTGAGTCGAACCATCTCCGGTTCCAGAAGCACCTCAAGACCTTCCTCTTCGCTTCAGCCTTTGCCCCTCTTCTCCACTGCTGATCTGTTTTTCTCTCTTGCCACCTTGCATCTGGCCACCCTTTGTTCCTTCTGGCCCAGGTAACTGCAAACCCTGGCTCCCTCGTGCTCTGCCTCCGTGCCACCCCTTGCACTGGGATCTGTAGCTGTACCCATACAGTCCCCCATGCGTATTCTGCAATTATCAGATATACCCTATCTGACCAATCATGCACTTGCCACTGTTGGCCGCACTACCACCACTTTTTACGGCCTTTATTTATTTATTGCACTTATTATTTATTCTGCCCTCTCCTGTTTCCGCACTTTTGCCCCTTCTCACACTTCCCCTTTACCCTTTCCATGCACTTGCGCGTTCTTAATGTCACTGGGCCTAGTAAGAACTTTGTTTTTGTTTCTCCCTTGTCCCCCCTCCCTTTGCTTGGTCGCGCTCTGAAACACTTGTGTATGAGCACGATATAAATAAAATATATCATATCCCCTGGGAAGAAGTGGCTCCATCTGAAAGATTGTCACACCAGACACAATGTAGAAGGGACAGAGACTGGGGCCCTCCCAACTCCCTCACCCTGCCTGACTGGTTCTGGCATACATCCTGATAGGCCTCCTGCCCCGGGCTAAGGGGGGAGTCACCATCACCATTTGGCAGGGTCAGATTCAAGGGGACTGTACGTAGGAATTATCACACAACAGTGTCTCGGCTAATAAATTCCTCTCTTAGGTGCCTGCTAGTGGCATGGAAATACACAGAGGCTGCCAGAGGCATTAAGAAGGTCTCCAACTGCTGCCTCCAACATGTATACACCTATCCAGGGGATGTAAATAGTGCAAACCTAGCCAGAAAGCATTGTCAAGAGGAGACTATATATTGATTGTGTTTACTAATGGGCAGGGATGTTGCTAGGTCTGGAAAAGATCAGGGGTTAAGCTAATGTCGGGACTGGCGGGATTCTGGGCTAGCTATAGCCTTTTGGCTGTAGTCCCTGAGCTTCTATCCGGGGCTACAGAACAACTAAAAGACCTGGGGCTATAGCCCCCTCAGCCCCCCCTAGCAACACTCTGCAAATGTGATCAGGGACATAACTGTCAACTCCTGCATTATTCAGGCTCAATACCCTCGCAGGCAAAGTTGTTATGCATGCATGCGTGCCACTGTATTGCAAGTATAGAGTTCTGTATTTATTAATGTGCAATATTCCCTGTCTCATGCAACCATTGCTCTGTAGGCCAAAACTATCTATAGGTAGCCATTTTTTGGGGGAAAAACGATCTCCTTGGCACCGAGCAGTGCAGTCGAGTTCCGTGCAGTACCCACACGTTACAAATGCCATGTACTATTGTTTCCAACCAGCCAGCTTTCATGGAAGCTCGAATGTGGGCCCGTGCAATCATTAGCCACTGTTTCTGCACAGGGCAGTCAGAACAGTAGGAAGGTAAGCCAGCCACGTTCTCTTGAAGCTTCATCTCAAATAGCACTGCAATAAACCAGCGGTTAGTCCTCACCTGCAGCAACCATTTCTGAATTCATCGCCCGTCTTTTTTTTTTTTACCCCCGAGATGACCATACACTCCATTGCAATAATCAAGTTACTGCTTTTGTATCCTGGGTAATACCTCGAAACTCTTTTTTTTTTTTTTTGTTTTTTGTTTTAAAATATAAATTCTGTTCCAAAAATGTTTTTCCTGTTCGACTGATATGTACATTAAAACATAGTTGGTCAAAATGTCTGGCTGTGCTAGTCTCCAATAGGAACACACACACACACACACGCACACGCACACGCACGCGCACGCGCACGCACACACACACGCACCCCCCTCCCCCCCCTATTATGACAACGCGACACTACATTCTTTGGCATGATACCTGTTGTTTGCAGTGCTCTACGCTGATTTGCTATGTAATGTTCTTGCCAAGTGACCACATGTTTGGTGTAATCTGCAGAGATGAGATCCACTGGATCTGGCAGTGATCCAGCGCAGTTGATGGATGAGCAGACTTGCTCTTCTTCCAACTGATGCTAACTTGTGTTTACTACAATTTTTCCTCTTCATTAAACAACGTTTCCTAATTGATCTGACCGTTTCCTCCTGTGCGGTTTGTGTTAATGCCCGCGTCCCTTGATGGCATTTAAGGACAGCCTGTGTTAATCCCTGCCGAGCTCTCCAGCTTTGTTGGTGAAGGCGTGCGTGGTGGCACTGGGCACCTCCCAGATGTGAGGTCACATTCTAAGAAGGTCAAGCTACATCTTTGAAGGCGCCTGATTTGATTTTTTCCAACTCAGCCTAAGGCATGGGAATGGCAATGTCGAAAAATGTAGAACTGCAGAATAAACTCCTTTGAAGTTCGCAAGGGAAAAACACCGACAGCCGACGGTGCCCTTTGCGATGACAGCTGCGTGTGGATTAAATACAGGTGCGCGTGCGCAGAAAAACTGCGCGTGAAGAGTTGAGGTTTGAAGGGTGTTCCGTGCAATCTGGGAGTGTTTAACCTGTGAGCTAACATTTTAACCTCGGAATGAGGTCTACCACAAGAAGACCATTTTACCATTTTGCACGCGTCAGAAACATAAACCTTTCCCAGCACGCTATTCCTTAGGGTCGAGATGGGTTTGTGTTTCACCCTTTTCAAACCAGTAGTGAACAAATTGCGTGCGAGTGTGCATGTGGCGGGCCTAGTACACGAGGCCAGGGTCAGCAGGTCGTTGCCTTTCCTGTAAGAGTTCCTAGGGCAGCATAGTAAACTCCAGGGAGAAGTAACATTGTACCCCTGAATATAATGTCTTACAGATAGAGTGTAACACCCCAATAGTCAACATTCAAGGACAGATACATGAGCACCCCTTCCTGGTGAATTATAATGTGCGTCAAAGTGCACATCAAATGGGTACACGATTCTATGGGGAAATAAGTGTTCTCGTTATGATGCAGTCAAAAGGTGTCTTTTCTCTATCGCTGCTAGTTTTTATCCTAGTCATGGAGCGCTGAGCCCAGAGCATCAGATGCGACGCAAGAATTAAAGGTTTAACAAGAGTTGGCAAAGACCAGTTCTGTTCGCAGACTACGTCACACATCCCGAGCAATCCATTCCTTCTCTCCTAGAGAAGATGGAGAAATACGGTGCCCAATCTGGGTTTTGCGTAATAAGACCATTGTACCCACTCTTATAGAAGGCGGCCAACCACTGGCTCCAAGCCCATCAGAATGGGGCCTCAAAATTGCGGAAAACAGCATACGCTACCTGGGCATTACAATAACTAGACAGCTCGGCGACCTTTACCAAGCCAACTATAAACCTCTCTGGGCAGCCATCCAGCAAGGCCTAGAACGTTGTGGGGGAAATTAAAACTGTCCTGGGCGTGAAGGCTTACCTCATTAAAAATGAATGTTCTGCCACAACTTATTTTCTTCTTCCAAGCCTTACCAGTAACACTTCCAGGTTCATTTCTTGAAACCACAAAAAAAAAACAAAATAAAACTCATGGCCTTCCTCTGGGAAAGGAAGAGACCCCGAATAGCTTACATTACACTGATCCTTTTAAAGGAGAACGGGGGCCTGGCGTACCCCGACCTGCACGAATACCGCAAAGCAGCTCAGTTACGGGTCCTGGTCGACCATGTTTGCGAGTCAACAACCAAACAATGGGTCCATCTAGAGAACTGCCTTTTTGCCCCTGTTAGGCTGGGTGAATGGCTGTGGGCTCCCCCGGTCCATCCCACGAAAAGCGCAGGAACACCCCGTCTTAAAAGTATTGTGGTCCATATAGAACACAAAAACCCTACCATGGCCGGTGTGACAACCTGGCCCTCCCCCCGCCCCCCTCCGCTGCACCTGGGCTCCTCCGATTAGTGACGTGATCACAGATCCTAATCGCTTTCAACCTCAATATGAGCAACATCTCATCAGGGCTGGCCAAATGTGGAGGGACGGAACCTTCATGTCGAAAGAAGATCAGGAAGAAGCACAGCAGGGGCTAGCGATTAACCCTCTCCCATACCTGCAGCCAAAAGGGGTTTTGACCGATAGGAAATGGAAAGGGAAACTACAAAACCCCCTCACAGCATTTTATTCCATACTAAAAACCCATAGTGGAATTAAAGGCCTAGTCGCAAAGATCTATAAAGCCCTCCTGGAAAGAGGCCACTTGCCCCCGCCACACACCAAAGCAAAATGGGATGAAGAATGGGGATAGGAAGACAACCCAGAGGGTTGGAGGGCAATATATAGGGCAGTCTGGGAATCCTCAGTCGCAGTACAATACAATATACACAACTGCTGACTTCTCACACAATGGCATTTAACCCCCCCAACGCTTGGCCAAAATGTACTCTGACGTTTCCCCCCACTGTTGGAGGGGGTGCTCCCAGATAGGCACCTACTGATCAGTTAGGAAGTCCTGGATGGAGGTTAGATAACACACTGTCTTTTAGGTTATCCCCTCCTACTATGAGATGGAGTTTAGAAAATAGGGAGAGACAAATCGTTGACTACTCACCTGCTGTTTAGGGACACCTGAAATAGTGAGGAGGCACTTTAGAGGAGAGAGAGAGATGGTCGTAGGACCCATCAGAAATGTAATAGAAACCCTTGATTGTTTTCTGAGTGTTGGAGTATTTAATGAGCCATATGTGGCAAGAGCAGTGAAATCCAGAAATGATTCTAGTTCACGCAATTCCCAAAGGAGATTTGAACAATGCATGTAAAAACTTCATCAGGACGGGTGGCACGAAATTGAGCATTGAACCTGCACTGAAACTTAACCTAAGAGCTTCGATGGACACAGCTCAGCCTGAGGCAGTCACAATATCGAGGTGACGATCAGCCGACTAACACAGTCCCTATAGCTTGCAATAAGGAGAAGGCATCATGTCAGCAGGAAACATAGTTCATTTGGTACCGGGAGGTCAATTTTGACTATTTGAAAGTGAAGTTTCATGTGATGTCAATCAAGGCACATGAGAGAAGACATTCAGAGTAAACGGAATCCTAGTTCTGCCTGATGTATCGACCATTTAATTAAGCAGGGCTTGGGAATTGTTTACGCTTGGATAAAGGACAACAAGAAGTTGTATCATACAGCCTATTTTCAATGAGATACCATAGGCAAAATATTGAGCCACCCTCACGTTTAAGAGCCAGACCACAACAGGAGACTCATTTTATCAGGCCCCTGTGAAATGTCCAACTTTTACAGTATTGAGGACAGAAACATGTAGTGTTTAATGCTGCAGAATGTATGCATCTAACAGGCGGTACGCTTGCTTTTGCCATCATATTGATGACTCTATAGTGGTTTGATGTGTGTGGTGTGAATTCACTTGAATTAGCCAAATGTAACTTCTTGAGTGTATAGAATTCACATTGTGTTTTGTGTCTTTATAGTGCACATGTTTGTATGATGGTCAGAATGTGTTATCTTGTTGTACTGTCAACTAATACATTATAAGCGTGTTAGAGATGGGTTCTTAATTTGCACATTTAATATCATGTGTGATGTCTTGGATTTTTCAAATTTCTGAGGTTTTTACGAGTATATGCATTTTCTGGTACTGTCCAAAACAAATATTTGTACATCTTTTGTACTATTTGCAAATTCAGAAATATGGTAAATACAAATATGTTTTTAGAAAAGAGTTATTAATGTGACACGAGGCTATCAAGTACCCTTCCTTTTTAGTTCAATTACTTATGGTTTCCCAGGAAGTATGAGGCAATTCAATGTTGTCACCTCACTATGGTGCACCTTTTTCATGTATCTAAGGAGTATTTAATGAGCCATGTATGACCAAAGCAGTGGAATCCAGAAATGTTTCTAGTAACAGCAGTTCCCAAAGGAGATTTGAACAATGCAATTTGAACAATGCATGTAGAGACTTCCCAGGACGAGTGGCAAGTAAATGAGTATTGCACTAGCATGGAAACTTAACCCAAGAGCTTCCACAGAAACAGCCCCACAAATCTATTTTGATCAGAGCTACATGCAGAATAGTGCCACTCAAAGCCCCTCTTCTAATCTATCTGAGGTACAGATGAAAATTCAAGGTAGACATGCATATTAAATTGATAGAATTGGTAGCTTAAAAGAGGATTGTATTACAAAAATATATCTGTTTTATAGTTAACATCTGTGGCAAAAAGGTAAGAAAAACACAGATTAGAATTTGCACTCGTATGGAGTATGCTGTCAGCAAGCACACACACTTACTCACAGCATGCTGGAATTCTGGTCCGATTAACCACCATGTTGGTACCTTAGTTCTAAATGCTGGGCACACTATCTGAGCCCTCATTCCATGGGGACCAGTTTGTAGGGGGTTGGTTTGAAGAAAAACCCTTATAAATCAACTTCACAGAAAGCACAAGGCTTCTACGCCAGTAGGAGGTAGAACCATTAGGCATACACTAATCGGATAACCCTAGCTAATGGGGAAACAAAAACCCACCACCAAGGCCTCTCATTGAATCAATTACTGACAAAGCCAAACTATAAAAAGAGGCAGAAGATGTCAAGACGGTGGGGGAGCAAGTACATGTCACATAGAATTGATGATATTTCATTAAGAGAAACATAAGGTGCAGAAGAAGAGAGCAGGAGGTGGCCAATCCAAGTACACCACCCGTGAGAGGGCTGAACATTGGGATGTGACTGTCTCACATTGTAATAGAACCCACACTTGCTGGGGAGAATAGAGCAAAAAGCATTCTGGGCACCTTGACACCAAAGCTTGCGGCACCCTGAGGATTTGGAAGCAAACAAGAGGGAGAGCTACCTAGTGGTGGTGCTAACCCAGATCCTCCTGGTTGCAGCAAAACCACCAGACCTGAAGATTAGCTTTGACCTGAAGAACCTGAGCAGAGTGTGTAGCATGTTCAGGGTTGTCCTAACTGCAGCCGCACAAGGGCAAATGTGGGGTAGCAGTAATACTGTAAGAGAAACCCCTAGGGCAAAAGGGTGAATACTATAAGGGCTTTCTTCTGTAAGACTCAGAAGAGATCCTTTGGCCAAGAGGGAGAATTCTGCAAGAACTTGTCCTGGTAGGAGTAAATCACAAAGCCATTGTTGGGATCATCTGCAAAGTCCAAGAAAATAAATATGTTGGGGGACTCGGAGTGTGAGTGAATTAAATAATGTTCCTTCAGACCTCTGAATTGTGTGCATTAGTGTAGAACTATAATTTTGCACAAACACTCTTATTGTGGCAATAAGAACTGAGGCGGCGGGCCAATACCACCTCCGGTAATGCCCCCGGGGCCGTAGTTACAGGCCCGAGCATAGAGAAGGCCTTAACGTAGCCCTGGGGGCATTACTGTGGGTGGTATTGGCCTGCCGCCGAGGGTCTTATAGCCATTAGTATCCCGGCCCATTAGACCGGGGTACTAATGCCACATTTTAAAAAATGGCCACCAGGAAAGGGAAAACATAGTCCATTTTCCCTTTCCATGGCGGCTATCGGGACCGGACGCGCTGGGAACAAAAGTGTTCCCAGCGCGTTCGCTCCCGAGAAAAAGAAAAAAAGAAGGTAAGTGGGGTTGGGAGGGCGGTGAGGAGATAGTTTGCAGGGGAAGGGAACGGAGGAAAAAAAAACGTACCTGAGTCCCCGGCAGGGGACGAAGGCAGCCTCCAGCCTTAGTGATGCTCGGAGTGGGGATTGCCCCGTTTCAAGCCTCCTCATTGGATAAAGGGCTGCCACGCCCCCTCATCGGGAATAAAGGCCGGCATGCTCGTAAATCCACAGGAATACAGTGCGATATGGCTCGGAAAAGAGCCAAGCCACGTGTAGTATTTCTCGTGGACAGAGCGTGCCGGGTACTAATTTATCTTAAGACCCCTTTTCTCTTACTTGGAGTTTCTCCTCCATTCTTGCAGTTTCTTGTGAATCCCCCTTGTGTTAATCACAACCATGGTAGGTGTTCCTCCTACCTCTCCATGCAGAGAAAAAATACAGTTGTTGACAGTATTCTTGCGTGTCCCATATTTTGTTTTACAAACCTGATGACAAGGGAGTGTTGCGTTGTGGTACTGAACGTAGTTGCTGCAGCAGTGGGGTTGACTTGAGGGAATGTTTCTGATGAGTCATGTGAGCTGATGTCATTACACCAGCTTCTCCATTGCTGCGGCCACTTTCACCTCCTCCTTCCACACTGACGCATCCACCTTGTACATTAGATGGACAGAGTCCTATCACAACATATCTATGGCTACCTTCTCTCTTTTACCCTGACTCGACTTCCTTCTCAATTTTACCCTGCCGCCACAGTTGCACCCAGACTTGTCCCAAAATGATAACGGGCTCCCTATCCTCCACGTTCTTCCACTGTGCTTTCATCTACCAGCAAAGGCACATCTCCCTCTGTTCAGCCGACAGGCACAGTGGCTTCACATCATCCACTGCAGTTTCTGCTCTATCAGATAATGAAGATGATGGCATTTAGCTGAACAACTTCTACAAAATCATTTGCTGGTCCATCTCCCAACTCGCCAAGTGCAAAATTTCATCCAACTACAAAATCCCAAACAAAGGAAATCATAAAGATTTTAACTTCCAAATACAAATCAGAAACAAGGACAGCAAGGGGATAAAGTAAAAAAAGGGAGGGTGAATATCAATGTGATTTAAGGAGAAAAGTAGAATGATAAAATCAAAGGATAGAACTACATGTTGGAGGTGGAAGGGTCAGACTAAGGATAAGAAATGGATGTCAGGAAAATAGGCTTCAAAATGTAAGTACACAAAATAATGTCACAAAGAATAATATTTTTGAGAAATCACCCTTGGCTCCAAAATCCAAATATGTCCCCTCCATATTTTGTGGGTTCTCCCTATTACTCCATAAAACAGCCTAACAAAAGTTAAGGAAAAGTAATTAACTTGTGATTGTATGCCAGTAAGATCAAGATTCTCCTCATCGGCACACCGGCACCCTCCTTCCCTGTCACACTCTGGCCTGCCTCCCTTGGCCCTCTTACCGCTCCCACCTGTGAGGCTAAGAACCTCACAGTCATCTTGGACTCCACCTCACATGTCTGACATCTCTAAGAAGTCAAACTACTAACTGCACCCCCTCAGAGTTATTCTTCCTTTCCTCTCCTTCCCCCAGAAGCTCACTGTCTCCAGAGCTCCGGTTCTCTCTACTCTGCACTACTGCAACAGCCTCTTTCTAAATCTGCCTGCTTCTACTCTCTGCCGACTGCCACTCATCCAGAACAGGACTGTGAGACTTGCCCTCAGCTTCAAGCCCACTGAAATCTCTAATTTGGCTCCCAGTGGCTGCCAGGATTAAGTTCAAGACCCTCTGCATTGTCAACGAGGCCTTCTGGGGTCTGGGTCCTCAATACCTCCATCTCTCTCTTTGTAAATACCTTCCTACTCGAGATCTTTTCTCCTCCACCTCTAACTCCCTCAGGGTCAGTTGCTTCTCCAAGCAACAAGTTGGTAGTAGATCTCTTTCTTTGGCTGGGGCCTCCCTCTGGCACAGCCTCCCTGCCTCTAAAACTCGAGAACCATCTCCGGTTCCGGAAGCACCTCTAGACCTTCCTCTTTGCTTCTGCCTTCTCTCTTCCTCTCCTCTGCTGATTTCTTGTCTGATACTGCACTGGTCATCTGGCTACCTTCTGATTTCGGACCGAGGTTCCTAGCTGCCCAGTTGCACACCCGCTCTGCCTCCCGGCAACCCTTGCTCTTGGGTCTGTATCTGTAACCCTACAGTCCCCCTCCCTGCACTTTTGGACACCTGCTGTCTGTACTTACCCTTGCACCTGCCACCTGCTGGCCGCACATCTTGTTATTGTTGTGATCCCATGTACAGCACTGCCCCCTCCCCTTTCCCCTGGCACTGTTCTCCTCCTCCATCCCTTGCGTGATCTCAAGTTCCAAGTAAGATCAATGTCTCTGTCCTCCTTCTGTTCCTCCTTCCTCGCCTCGTCACGCCTTGAAACACTTGTGTAGGCGCACCTTGAAACACTTGTGTATAGGTGCGTTGCAAATGCCATATTACATCATATCATATCATATATAGCTACACATCCCTTCAAGGAGTTTGTATGCTTTGAATGGCTGCTCTAAGTTTGCATGCAAGGATGAAGGTTTCTTTTTTACATCACACTGTTACATGGCTGGATTTCTGTATTCGTGATTCAAGAAGGAGGTGGACTAAAGGTAGATTCATTACCAGTCACACATGTAAAACATATTCAGAAATCTGACACGGGGGAGGAACAAACACCCTTTATAATCCAAGGCATAGATTCAGCGGTGGTGAGTGTTTGGATTTGCAATGCTGTGAGGCATGGAGCGATGAAATTGTGGAAAGAGCTGAAGGTGAAGAAGTGGGTGGTGGAGCATAGAGACCTGAAGGTACAAGTGAAAGTGTAGAGAGCGAGCAGAAGGTGAAGGAGGATGTGGACATGCAGCGATAGCAGATGGTGTGGCATCAGGTGGAGGTGTAGAGAGCTGAAGAGCACACAGCACAGAAGATGGAAGAAGGCAATAACCAGGAGGAGGGAGAGTACTGAAGAAGTTGTAGGAGGGGAACATCAAGGAGTAAGGGAAGAACGTAAGAGGAAGTGAAGACCATAAAGGAGGAGAAAGAGCAAAGGAAATTGAAGGAGGTGACTATCAGTGAGGTGGCTAGAGAGCAAAGGAGGGTGGAAGAGTTCAATAGAAAATGAGAGAAAGAACATTTGAAGAGGAGTGAAGAGAGCTGGCAAGGATAAAGGAATACTAGTTGGATAAGATGTCCTGGGTGTTAGTGTTAGCAGTGCACAGTGGTGGGGCGAGTTATGGTTGCTTAGCCTACCATAACTGGCGAATTTCAGGGGCTTTTCAGTTTTACTTCGAACCATAACGTCCCATTTTTAAAGTTTTTTTTTTTGTGAATTTCACAGGTTTTTAGTAGGGAAACTTAACCATAAGGTCCCTTTAACAAAGTCTTTTTACTGAATATACACTTTCATCATGTGAATTTGGGAGATATTTACTATGATTCCCTTACTTTATATACATTTAACATAGAACATAATGAACCCCCTCGCTAATGATATTTGAAGGGCACGGACGTAGTGCCTGTCCGCGGACGAGATCAACACTACCCAAACAGTCAGGGGGTATCTGAAATTCTTCTATCATGCCATATAAAAAATGCACACATTTAAAAAGCAGCACATAAACACATTATAAGTAGTAATAAATAACCATTCGAACCTACACGTCTCACACATAACCCATACATTTAATTACCATGTAGAATGGAATGGATTATACCATAACAAAAAAGATATGCCTCCAACGTAATTACCTCACAGAAACTGTACAGCTAGGTGTGACAGTAGACAAACATAACACAACGAAGACAAATTACAAGAAAGTAGTAAGTGAACTTCATTTTTCTTATATGTTTGTATACTTTTTGTATGAGGTGCAGAACAAATAATGTATTTCTGTTTTCACACAGAAATGTGCAGTACTTTGGAGTGGCTGGAGGAGAATTTTCCGCATGGCGAAATGTCAGAAGATAGCGATAATAATGGTACACACTTCTCTGCATTAACAAATTAATAGTCAGTACTTTATGGGTACTTAACATATATATATTTATTTTTAACAGACCAGGTAAAAATTGAAGAAAGTCCACCAAAAGACACAGTGCAAGACACCTTGAAACGCAAAGAAGACAAAGTGGACATGTTAAAAGAGAATTTTAATGGGTTAAGGCAATTTGTGGAGGACCATGTGAAAGGAAAAATTGGATATCACTGTCCTACCTGTACCTGTCCCCCTTCTCCATTTCCCAGTGAACCATCCCAAAACCCTCGAGAACATAGACGTTTTGACGAAACTTCCATCCCTTCATCCCCTCACAACCAGCCTGTTGAAACCCCTAATTCCCCTATATTTGTTTGTGTCTGCTTCCCCCTCTCTCTCTTAATTGCTGTATATGTGTTTAATAAAAAGAAAAATGTTATGTTAGTTTTAAAGGAATTGTTTGGGTCTAATTTGATTTTTTTGAAAAGAGTTAAAATGTCCTCGGACAGCGCGCCTGTTCGGCCTGTCCGTAATTAATAAAATATGGATGTTCTAAGGACAATACACCTACCCGTACCATTCGCAACCAAGATGGAACTGTTCTTAGAATGCAGCTGTCCAAGATGTACGTAAATCAACAAAATGGGGCGACCTAAGGACATTATACCTCTCTGTACTGTTCACAACCAAGATGAAACTGTTCTCAGAACACACCAGGTGTCCGGGATGTCCGTAAATGAAGGAAATGGGAGTGTCCTGAGGACATTATACCTGACCGTACCGTCCGCAGCCAAGATGGAACTGTCCGTAGAACAGACGCGGTGTCCGGCATGTCGGTAGTCAACCAAAATGGAGGTGTCCTAAGGACACTATATCTGGCCGTACAGTCAGCAGAACACCTACGCACATGCGCACCACACCCGTAAGTCTTGCAAACATCGCCCCTGTTCGTAACTGTCCGTCTCACTTGTGTCACACTTTTAATTAGTTTCAGGACCCGAACACTGTCCTTGGAACACCCGTGCGCATGCGTACGACCGTTCCTGTGCATTTGGTCTCCTGCGGGCACCCATTTCCTTCACGGATGTGTTCACGATGTCATCATGTGACCGCACCCACACTGAGCATGTGTCCTAATTTGTGCACTTTATCCGCTTCCGCAACATTTCAAAAGAACTTATGCAGACATGCCGTATTATTTTACAATACAAAAATCACCATTTCACATGTCCCATACAATGGCCCTAGCTTTCAACATATTTTTTGGAACTTTTTCAATGCTTTTGAGTGTTCGATATGGTCACGAGGTGCACCCCTCCACCCCTATAAAAGGCCACACCTGTTAGGCTACCTGGCTCCCAAGGGGCGTCGGTCGGACTCGGACTGCTGCGACCTCCACCCACGTGATGCGAGTGCAGCGATGACTGACTGGATCTGCCCTCCAATTCTTGTCTGCTTGACCCGAAGAAATATTCTCCTACAAGTGGAGAGATGGATTTAGCCACTTGTGGATTCAAGTGATAGCACCCCCACTGTCCTCCCCTCTAATCACCTCTGAAGTGCCCTCTCAGCAATCTCACCTTATATTCTTGAAGGATGAGCCCTCCATCCTGCAAAGTACACAGGGGCGCGTTGATGACCAGTTACTTCACTGGCCTGAAGATATTGGAAGAGTTGTAGATGAATCCTGACTCCAAAAGGTCCTGGCGAAGAGCCGTAAGTATATAGTTCGTAAGAGTTCAAAATGTCTGGTATTCACTCCTGTACAATTCCTCTTTTATCTTGCAGCCTTGACCCAATAAGAATATTGACAGCTGAAAGCGCTCCAGTAAAAGTCTGTGTTACCCAACACTGTCCGGTAAATAATGCCAAGGGTTTAACTTGCTGCTTTCTCCTTTTCTCACAGGTGCGGCATAAGAAGATGTGGTGTGCTGATGAATAATACCTCCGGCGGTAAAATCAGGTAAGCATATGGCGGCTAAAGAGATTGTCTCTGTCGGTTCTCCCTGCTCACCTTATTGTTTCTTGTCCCCCTTAGGTGCCGGTATTCGGCGATGTAAAGATGGAGACAGCGCCGGATCGAAGAGATGCTGCGTGGAAAGGTGAGTATGGCGCGGCGCTGCTGCTGGAGATGCGACGCGTTTAAAAAAAGTCTTTCTTCAGGTTTGAAGATGCGATGAATCCGGGATCAGGTAAGAGATCAGGTAATACTCTTGTTCTAACTTTTGCTTCTTTCCTTCTTTCTAGGTGCTCCAGGTTGT
This sequence comes from Ambystoma mexicanum, assembly GCF_040938575.1. Taxonomy (NCBI): domain Eukaryota; kingdom Metazoa; phylum Chordata; class Amphibia; order Caudata; family Ambystomatidae; genus Ambystoma; species Ambystoma mexicanum. The sequence continues at coordinate 119,312,354 of NC_090932.1, read as the reverse complement.
GGGCGGGCGTGGCAGAAGGCTGGATGCTGCTGCTGGCACGGTGAACGTCATCTGCTGGATACAGAATAACGTGAAGCGTGTGCTGCTCTTCGGGCGTGGTTTAAATAGCCTCCAAAGTAGTCCCAGGTAGGTATTCCTCCCCGACCACACAGAGTAACAAAATAGTCCCAAAGGTAAAGTAGTCCCTTCGAGGCCTCACATGGGCTTGGATCTTCTTGCAGCATGGTCTGCATCAGGTAAGTGTGCACTTATGAGCCTGGCGCCTATGGCGCCAGGATTGATGTCCCATATGAGCCTGGCGCCATTGGCGTCAAGACTGATCCCAGACAGCCCCTAGCAGGTATTGCTGGGTTTTCTCAAGGCAACATGATGCCTGCTCCCGGGGCTGATGGACGTGGTCTAGATGCCCGGGGGTATGCATCATGACAGCACCCCCGAGCTCATCTTCATTATACTTCTGCCAATTGTTGATTGAGTTTTGCTGCCTTTAGTGCTGTAGCAGAGATTATCTCACCAACCTTAATGGCATCCATGGCTTCTGTTGCTACATCAGCCTCAGCACCACCCCCAAACCCTCCACCGCCACCACCTCCCCAAGGGCCTGCAGAGGGAAATACACGTGTGGATGTGGAGAGCGAGGCAGAAGAGGATGAAGAGAATGAGGTGGAGGAACTCCCTACTACCAGCACTCACCAGTCGTGGGTGTGGCGGTTGTTTACCGTTTTTGGTAACGTACCAAAAGCATGTGCGAACCTGGTCACCTGTAAACAGCGCAAGTCGGTGCTGAGTCGTGGGAGACCTGGTGCGTACAGCTTTGGTATGACAACCATGAAGCGACACCTAACGTTCCACGGTGCGGACATTCGCAAGGTGATACCATGTAAAGAAAGTAGTAGGTTGAGTTCCTCCGCAGCATCCTCCGTGTCCGATCCTCTCACCACAAGAGACACTCCTGTGGGAGATCGCATCCCTTCAGCTGCCTCATAGGCCATTAGCAATGCTGTTGACCCTTACCTTTCGAGGGTCACAATATTGTGTATGTACTGCGGCGCAGTACTCTGCAGGGGGGAAGAGTCTTCGAAGTGCTTTCGAGACTACGGTCACGGAGCACCAGAACTGCTACCTACCTAAATAAGGCACACCCTACATCTTTCTCTCTCCACCTGCCCTTTCTTATCCCCGTGCTTGGTGTCCCTTCCTTACCCTCCTTTCCCCTCCTCTCCTAGTGTGTCGTGTGTAAAAAAATCCCAAAAATATAAAACAACCTCTTTTCAGAGCCGCCTTTCTCAGTTTAAAAATAATGGAACTATCAAGTAAACGGTGTACGACCCGCGCATTTTTTAAAAAGTCTGTGGACAGTTCTAGGACACACAAAAGGTTAGGATGCAACCATAGCAAAACAAATGAACTTTTTTCTGGGAGTAAGTGGTGGCACACGAAAGAGCCTTTTGGTGGTGTCTTGTGTGTTTGAAAAACTTGTATTTATCAAAATGTAATGCAAAATAGGTGACTAGAAATCCAAAAAAGCTTGCAATGCATTTTGTACATTTCAAAGAAAAATCTGTATGTGTAAGATGGACTCCATCTCTGCGAAAAATGAATGTGCTATGAAACATAATATTTTCACTGTGGAAAGAGGACACGCCAACATCTCTTAGAAAGGCACAAACAGCCTTTATGACATTGTGCCTCGCTTTCTCCATTTGTGGACCAAATAAAGCAGAACGCAGCCACATTTGTCTTTGTGCAATACGAGAAAAAATTAATTGGCCATTCGGAAACATGTCCATGACCTTCTCAAGTCCTTCCTTCATTGCAAATTGCAAATAAATTCCAGAGACATGCCCTAAACTGTTTCCTCCACAATGAATGATAATTATATCAGGATGACGCTCTGGCTGTAAAGTAGCACAGAGAGGTACCAAGTCCAGCCACTTCATTCCACGCACTGCATGCCAGTGCCCTTCCACATGAGGGAATCCAAGATCTGCCGAAATACCGCAAAGTTCTGCATGCACCTTCAACCAATGTATCCATGAGTCTCCCAAAATCCAGATAATCTGTTTTCGAGCACACACAGCCATAGCTCTCTGTTCTCTTCTCAGGAAAAAGACGTTCTCACTAAATCTCACCGTTCACAACACACCCACTGAACTTTACTGACCAATCCCTAGCTCCGCTCATTCTCATTTGCATGCCTCTCCACTCCAGAATCCCCGTATGCAATACGTGCTGTCTGCAGACTACCACCATGTCCGCGGACATGTAGAGAATCTGAGCATGACGACTGTACATTTAAATAGCATTCCCCTTTTCCCCTTTAATGTGGGCTCTGAAAAGAGCTGTTTCTCTGGGGTTTTTTGCAGATGCCTGACAGACACCTGTTTTTTTTTTTTCTTAGTTTACTCCTACAATCATCACATAACCTTCTCCAAAGCAAGCCTTACATTCAAAAAGAACATGGCATTTCCTGAAAAAGATAAAGAAACACCATCTGCTTCAAAATAAGCAGCATTACTGGAAACAATGTTCTTGTGGCTGCACCAGCTCTTAACATGAAAGCATACATGCCGCGATTGATGGCACACCTACCAATACTTTGATCAGGGCAAAAAACAGAACTGTTGTCCCCATTTGCTCTAGGGAGTAAGCTAGAAAAAAATACTTTCACAGTTGGAAAGATGTTAATGACTGCTTAAACCAACTGTTCCAAATCTCCCAACAAAGTAGGTGAACTCACATAGCCCAAATGGCAAGCACCATAGCGCAAAACTACCACATGGGGACTGGTCATCCTATGCATATCTCTGCAAACTTGCAGAATTGCCTCTACATTGCAATCATTCACAGCGCTCCAAACCACCGCCACTCCTCTTACATCGAAATTGGTTGCCACATGCCTACATTCTGAATAGTGCAGTAAACCATGGACAAACATATCTCTGAGCACCAACACCCTGACTGTCTCCACCTTTGCCATCTTCACTACACACACTCTCTTTCTACACAAATGAACAATGTCAGCATCTGATTGGCTGATGCCTACAGTCCCCTTTCCATGCTGGATTTGCTGTAAAACAATATGTATGTGACACGCCCTACCCGTGGACAAGCGCAGTGTCCGTGCGGCACGTACCTCTTAGCCAGCCCTTCTACCCTTTCCACATCACTCGCGAATCCATTCCCTCATTGGACACACCTAAGCAGTCACACAACAATCCACCAATCACATCCAAGATCTCTACATCTAACTCCGTCACCAGAGTTGTTATCATTGCAAAGCACCTACTACAAAAACTACTGTGCAAGTGTCAAGGATTTCTACTTACAGCTCCATGCATACCCACGTGCATGATTACAAAGTACAGGTATGCATATTTTATTCAGAGTACATGTGCAACTCTTATGATTCCATTTAAACAAATTAATACCACAAAATCTGCATAGCCAATACATACATACCAACGCTCCTGCTTTAAGCGCGAAACTTCTGTTTTTTCGTTGAAAAATCGCAGTACTTCTTACTATCTCCCGCATAACCGATACATGCGTACCAACCCTCCCGATTTACGCGCAAAACTCGATTTTCCATTAAAAAAAGTTAACATTTTTTACTGTGTTTCGCCTAAATTATTGCTACTTCCAATGCGATCGTATGAGAAAAATAAACGTTCCCGATTGCTGTGGTGACATCTCCCTCTCAGGTGCTCCCGATTTTTCGCATTCCTACTTATAATATGAAAGTATTCAAACTTTTCCCATCTACTATAATGACCTATTACTTCCAAACCTCTCGGCTATGTACAACACAGCTGAAAAAAAACAAGGGAATTTCATGAACTTAAAATTGTACTCGTTTGCGAAGCAGGTTCAACTAACATACTGCAAATAACATATAAAGGCTACACATAGTCAAATAAAATGCACGCATACACAGTGTTGAGATATCAAACGAGAATACTCCCATGAGGGCTTAAAAATGAACGTGTAAATTAACATCACTGCTTTAAACACACAAAATTACTAACTTCTTCCTTTTACAATTGCAGTGAAGACCACTCTCCTGAAAATCAGCAGCATCTACACTACAAACAACATATCCGAAGAAACCTGGTCATTCCACAAAAAAAAGTAAGTACATTACTACCTTTATATTCTTACTTTTCCTCAAAGAGACTGTGTGGGTTATTTATGTAATTTGCGCAGCAAAAAAAATATTGATTTCTGAACCATTCTGCCCACAAATCCCCATTTATTAAACAAAGATTAACAGGCAGAATGGTACACAAATCCCCTTGTTTTTGGAACACAAATAACATACACAAGCCTTAGAATGTTAGTACTACAAAGCAAATAGCTGTTTTAATTTGATACCATCTGTTAAGAAAGGAAGAAGGCATACTATGGCAAAAGGGAAAATGCACACAGTTGCACTGTGAACAACTCTGAATCTAACAACGTGTATATAATACCCAAGTCTTGTGTATATATGTAAAACCCAGGAATGTCAATAAGGTAAAACAGTATTACCAATCTAGGAAAAGGGATGTAGGGTAAACACTTAGGACCTCCTTATGGTTGAAAGGAAAAGTCGGCAAACTCTTTACCCACTATGCTCTTACAGATACTGACAGCGCTAAACCCACGTAGCGGGCAAGCAAGGACAGATTCTGTGAACTGACAATCTGTAGAATACTGAATAAGGCAATTATAAACAGTACTCACGAGGACCGGAAAGACCACTTGAATGTCAGTGATTACACGAACCCTGTAGATCAAACAGGGACCCAGAAGGCTGTAAAAGCAAAGGGTTAAAGATAACAAAATACATAAACCCTAGTAAAAGGCAAGTCTGAATTGTGATAATAAATCGTGAGGAAAACAAAAGGGGAACACTCTGGAACTTGTAACAACAAACCCACACCTAATAATCAATGGAAAATGAATGCAGAAGTGCAATGGAAAAATTGTGAGGAAAACTAAAAGGGGAACACTCTAGAACTTGTAACAACAAACCCACACCTAATAATCAATGGAAAATGAATGTAGAAGTGCAATGGAAAACATGGAGTGGAATCTCAATAAATTGGATCAGGAGCAGGGAAAATGATATCACAAAAGGAAACCTTTCCCACCCAATCCAAGGAGAAAAGGCAGTAACTAATTCTACGAAAGTAAATAATAATACATCATGCTTTTCAGTAACCAGGGCAGCATAAAGGGACAGAAAACACCGGCAAACTGGGCTGCATCAAATAGTAAAGTACAGAGAAAGGCTGTCTGCAGACAGAGAAAGACAGAAAGGGAAATTCAGAAAGCATAAATCAAATAAGCGCATAAATCCGAAATCCAGGACAGAGGAACAAGATACAGGAACTAGTAACTGGGCAGAAAGCTAGGAACAGGAATAGGTACAAGGCATGGAACTAGGAACAAGGAACTGGAACTAGATACAAGGCACAGAAACTAGGAACAAGGAACTGGAAATAGATACTTGGCTCAAAATCTAAGAACAGGGTACTGGAACTAGGTACAAGGCACAGAAACTAAGTACAGGAAACAGGGACTAGTCACAACAGGAACACTGCTACAATGACCAGCGCCGGACTGAAGCAAACTGAGGTTTTTAAAGCTGCTTAACGAGCACACCCCCAGGCGTGTTGCCTGCTGCACCTGGAGCCACAGGTGTTGCCTATCCTCCTCCCAGCCTTGTGCTGCAAGGGAGGAGATGATGCAGTGAGCCAGGCATTCTGGGAAGCAAGAGGTGAAGCAGTGAGCCAGGCATTCTGGGAAGCAAGAGGTGAAGCAGTGAGCCAAGGCATTCTGGGAAGCGTAGTCCTTTGATTTGAGTAACATGCTGGCTGCCAGGGAGGAGATGAAGCAGTGAGCCAGGCATTCTGGAAAGTAGGAGGCGAAGCAGTGAGCCAAGGCATTCTGGGAAACATAGTCATTTGATTTAAGTAGCATGCTGGCTGCCAAAAACCTGGAATGGATCCGGAAGGGAAGTAACTTGGAAAATCAGGTTTAAACGCTCCCAATTCATCAGAGCACTGTAGCATAGGGTTCGAAGGAAATGTCCAGTAAGGAATAAACCCCAGAACATGCCCCCAAGTGGCGGGGACGGGAACGAAGGGAGCGAGCCGTGACACTATACCCCCTTCCACGGCCGACTCCAGGCGGCCGTTACTCGCACAAAACATCTTCTTTCCATGACTGGAGCGCTTCGTCTTCGGAGGTGGCACAGACGAAAACAATGATCCACGGGCAGAAGCAGAAGGACTGGAATGAATAGAATCAGGCTGCAGTCTATAAGAGTCATAGGCAGGTTTTCGGTAAGGAAAGGACTCATGGGTTGAAGAAAGGCATGAAGGACTGGCAGGACCCGAAGCAGAGTCGGAAGGTCCGGGAAGCTTAGTCACTGGAAGAGGATATGCATACATCTTTGGGGAGAGAGGCAGGCTGGTGCTACATGCCTTAGACAACGGTAGAAGTTCTGTTAGCCTCACTGCCGAGAGTGGACACACAGGAGGTGAGGAAACAGCAGGTTTCAGGAAATGTTTATGTTCGGAAGAGGAAGCTGGCGGCTGAGGTAGAGGTTCGGATACTCTGTCATCCATCTGGGTAAAAGTTTGTGGTTGAAAGTGATAAAGATTCGCCTGCATAAGTTCCATGCATTGGAGGTCTGGAGATCCAATGGGTTGTACGAGGCTGGCACTCCCATTGACAGTCATGTAGCCAGTCAAGTAGCCACCTTGTTGCACGTGGGATACAACCGCAGGAACGTTTGGCATACTGATAGGAGTGTTAGACACAGTACTTGGAACATCAGGCATACTAGCAGCGGGAGCAAAAACAGGCACATCTTGAACTGCAGCAGACTTTCCCCTCCTTCGGCTACTAGCACCCAACTGGCGCTGCAGCTGGAGGGCCGTGCCCGTCCCTTCCCTCAGGCTCATGTGGGATCCGGCAACAAAAGGGTTGTCAAGCGGTTGATCAAAACCGGACTCCAAACGCGGACCGTCCAGCCCGCTATCTTGGTCGGCTACTCGTTCGGTGACTGGGCCGTGGTGGATGGCATCCGTTTCTCTCTCGTAATACTCCAGGCAAGTCCAGCGGCCTCGCATGTAAGGCCCTCCCGAGTCGTGAGCCGGCTTGATGTTTCTGAAGGGAGAGCTGGCAGAAGTCTTAGACTCAGATGTAGCATATGCGGGAGGTGCTAATTCTACAGACAAGCAGTTGGGAGAATTAGCTTGTGTAAAAGGCAGGCCTTCTGGTGATCCTCCTGAAGCATAGGATGGGCAGATTGGATGTTCATCCGTAATAAATGGCTGGGATTTAGGAGGTAGCTCTGAAGTAGATGAATCTGCAACATGATCAAACAGAGCAGACAGGTTCACCTCCGATATTGGCAGGGAGGCTGAGCAGGATACAGGTCTTTCATGAACTGAAGCCAAACTAGCAGTAGGCTCTGGGACCGGAGACAGGCACTCGGGATGTGCTACCAGAGGCTTCATGGTTGAAGGATAAACTGCTGGATGAGTCACTGTATCTGAAAACAGGCATGCCAGAGGAAATTCAGAGGCTGAGGGCATGCAAGCTGGAGCCGTCTCGTTAGCAGAAGACAAACTTGTCAAGGTCTTTGGCTCTGACCACGTACATGGTGAAGACTCTTGAGTGACTGGCAGATATAGCAATTGTTCATTGATTGAAAACACGTTTGACAATGATGACTGCAGAGCCGTGGACTGGGTAGTCGAAGAGTCAATAGTTGTAGAAGGACAGACTGAAGTCCCAGAAGTCGACAGACATATTTGTGAATCAGGAATGGAAAGCACCTTTAGGGCGGTTGACTCCATGACACCATTAACCAAAGACTGAGCTGGACCCATGTCGCACCTTTCCTTAGTGGATGACATAGAGTCATTTCCAAAGTCTCTGTTAATCAGGATTCCGTCAAGTGTCCATTCCTTTGTCTTAACTTCTGAAGGTGGCAGATTATCTATCAACAGTTCAGGAATCGCTTGCCTGGTCCTTGTTTTAGTATACTGTGGAATGAGTCCATCAAAACAAGAAATATGTACTGTCTTTGATTGTTCATTGTGACAATATTTGGCAGAAGGAGGAGTGAACACAGAGGCAGCATCGTTTTCCACATCAGCTTGAATGTTTACTTCAGTCTCAGCAGCTGGATCAAGGGCTGAACCTAAGCCTACAGTAATGACTGATTCTGTGTACGCATCCATTGTGGATTGTGTTCGGAATACAGAAGCATGTATGTGTTCAAACTCTGAATTATGACTGACTGCTACAGAGGAATTCTTAGGCAAAGGAGTGACTTGTAAATCTTCTACTAACAGCAATTCCTGACAAACGGTAGAAAAATTGTCAGAATCTGTGCTCTGAATAAGTGCTGTGCAAGAAAGAGGACTCTCACTCCCAATAGGTTTTTCATATTGACAAGTATCATGACCTACTAAAACCTCCTCACTCAGAGATTGAACAGTATTCACTTCATCAACGGATAAAGTTTGAGGTGTAGTCAGAAACAATCGTAAAGTTTTATTCTCCTCTAGTAAACTGATGTATTCTCGTCTTAATTCCTCAAGTTCAACTCTTAACATGCCCAGGCTTAACTGTACATCCCTATCAGTAGTCACAAGGGAAGGCATGGTGGCATCGGGGCTGGAACCTGCCCTCGTCATCTGGACGTGTACTGATTGTACATCGTCATTTACTGCTTGCAGGTCTTGTGATCTATACTCTCGCTTACCGACTTGGTCTGTGTTACCCTTAAGTAATCTGACATCAGACCTCTTGACATTAGGGACTACAGTAAGTACTTGTGCAGAGGAGTAAGCAGTTGACTGAGGGCTGAAAACAGAAGTTATGTAATGAACCCCTTCATTCTTTATGTTTGAATCATGAAACTGTTCAATCTGAGGTAAAGCACAACCGGAATCATGGGGTTCAACAACAGATGTACTCGTATTTAGTAAATCTAACAGTGTTTTATTTTCCGCTGCTAAGGCTTGTGCGGACATATCTGAATCAAAATTAAAGACAGAACTAGGATCAGGCAATGTATGATGGGCCAGGCTGTGGGAAAAATATTTTGCACGTAAATACCCATTTGTGTCGAGGAGTTCATTTAAATCAGGATCAGTGATTTGATTATCACAGGCAAACGTAGTCAAAGCTTTATGTACACATTTTTTAGTAGCCTTGCTGCCTTTCTTTCTTAATCTGGCCGTATACAAACGGGAATAAGGGCTGGTCATTCTGTTAAGAAAGGAAGAAGGCATACTATGGCAAAAGGGAAAATGCACACAGTTGCACTGTGAACAACTCTGAATCTAACAACGTGTATATAATACCCAAGTCTTGTGTATATATGTAAAACCCAGGAATGTCAATAAGGTAAAACAGTATTACCAATCTAGGAAAAGGGATGTAGGGTAAACACTTAGGACCTCCTTATGGTTGAAAGGAAAAGTCGGCAAACTCTTTACCCACTATGCTCTTACAGATACTGACAGCGCTAAACCCACGTAGCGGGCAAGCAAGGACAGATTCTGTGAACTGACAATCTGTAGAATACTGAATAAGGCAATTATAAACAGTACTCACGAGGACCGGAAAGACCACTTGAATGTCAGTGATTACACGAACCCTGTAGATCAAACAGGGACCCAGAAGGCTGTAAAAGCAAAGGGTTAAAGATAACAAAATACATAAACCCTAGTAAAAGGCAAGTCTGAATTGTGATAATAAATCGTGAGGAAAACAAAAGGGGAACACTCTGGAACTTGTAACAACAAACCCACACCTAATAATCAATGGAAAATGAATGCAGAAGTGCAATGGAAAAATTGTGAGGAAAACTAAAAGGGGAACACTCTAGAACTTGTAACAACAAACCCACACCTAATAATCAATGGAAAATGAATGTAGAAGTGCAATGGAAAACATGGAGTGGAATCTCAATAAATTGGATCAGGAGCAGGGAAAATGATATCACAAAAGGAAACCTTTCCCACCCAATCCAAGGAGAAAAGGCAGTAACTAATTCTACGAAAGTAAATAATAATACATCATGCTTTTCAGTAACCAGGGCAGCATAAAGGGACAGAAAACACCGGCAAACTGGGCTGCATCAAATAGTAAAGTACAGAGAAAGGCTGTCTGCAGACAGAGAAAGACAGAAAGGGAAATTCAGAAAGCATAAATCAAATAAGCGCATAAATCCGAAATCCAGGACAGAGGAACAAGATACAGGAACTAGTAACTGGGCAGAAAGCTAGGAACAGGAATAGGTACAAGGCATGGAACTAGGAACAAGGAACTGGAACTAGATACAAGGCACAGAAACTAGGAACAAGGAACTGGAAATAGATACTTGGCTCAAAATCTAAGAACAGGGTACTGGAACTAGGTACAAGGCACAGAAACTAAGTACAGGAAACAGGGACTAGTCACAACAGGAACACTGCTACAATGACCAGCGCCGGACTGAAGCAAACTGAGGTTTTTAAAGCTGCTTAACGAGCACACCCCCAGGCGTGTTGCCTGCTGCACCTGGAGCCACAGGTGTTGCCTATCCTCCTCCCAGCCTTGTGCTGCAAGGGAGGAGATGATGCAGTGAGCCAGGCATTCTGGGAAGCAAGAGGTGAAGCAGTGAGCCAGGCATTCTGGGAAGCAAGAGGTGAAGCAGTGAGCCAAGGCATTCTGGGAAGCGTAGTCCTTTGATTTGAGTAACATGCTGGCTGCCAGGGAGGAGATGAAGCAGTGAGCCAGGCATTCTGGAAAGTAGGAGGCGAAGCAGTGAGCCAAGGCATTCTGGGAAACATAGTCATTTGATTTAAGTAGCATGCTGGCTGCCAAAAACCTGGAATGGATCCGGAAGGGAAGTAACTTGGAAAATCAGGTTTAAACGCTCCCAATTCATCAGAGCACTGTAGCATAGGGTTCGAAGGAAATGTCCAGTAAGGAATAAACCCCAGAACATGCCCCCAAGTGGCGGGGACGGGAACGAAGGGAGCGAGCCGTGACACTATTACGTTTACTATTAATGCTTCTCCTCACCACTAGCTCACTTTCTACTCTCATCTGAAGCACAGTGTAGTAACATACAAACAGATAAATAGTCTTCACAACTCATTGTAACTGCTCAATGCACATTCACACACCACCACAAACATCTTCCCCATCAAACTCATACACGCATGCACACAGCATACATAGATTGTAAAACAGACAACCCATACCTTCTTTTTTTTCAACAGACCCCAAAGAATGCCTACCAAAAAGCAAGTCTGTATAAAGGAACGCAGAAATAGGGCAATTGAAAATAAGTGTCCAAAGTAAGCATCCATCTCTACCAGAGTTTGTACAAAACATTGAAACAAAACAGCTAATGCAGTCATTTAGCGAAACAAAGGAAGCTTCATCTACAGAAACTTTGCCTGTTCTATCAAAATGCGGCACAAAACAGAAAATGCTTTACAAGAATCCGGCTACCACTACTGCTAACACTGCTCCTATAAATCCTGATATACTAGCAGGAAACCAAACCATAGTTAAAAAAAAAGTATTTTTAGCAAAAAGGTTCCGCCACAGAGTCCTTCAGAATCTAATAAAAAGAGGAGTGAAATCATCCTCAACCCTTAAAACCTACCGTAGAAAATTGATCCTAGAAGCTCTCGTAGACAGTGCAATCCTTCTGAAAAGGAAGTTATTTATTTTAGTGTTAAACAGGATCAAACCACGAACAAAACTAAGTACTAAACTACAAAAGAAACTTCTCAATAAACGGAATGTCAACAAAAATAACTTCTTAAATATTTGTGGAGGTGAATGGAGTCGCACAACGACCACAGAACCACATTTTAATGAAGAAGCATACAAACAAAATCAAACAAACACAATTGCCATCCATAGCAGTGGACGAGGATATGAAAAAATCAATAATACCATCATGGAACAAGAAACCCTGCTTACAAAAGTATCCCCAGAAAACACAGAATTACCTCTCCATTCGACTGAACCAGACAGTCCAGTATACAAATGGCCGTGCACGTCAATGTGTAACATTCCTAACAAATCTTTCAAATCTTTATGCCAGTTCCTCAATCAGTATGTGAAAGGTAAAGACAAAATGAAAATGAAAGTGCTGCAAAATATGGATACCTGTCCAGTGCGCAAATACACAGGACTACAAGGACATTCATTAGCTTGCATTTCAGGACCTATTTGCAAAAGCACCTTCCATGATATCAAAATGATATCAACACATCATTCAAATGTAAGAAATCTAGTGTATAAACTGTACTATGCTAAAAGTCCAGCTTTAGAACTAGCCAATTTAAATCACACTCTTGTGCATGGTACACCCAAATACCTACAAGAAAAAATCGACAGTATCTAGAGAAAATATTTTGGAAGTGAAAGCCACTTACAAAATGCAATAGTTTTAGAACAGACTAGCAACAATTCTGCACATGGCAACCTTCTATTGCACACATGCAAAAAAGAAATACTAAAATGTAAAAGTACATCCGCTGAAGTACCAAGCCATGTGTGTGTGTGTTGCCGCAGAACTTTTCGCAAAAGTAACACAAAGACTATAGACATAACATACAAAATGGAAGACAATGAAGATTCCAAATGGTTTGAATTAGCTCTCTACATTTTAGCAGAAAACAAATACCAAATAAGTGAACCCCTAATATGTTGCAGTTACTACACGACAAAACTTGACAACAACCAAACTCCTTCACATGCTATCACAAATAATTTGGAATTATTCCCACTACCAAAACCCCTGCAACAACTCAATTTGTATGAGAGCATTATAATTCAAACAGTACACCCATTTCAAGCAATAACACGCCTTCAGAAAAACAGCAAAATTACCTCCCTCTGAATTGGTGAAAGGCGTTTGTGGCAAAGTAGTTTATTTGCCATTAGATCTGACAGAAAATGTGCACACTCTAGGAGTGCAACGTCCAATAGAGCATTCTTTAATTGTCTTAGTAAATGGTGTACCAACAAAAGACAAAAAATTTGGCAACAACTTGAGGACTTACATAAGGTTAGACAAGCCTTGCAATATCTGAAAGACAATAATGAATACTACAAAGAAATAAACATTGAAGAAAGCCTAAGGGAAACAACTGAAATAATTCAAGAGTCATCAGAAACTGGTCAATTTGAACTTCTGGATCCTGCTGCAGTATCCACTCTTTTGAACCATTATAAAATTCATCCATTGCACTCTGAGAACATAGATGATGCACTAGAAACTTACCAAATGCGATGAACCAAAGGGTCACCAATGAGCATATGGGAAAAAAGTATAGAAGCACATGCTTTTGTAATGCTATTTCCTACTGGCAAAGGAGGAAGATACGATGATAGACCTACTCAGATAACAGCATCAGAATACCGCTCATTACGAATGTATTCTGAAGATCCCAGGTTTAGACAAAATTTGGAATACATATTCCACCTACTCTTTGAAAGTGAACTAGCAACCGTATGTTACGGAGTTGCACACATATTGAAATCTGGAACCCACTTTCAAAATATGTCAGCTACACAATTGATACAAAAAGAGCAAGAAAAAGATGAGGTTTTACAATCAAGCATAACAAATCTGTTTGCAAACATGCATGGTAAGAAAGAATACTGGTTCCGACGGCACAGAGATGTACGTTGTATGATCAGAAACCTTGGACCACCCACTTGGTTTGTTACATTAAGTTGTGCAGAACATGCATGGGAAGATTTACATGATTTCCTACGCATATAAAAAAACAACAAAACCAACATAGATATACTAACACCTGGAGAACTTTGCTCTCTAGATCCTGTTAATGTTTCAAGATATTTCTGCCATCGTTTGATTGCTATGCTACACTTTATTTGTAATGAAACTGTTCCTCCCCTCAGAGAAATGCAACACTTCTTTTGGAGGAAAGAATACCAAGCCAGAGGAGCACCACATAGCCACATGCTTTTATGGATTCAAGATGCACCTAAATTTGGTCAGGACAGTGATGCCACTGTTTTACAGTTCATCCAAAAATGTCACTTCTGAAATCGCTTCACAAAGGACACATAGTGACCTTCATGGACAAATTGTACAATTTCAAAGACACAAATGTGGCAAATATTGTTGTCGCAAATACAAAAGCAAAGGGAAATACTACACCAAATGAACCTTTGGTTTCCCTATACCAGTTACAGAAACAGGTGAAGTGAACAACTTCATGTCTTCAGTTCGACATAGTGTTAAAGGTAAATCACCTAAGAACACGTATTACATAAAATGAACAGAAGAATCAGAATATATCAATGATTACAATGCAATCATTACCCTCTTATGGAATGCAAACATAGATGTGCAGTACATTGCAGACAATTCCACTGCAGTTGCACGATATGTTACAGCCTACTTAACAAAAGCAGATAAAACAGAGCTGCAAGACCTCTGGAATGACCTATCATCAGACAAAACAGTATCTCATAGAGAATGTGGCGCCTATGAAGCTGCAGATCATTTAACCGGTACTGCTTTGTATGGAAAATATGAAAATATAGTATGGCTAAGTCTTGGTCCTGCTAAATCTAGAAAAAGAGTTCTCAAATCATATGAGGACATAGAAACAATAGCCAAAAATGATCCCAACAGCCAAGACATTTAAAAAAACAATTTACTAGACACATACTAGTCAAACAGGAGTACCACTTTGGAAACCATGTGTCTATACCACATAGCCCAAAACTTTGCATACAAAAATAATATAAAAGCCGATGAAAGCAAAGGTAGATATAGAGTGACAGATTGTGAAGCTTAATTAATCATATCAAATTGTCATTAAAAACTCCTCAACAGAAAGAACTATATTACATGTCCCTGCTACAACATTTTAAACCATGGAGAAAAGAGGAAGAGATACTAGATAACTATGACTGCTATGAAGATGCTTTCAAAGCAAATGAAAGCAATATCACCGATTTGAACTTTACACAGTACGAAACAATGTTGCACAATGAACAGCAACACAAACTACTACTCCAGGCCCAACTAGATAAGGACACTTCTGACAGTAGTCCACCTTCTGTAACAGGAAGTCATGAACCACTAGGACAGCCACTAATAGCAAATGAGGCAGAATTAGCTATGACAGAAGTGGAAAACACAATGTGTCACTATGAAGAAGATACAGAAGACTTACCTGTACTACAATCAAAACTTAACAAAGACCAGCGCACCATTTTTGAAGAAGTAACAAAAGAAATTGCACATGGTGTACAACACGAAAATAAAGAATGTACCTGCCAAAATTACAAACCTATTCTGCTGTACGTCAGTGGTGAAGCTGGTTCAGGAAAAACATTCTTAATCAAAATCATCAGCAAGTTCCTTCAACAATTGACAAACAAACTGTCAGCTGTTGTAACTGCCCCCATAGATTTAGCTGCCTATAACATAGGCGGTGTCACTTTACACTGATTACTACTCCTTCCAGTAGAACACCAAAACAAATTAGACTATTACAAACTTTCTACAGAAGCTGCAATGGAACTATGCAGCGTATTAAAACAAATGAAAATGCTACTAATAGATGAAGTTAGCATGGTCTCCAACCTAATGTTGGCTTTGATTCACCTCAGATTGCAAAAAGTACTTAAAACAAACTATGAAGAACTCTTTGCAGGAAAACACATCTTTTTCGAGATCTTCTACAATTGACACCAGTGGAAGGTGAACCCATTTTTAAAACCTTAGTAACAAACTTTGCCGTAAAACTGTTGGCAGAATAGGAAATGTCAACCTTTGGCAACATTTCCAATACAGAGAATTAACAGAAAACATGCGTCAATCTGCAGACCTCACTTACGCCAACATGTTAAAAAGTATTAGAATTTGTGTACTATCTCAAGAAGCACAAGCAATATTGAAAAACTGGCACATCCATGCACTTTATGCTGATATTGCATGTGCTACTGATGTTATGGAACAATTACCGCACAAAAATGTCAATTGTATGGCCTTAATGCCAACTCTTGCAAGCTGTTCCAAATTCAATGAAACAATGTTAAAAAAAGAAAAGCAACCAATAATTGAAATTTGCTCCACAGACAAACTGGACGTAAATGGTATGACACTACTCATGTGTCAGCAAGCCACAACAAGACTAAATACCTTAGAAAATTCAATCTCCAACACATCTGGGTTGGAATAAATATTAAAATAATCCTTAAATTGTAGAGTAATGCTCAAACGTAACCTTGACATGGAGCAAGGACTAGTTAATGGGGCACTGGGGACAGTTGTTGGCTTTCAAATACCCACGTGACAACAACATTCAGTTTGTCAATATTCTCTTTGACTAACTTTCAAAAGTAAAAAAGATAGGGCGCTCAACAGCTCGATTCCTTCCCTTCAAAGACATGTATGTACGTAGAGAACAATTTTCTCTAACTCTTGCATATGCAGTCACCATTCATAAATCCCAAGGTCTTACCCTAGACAAAGCATTGATAGATATTGGAAACAGTCTTTAAAGAAGGCAGGAGCTACGTAGCACTATAACGCTTATGTACACTTGACAGTCCATTTCTAATCAACTTTGATGCAAGTAAAGTAAACACTGTTATTCCTTGCATTTTAGAATACAATAGACTACGTTCACTATACACCCCCAATCTAAAAACATATCCTGTGCCACAAAAAGGAAAACGTTGTAAAAGAAAACTAATTCAAACATAAATGCAACAGGATCTCACAGCAAATTCTCCAAAGAGACTAAAAGAAGCTAATACTTCATCAATTACCACAACCAAGAAGAACCTTTTACTCAAAGTAACTCAGGGACTTCTTCAAAAAAGCAACACACACCCCAAAAAAATGACTTGGACACAGAACTATCTGGTCCGTTCAAATTTTCAAATGAAACTGATGTAAATTGCTACGCAAATGTAGCAACGAATATTCTATTTCAATTGCCACCAATTGTTAACAACATTACACAGTACAGACCGATTGTGTTTGCAAATGTTAGTCCTTCATAAAAACGCAACAAACAATCCTGACAACACGTATAGTGTTCACGAAAAAAGACAAGAATTGGACTACTGTGCTGGAATGGTGAGATTCACTATAAACTAACAATTAGATCCACAAGAATGCCTAATGTACTTACTACAAGTACTCGAAAACAAAAACATACCTATAAATGAAATCTTCCAGATTTCATACATGTGGAAACATATATGCACTCTCTGTAACAATGTGACACAGGAACAAATCCCTAATGAGCTATTTGTGTTTGTATCCATACCTAATTGTGAATCCATTCCGTTTCAGCAACTTGTACAAAATGCAAACCATGGCAGATTATGTACTATCTGCAATTCAGATAATCGCTCCACCTTACTGATACAAACACATAGTAACTACATAATACTAATGCTTCTACGTTACAATGCAAATGGTACCAAAAACAACTGCAAGCTGACTGGATTCACACACGGTCAAGTGTCACTTGGTAAGAAAACCTTCACAACAATAGGTATAATCTACCACGCAGGAGCCACAACCCATGCAGGTCACTACACTGCATATATTAAAAAGAAATGTGGATGGTTTGAATGTAATGATAGTAGCATTACTCGAAAGCAGAGATTACCAGCAAATCTTACAAACGCGTATTTAATCTTTTTAAAGCCAAAATTCAATAACTAATGTGTAAGTCAACATTAACAAAAATTAAATTTAAAGACTATAAAGAGTTAGAATACACCAACAGGTATTTAACTGTTTAAAAAATCTGCAACAAGCCAACATACAGAACATTAATCAGAAACAACAAGTGAACACTCAAAGGAAACAAAGAAATAGTTTGTAGCATAGCAAAGAAAGGTTTTTTTTTAATCCGACAAGGATTTTTTTCCCCCCAGACCCAATGATTTGAAAAACAAACACAGAAACTGAGCAAAATGCACAGTACACTCGTTTGTAAACTAAATATGAGGGTAAAAAAAGCTAAAATGTCTATTATACAATGTAATAAGTCTTTATAAAATACAAACACTAACATGCTCTTTTCTTTTATCACATACATTGAAAAAGAAAATTTCCTCTATGTACTAAAGTCATGTAAGAAATATATTGAATCTCAACAAATTAAACAGTAAGTATAATTTCACACATTTCATACATATTCAAATCTATACGTCTGGTCTATGGCTGTAATATGGTGAAGTGGCTGTGGGCAGGGCCTAGAGCCTTGGATGTATAACCTACGGCCTACACCCCGCGGCCATGCAACCAAGACTGTAGGACCTACCCACAACCACCGCAGCATATCAAAACCATGGTGGCTTATAACTGCAGTATTTACAACTTTGGTCCTGGGTGCATGGCCTTCGGCCATGCACCGAAGACTCTAGGTCCTGGACACAACCACTGCAGCATATCACACCCATTGTGGCTTATAACTGCAGTATTTACAACTTTGGTCCTGGGTGCATGGCCTTCGGCCATGCACCGAAGACTCTAGGTCCTGGACACAACTAGTGCAGTCTATGAAATCCATGTTAGCTTATAACTTCAGGGCTAATAACTTTGGTCTTGTGTCCATGGCCTTCGGCTATGCATCGAAGAGTGTAGGTCCTGGCCAAAACCACTGCAACATATCACATCCATTGTGGCTTAGAACTTTACTACCTAGAATTTTGGTCTTGTGTGCATGGCCTTTGGCCATGCACCCAAGACTCTAGGCCCTGGCCACAACCACCTGGTATTCAATTCTATGGCTGTATCTATGGATGTGATATGCTGCGGTATGGCCTACGGCCATGCACCCAAGACTCTAGGCCCTGGCCACAACCACTGCAGAATATCAGAACCATGGTGGCTTATAAGTCATTAGCATACCCATAGAATGAAACATTTTAACTGCAGCATATACTCAATTTGCTCCCAGACTCTAGGTCCTGCCCACACCCCCCAGATAGATATTCGATTGTATGGGTGTGATGTATGAATGTAATATGCTGCGGTGGTTGTGGGCAGGGCCTAGAGACTTGGGGGTATGGCCTACGGCCTATGGTCATGCACCCAAAACTCTACGTCCTGCCCACAACCACCGCACTATATAAAACCCATGGTGCCTTATGACTGCAGTGCTTATAACTTTGTTCTAGGTCCTGGCCACAACCACCACAGCATATCACACCCATTGTGGCTTATAACCTCACTAGGTATACATTTGGTCTTGGGTGCGTGGCCTTTGGCCACGCACCCAAGACTCTAGGCCCTCCCCACAACCACCTGATCGATTTTCGATACTACGGGTGTATCTATAGCTGTGATAGGCTGCGGTGGTTGTGGCCAGGGCATAGAGTCTACGTCCATGCACCCAAGACTCTAGGCCCTGGCCACAACCACCGCAGCATATCGCACCCATGGCGTCTTATAAGTCAGTACCACACCCATAGAAACAAAAATTTTAACTACGGCATGTACTCAATTTTAATATTCGCTAACACCACGCGTGTCCTTAGAACAGTTTCAACTTGCCTGCGCACTGCACGGACGGAAGTACTATCCTTATGAGACCCCTCATTTTCAGAAATTACAAACATCCCGGACAGGGCGAGCATGGCGAATACATCATTAGCACCTGCCGCCTAAACAAATACCTTATTTCACCCATCTCTTACTCTCTGAACCACCCTAAGCACTGTGACACACCAATAAACTCCCCGAAACAGCATTTCGCCTCTGAACGGCGCCACGCTGTCAGCAGATCCAAGATGTCGGGCGCATCCAAAAAATCTGACGCACATCACGCCTCACTCCAGCCAATCTGAGGACACGTTGTGTGTCCGCGGTCATGACGCGAGCCCCTTAGCCAATCGGTATCTTATCCACGGAGCGCACAGGGAAGTGTGTCCGCGGAGCGGACAGAAATATCACTAATTTTTTCAGACTTACTTTTTGGTCGTTTTAAAGAAAACTACTGGATGGATTGGCACCAAATTTACAAAATCGCGCTTTCGGGACCAAGCTCCTGCTCCTCCCATTCAGTCTATGGGAAAAAGACATTTTGGGACCCCCCTATAACTTCCCCCCCTGGACCAAATATCACCAAATTTTGAAAAAAAAATTCACAGTGGGCCATACACTTCTTTTGGTGTGGATTCGTCCAGGGGGAGTGGAGTTATAAACCGCCCAAATAGTGCTCTTCCTATGGAAACAACTTAACCATAACTACACGGCCACTAGTGTGGGCATGTAATGTGTATCTGAAATCATCCACCAAAACTGAAGTGGGTACAGAGACCTTAACAATGACCCCCTGAGCATATTGGTGTCATGCATGCCGGACGTGGTTCTACCTCATACGCTCATAGAACAGCTAGACCGTTCTATTCCAAATGGCGGTTGTTCGATACGTTGCCGGGAAAACGATGTCTGCACTTTTCACGTCACTAAATTCACGTGTATTCTGCTTCATCACGTGAACTACGGCATTACGTATATAAGTAGCGTGGAAACTTCACTCGCTGCTTCTGATCGAATCATTTGGCGTTGTGTAGCTGAACCTCCGGTCTGCGTCCTTGCAGTTTTTCTCAGCTACTTCTTGGGCCTTCTATAGCGTGTTTTCCGCCACACGCTGATTCCTGGAGCTGTTTGTTAGCGTGCAAATCCACAAGCGCACGTTGTCTTCAAGCGCGGCTGGCCTGGGCTGCGTGTATCCTGTTCGCGTGCAAATCCACAAGCGCACGCTATCTTCAAGCGCGGCTGGCCTGGACTGCATGAATCCTGTTCGCGTGTAATTCCACACGCACACGTTGTCTTCAAGCACGGCTGGCCTGGACTGCGTGAATCCTGTTCGCATGTTAATCCACACGCGCACGTTGTCTTCAAGCGCTGCTGGCCTGGGCTGCGTGAATCCTGTTCGCGTGCAAATCCACACGCACACGTTGTCTTCAAGCGCGGCTGACCTGGACTGCGTGAATCCTGTTTGCGTGTAAATCCACACGCGCACGTTGTCTTCAAGCGCGGCTGGCCTGGACTGCGTGAATCCTGTTCGCGTGTAAATCCACACGCGCACGTTGTCTTCAAGCGCTGCTGGCCTGGGCTGCGTGAATCCTGTTCGCGTGTAATTCCACACGCACACGTTATTTTCTTCGCGGCTGTTCAGAACCGCGTGTACTTTGTTTATACCATAAAAGGGCGCTATTTCCAACTCCTGCACCTGTGATATTAACAGGGGGATTTATTCATTTCTATACTTTTCTCTATGTGGGAAGGAAGCTTTTCAAGGACTGTTGGAAGGTGATAGTGAACAGTACTTTGGACGCTATCCTGTGGTGCATCAACCCGGTATCTAGCGTGAGCCTCGTTCCGTTCGGGATAAGTCTCCCTTACTAATCTTCCCTTCCTTGTCGTTTGTTCTACTTCTGGATTTTCCTCAAGAGACTTCTGCTGGATTCTTCTGCCCTAGGCATAAGGTCAGTGTGTGAATTAATGTCAAATACTGTTCTATCATAGAGAGTCAATTGGGGCAGTTTCTTATGATACTTTATTTTGTTCTAGGCTGACTTCCTATACCTTACCCCCGCCCTTTCCAGTGATCCATCTCTCTGCCTGTTTTATCAGTCAGAGAGTTGTATCATTTGGAAGGTCTAAACTTGACTTCACAACTATCAAATTGTGTGAACAGGGATCCGGAAGACCCTACCATCTGTATCCTTTTTGAGTACCGTATCCTTTTCAGTCAATACTTTGGTGCTTTACGACAGAATCAGAAGACATGGAGGGTATGGATCCTTTAGCTGTTTTGACTCAGTTGATCAGCGATTTGAGAAATGAAATGGTTACGGCACAGGACATGTTACGGCACTGTATGGACGTTATGCAAGACGCCATGCACGCTAGTCCTCAGGGAGCACAGGTTACAATGGCCACTGCATATGGATCTGGGACTATGACACCCCCACAGGAAACTATTAATGTGGTTATGCCCACTCAGTTTCCCTTGACCCCCCCGGAACGGTTCACAGGTGACACCAAAACCTATAGAACCTTCGTTAACCAGTGCCGACTCCATTTTCTTTGTCGTCCTACATCATTTCCTGACCTAACCACAAAAGCAGCATTCGTGCTTTCCCATTTAGGGGGTACAGCTGCTGCTTGGGCTAACCCGTTGTTGGAAACAAATAGCCCTTTGTTATACGACTGTGACGATCTTTTGGCTGCTATGAGTAAAGTCTTTGACATGCGTTATGCTACTCAAGCCATGGATCTGGAGTGACTTAATCTACAACAAGGCAATCAACCTCTTTTGCCTTACATTGCCCGATTCAATCAACTAACAGCCGAAACTCAATGGCCTGAAGGCAAGAAAACGGCTGTTTTCTACAAGCGTCTTTCAGAAGAACTGAAAGATGCCTTATCTACGGTTCCGGTGGTTCCTACGGGATTCACAGAGTTGCTCGATTTGGTTCTACAAATCGATGCCCGAAGAAATGCCCGGAAAGGAGAGAAAAAACCATTCTTACAAGCCTCGGTTCGTTCGGAGGCACCGGCAGTCCCCTCGATCGACCCTGAACCAATGCAAATTGGCGCTGTGAGAGGCCGGTTGTCCAATGCAGAAAGAGCGAACCGAAGAAAGAACCATTTATATATGTATTGCGGTTCATCCGAGCATTTATTAGCGACATGTCCTAAGAAACCAGTCAAGCGTTCGGGAAACGCCAAAACTCTACAGTAGCAGGAGTCCCTGTGTCGAGTGTTTCATCGGACTCCAGTACCATTCCTAATCACGCACCTATAGCTGTTGAGGTGACGTTACGTTGTGATGACCGAGAATTGGTTTCCAAGGCCATGGTTGATTCCGGAGCCACCAACAATTACATAGACATCACAGATGCCAAGAAATGTTCCATACCACTTGTAAACAAGAACAAACCTGAAACGGTTAATACCGTGGACGGATCTGTTTTGACTTCTGGTATGGTAACCCTGGAGACGGTACCTGTTCAGATGACATTATCGAATAGTCATTCGGAAGAAATCGTCTTCAATGTCATAGCTGCTCCGCAGTACGAAATAATACTTGGTCTTGCCTGGTTAACCCTTCATAATCCCGCCATTGACTGGGTTTCGGGATTGCTCCAGTATCCTTCAATTTATTGCAATGAACATTGCTTTACCAGTCAGGAGGTGTCAAACAATCCACATATATTGGCCTCTATGGGGGGAGTTTCAACTATTAGTGTGGTACATCAAAGCGATACTACCATACCATGCGAATACGCTGAGTACGCTGATGTTTTTGATAAAGGCCAGGCAGAACAATTGCCTCCACATCGACAGTATGACTGTCCGATTGAATTGATTCCTGGAGCTAAAATTCCTACAGGTCGTTTATATTCATTGACTCCAAAAGAAGACGTTGTGCTGAAAGAATACATCGATAAAGCTTTAGCGATGGGATTCATACGGCCATCGCAATCACCTGCTGCGTCTCCTCTATTCTTTGTTCCGAAGAAAGAGGGAGATCTAAGGCCTTGCATTGATTACAGGGCACTTAACGACATCACCATAAAAAATCAATATCCTTTACCGCTGATAAACGTTCTATTGGATCAATTAGGTACTTCCAGGTACTTCACTAAATTGGACTTGCGAGGAGCATACAATTTAGTTCGCATTCGTGAGGGCGATGAATGGAAGACCGCTTTCAAGACACGGTATGGTCTTTATGAGTATTTCGTGATGCCTTTTGGTCTGTGCAACGCTCCCGCTACTTTTCAGTTCTTCATGAACGATATTTTCAGGGATATAATGGACCAGTTCGTGGTGATTTATTTGGATGATATTCTGATCTATTCATCATCTTTTTCGGAACACGTCAAACACGTTTCTACAGTCTTACAAAGACTCAGGGAGAACCTTCTTTTTGTGAAAGCCGAGAAATGAGTCTTTCATTCACAGGAAGTGGAATTCCTGGGCTACGACATTACTAATCTAGGTGCTCGAATGAGTCGTTCCAAAGTGAAGGCCATATTGAATTGGCCTATTCCGCACAATGTCAAGTCATTACAGTCTTTCCTAGGCTTTGCGAATATTTATCGCAGGTTTATTCGTTCCTTCTCCAAAACAGTAGCTCCTTTGACGGCTTTAACTAGTTCCAAAGTTACTTTCTGTTGGAACCAGAATGCCCAAGCATCATTCGAAATGTTAAAGGAAGCATTTACCACTGCACCCGTGCTTCAACATCCAGACCCAGATCGCCAGTTTATCGTTGAAGTGGATGCATCCAGTGTCGCTACTGGAGCGGTACTCTCACAAGTTTGCACAGAAACCAAGGAGGAGCACCCAGTGGCTTTCTTCTCTCGCAAACTTACCCCATATGAACGAAATTAGACCGTCACTGAGCGGGAATTGCTGGCTATCAAGGATGCTTTCCGAGAATGGCGACATCATCTTCTTGGGGCCAAACATCAGGTGTTGGTGCACTCTGACCATAGAAATCTTCAGGCATTCAAATCTATGAAATGCCTTACGGCTCGACAGGCCAGATGGCATGTCTTTTTTGCCCAATACGATTTCCAGGTCACATATCGTCCTGCCAGAGAACACGTTAAGTCGGACGCGTTGTCTCGTATTGGTGAGGAGGCGAAGGAAGAAGCACAGGTGCAAAATCAGTTGTTGGCAGATCATGTAATATGTAGTTGTTCTGTTCAACCATCCTTAAAAATCGAAGTACAGGAGTGGGTGAAAACTCATCCTCAAGTTATCCAGGATATGAATCTGGACGTACATAACGATTTACCTTTCACACAAGGAGTGCTCTACTTACCAATGTCTTCGACGCGGAATAAGGCCCTCAAGTGGAATCATGATTCCTTGATCGCAGCCCATCCTGGACAGAAGAAAACACTAGAGCTGCTTAAAAGATGGTGCTGGTGGCCATCCATGACAAAAGATGTCATAAATCATGTATCAACTTGTTCTGTATGCATCCAATGCAAAAACACTCCTGGTAAACCAGTGGGCTTACTCCAGTCCCTACCTGTCCCTAACAAACCATGGGACATGATATCTATGGACTTTGTGGTAGAACTCCCTCAAAACCAGGAATACGATACCATATGGGTTGTAGTGGATTACTTCACTAAATTGGCTCTTTATATTCCCTGTATTGGTTTACCAACAGCTGCTGTTCTGGCTGACCTATTCATTCGACATGTATTCCGTTTCTTTGGTCTACCGTCAGTAATCATTACGGACAGGGGCTCACAATTTGCGTCACGTTTTTGGAGAGCACTAACTTCAGCATTACTGATTGATGACAGAATGTCCAGTGCTTATCACCCTCAAACTGATGGACAAACCGAAAGAGTCAATAGCACTATGGAACAATATCTGCGGTGTTTGTGTCTGCAGTTTCAATCAGATTGGCTCAAGGTCCTGCCGGCAGCAGAATTCGCCTACAACAACTCCTATCATAGTGCCATAGGCACTTCACCTTTCTATGCCCTTTATGGACAACACCCCCGATCAATACCTTTGGATTCCAGTTTGTCTTTGGATACTCCTGCCGCAGGCCATACTTTTCGTGATCTGAAGAATCTACAGAGGAAAGTGAAGCAGCAATTGGAGCAAGCTAAAAGACGCGACAAGTTCTATGCCGATGCTCATAGAGTACCTGCACCTGTCTACAAAGCTGGTATGAAAGTATGGTTGTCCACTAAGAACTTGAGGATACCAGGCAAAAAGAAATTGTTGCCTAAATACATTGGTCCGTATGCAGTACTCCAAGTAATTAATCCGGCTGCTGTCCGTCTGGCTTGCCACAACGATGGCGAGTGCATCCCGTATTCCACATGTCACTCATTAAGCCGTGTTCTGAAGCTACCAGATTGCCTGTACGGCCTGTTGCTATTTCTGTGAGTGGTTCAGATGAATACGAGGTACAGGACATACTGGATATGAGGCTACGTTCTGGTAGGCCGTATTATCTGGTGGATTGGAAGGGCTATGGTCCCGAAGATAGGTCCTGGGAACCTCTTTTCCATATACATGCTCCTGCCTTATTGAAGCTTTTTCACTCGAGAAGGGGAGAGGTTGCCCCTTTGGGGGATGGCACTGTCATGCATGCTAGACGTGGTTCTACCTCATACGCTCATAGAACAGCTAGACCGTTCTATTCCAAATGGCGGTTGTTCGATACGTTGCCTGGAAAACGACGTCTGCACTTTTCACGTCGCTAAATTCATGTGTATTCTGCTTTGTCACGTGAACTACGGCATTACGTATATAGCGTGGAAACTTCACTCGCTGCTTCTGATCGAATCATTTGGCGTTGTGTAGCTGAACCTCCGGTCTGCGTCCTTTTATTTTTTTCAGCTACTTCTTGGGCCTTCTATAGCGTGTTTTCCGCCACACGCTGATTCCTGGAGCTGTTTGTTAGCGTGCAAATCCACAAGCGCACGTTGTCTTCAAGCGCGGCTGGCCTGGGCTGCGTGTATCCTGTTCGCGTGTAATCCCACATGCACACGTTGTCTTCAAACGCTGCTGGCCTGGGCTGCGTGAATCCTGTTCGCATGCAAATCCACAAGCGCACGCTATCTTCAAGTCGGCTGGCCTGCGTGAATCCTGTTCGCGTTTAATTCCACACGCACACGTTGTCTTCAAGCACGGCTGGCCTGGACTGCGTGAATCCTGTTCGCGTGTAAATCCACACGCGCACATTGTCTTCAAGCGCTGCTGGCCTGGGCTGCGTGAATCCTGTTCGCGTGTAAATCCACACGCGCACGTTGTCTTCAAGCGCTGCTGGCCTGGGCTGCGTGAATCCTGTTCGCGTGTAATTCCACACGCACATGTTATTTTCTTCGCGGCTGTTCAGAACCGCGTGTACTTTGTTTATACCATAAAAGGGCGCTATTTCCAACTGGGTAGGCTGATTATACTAAGTCCACCCTCTAGGAATCCGATTGGTCAGAGTATTTCCCCTCTCCTGATTTGAGAAGGAAATCTAGTGTCGTAGTGATGCTGCAATTTACCTCCAGGGAAAAACCTCCCCTTTGTTTCTACACAGAAAATCTATTTTTCATATAAAACATATTTACAATATCACCAACTTTCTAATACATATTCACATCACAGATTTAATAGAGCACGTATCTGTCAGAGTCCCATCTTCTTGAGAGTTTCGGTTAAAAATTGACAGTTTTTCGCGCTTTTGGTTGGTTACCCAGTGTCAGATCTGTATACATTTTTCCACATACATGCGCATGACATCTGGGCATAATCCTGTAAATGTTCATATTCCTAGCATTATCACAATTGCTACAACATCAACATTTTGGTAGTCCTGTCTCTGAACATCGCACATGGTTCAGAGTAGTTTCAAACTGTGAGCAGCATTTTCATATTAACAACCTATAAAATACAGATTTTTCCAAGTTTTACACAGTTTTACACAGTTTTCTGAGTCTTTTTCCAAAAAAATAGTTCCTTGGAGTTTAAGATACACATATCTGTCTAGTCCTGCCTCCAAGGTTGGGCTGGGCCAAGAGCAACCTGGGCCTTCCTTTGGCAGTTGGTTTCTGTTGACACCCGAATTTGCATTTCCTTTCAGTCAAGGGAGTCTTTTGTCTCCACTCAGAGCAACAGGCCAAAATCCCCTCCAACCTCCATTAACAACTCAATGCCAGTTCCTGAGCAGAGAGCAGGAGGAAGATTCCTTTGTTTGGGAGAAGCTGTGGAATGTCTTTGAAGTCCAGTGTGGCTGACATTAGTTCACCTTTAAAACACTGTTTTAAAATTGTCTTTTCTAAAATAAAATTTACATTTTCAACAAATATACACACAGATCTCTTCATTCCAGTCTTTTTAAAACATAGAAGTTGAATTGTAATAACCTATATTGCTTTTATTGGCAAGTATTTTCTTTTCCATAATTTGATTTTAAGACACAAGTTTTAAACTGACAGTATAAGTAAATGACAGCTTGGACACAGGCGAGCGGCGGTACTGTTCCCATATCTGACATATTTTTCCCAGGCACGTACCTTTAGAATGTGAATTTTTTTATGATGAAAGGTGCTTCTGCTGACATTGTGCTTATGGGGATTCCTTAAATAAGGTGATGGTGAACACCCCACAAGGAGGTTGGATCTTATCTGCTGTTTGGGAACCATGATTTTGCACTTTCAACAGCCAGGAAAAAATGGATTTTAAAGCACTTCTGGATTTTCCTGGCAATGCAGCACTGCCTTTTCAAACAGTTCTATTTCACTCTGTGGGCAGCTCAATGATAGGTTTGGGCAGTGTGGTCTCCTGTTTTACCACTGACATAGGCAAAAATAGATTTGGCAGCCTATTTTTCAGATTTCCCTGCGCACTTCTCAGAGATTTTTAGCGCATAGGGCTTTTTGGCGGACATTCTGTTGTTTTTGATGAAAGCATCACAGTGATGTTGCAGGGCAGAGCCAGTGGGTCATAACATCCCACACTTTGTAGTCTCGTGCAGAAGGGATGTGACCAACCAGTTCGGGTGGACTGCCCCTTTTGGGGTATGACCAGGCCTGATTTGCATATGGCCTTTCACCTTTCTGCAATGGCTTGGTTGGCAATGAATCATTGATCTGCAGGGATGCCCAGAGAAATTCCAGAGGGTAAGATTATTTCTAAACCTTCCAGCCATTACCTCTTTTGTTTTGCTTTACCTTTGTTTTCTGCACACAAAATATATCTGCTTTAAAATTGACAACTCTTCTCAAAGTCCATGGCATCCACAAATGCATGCTTCACGCTTTTCAGATTTCCCCTAATTGGCCATTTTATTAACATGACTATATTAATAGTTGTATTTTGTGTATTTCTCTCATAGCTCACTGTACTGGTAACGCTTTCGTTATGAAAAAAAAGAAAAAGAAAGAAAGAAAAATGTGCTCTATGGTTCAACCTTAGGGAGCACCCAGAAGCTTTGCCTTTCAAAGCTTACTGTTCTCTGAAAAGACTAATACACGCTTGCTGTGCTTTGTAAGTTACTACCAAGTAAAATGGGCTCTGATTCAAATGCCGGACACTAGAAGTGTTATGCTTTGCCTTTCAAAGCTGATTGTTCTAAAAAAAGGGCCTATTTCAAAGCTAAGAATTCAAAATATGTATGCTTTGTTTTTCAAGCCGTGCAATTTAGAACTAGAATTTAAAAAGGGTTATAATTTGGCTTAACATGGCACAGAGAAAAAACAGTTGCACCAGGAATTTTCCTCTGTGGCCGTTTCATACTTTAACCTGCAATGACGTCATCGTCTGCACTCCCACCAGCTGCTCCCACGGAAACTGCGAATCGCCTGGCATTCTTGTTAGGCTCTTAGCAGGATCTGCTTTGTGATTTATATACCTTCGGCGTGCTTATCTTCATGTTATTGTGGCACGGGTTTTGAACTGGCCGCTCAAAAACATTTTAGCTTTCTCATCTTTGTCCAAAACGTACTATTTTGCCTTGCAATTTCCTATCCTATCTTTTCATCATGTGCAAGTCTATACAAATTGTTCATGATGCCATTTGTTTTGTAAAGTGCACATGTGAATCAACGTGATACTTCTTCCTTTTGTTTTTATTAAAGTCTTCTGACTCCCTGTTGCACTTGTGCGCAGCTCACATTTCTCTGTGATGTTTTTGGTTGAGCTGCAACCGTGGACACCTTTGTGATGAGAGAAAGCCATATGAAGGCTGCAGGCGTTGCCTTCCTGATTGCCACTTTTATGTTTGCATGCAGTGAACGAATTAAGCGGTTATGGCTCTGCTACCTCCAAGCCCTATGAAAGTGCTAAGTATATTAATCCTACTGTTCCCATTGGTGCTTGCTAATCCGTTCACGTGAAATAAGAACAAGATTACTCATATAGGGCCTCATCAGGAGTTGGGCGGTATTCTGACGGTCCACGGCACTTGATTCGGCGGGATAACCGCCGGATCACAAGTGGCGGTGGACATTTTCTTTTTGTCCATAGGAATCAATGGGGCATTTTTGGGACAATTACTGCGGTGGTTATTGCGCTGAAAATGGGTGGGTTTTCGACACATTCACCTCCAGCTCAGAGGACTCACCTGCAAAGCTCTGATTTCCCCCAGTCTCGTGATTGGGCGGTGTGGTAAAGCGGCGGTCACGCTATTACCGCCACATTTCTACCACACAGTCCAACTTCTGAAGCGGCCCATACACTTTATTCAGTCCTGACCACACCCAGGTATTTCATTTGCTTGGAATCCATGGCTTATATTCACAAGAAAAATACACTAATTCATGACTTCATGACAAGATGTTCTGACATATAGATAAAGTGCGAAATTGATTGTACCTTCAGCAGAACCGCAGAGCAGTCCACATATCAAATTGGAAATCCGGCTGATCCAGACAATCCTGATAATGGCTCAGGTTGCCATTATACAACTCTGCCAAATTTGTATATGGAAAAGGGGGTGGGGCTTAAAGCTAGTCATGTATGCGTTATACCCGTAACCCAGCACCTGGGGAGGACAAAGTCAGCAGTTGCCAGGGGAACCGGCTGAGGGACAGAACCAATGGAAGCGAAAGAGGGATGATACAGAGGGACATGGAAATCAAGGCAGTGCTGGTTGTTCAGGTGCTTTCAAGGAATGGAAGGAGGATTAAAACACCAAACAGCAGCATTCCTGTGCAGAAAAGTGTGGAGGATGGTTTATGAAAGCATGTGCAAAGTGATGTATTGTTTGGTGGGAGAAGGTGGTGCTTCAGTTTGAAAGAGTGTGGAAGGTGAGTGAAACTAAAGATGGGAGAGGAAATGGGAACCTGACTGGGAGAGTGAAAGGAGGGTAGCTGTGGGAGAAAGCTTTGTTGGAGTGTGGTAGTAGTAGAGAGGGTAGAGTTGTAAAACAGATAGGGGAGAGTGGTAGGCCAGAGAAGGGAGAGGGGTAGAGCAGAGAGGAGTGTGTAGTAGAGAGTAGAGGGGTGTGTAATAGAGAACAGGGGAACTTAGTAGAGTGGAGATGGGAGAGTAATAGAATGAAGATGAGAAGTAGTAGATTGGAGAAAGGAAGTAGTAGAGTCGGGAAGGGAGAGTAGTAGAGGGGAGAGTCTTAGAGTGGGAAAAAAATATCATCCAAGGGATAGAGAGGAAGAGTGATAGAGGGAAAGGCAGAGGTGAGTAGGAGCAAGAGAATGAGGTGGAGTAGAAGGAAGAGAGAGGAAGGATAGAACATCAGTGCGAGGAGTAGAACATCTTGCAAGGAAGAGCAAGTGAGTAAACCCAAACTTGATCCCCCCAAGACAAGAAATGGGGAAATGTTGCCACATGTATTTACTTTAAATGATTATTCAGACATTGAATTCTTAGAATGATTTAGCACGGTACTGTGTAGAAAGCATGAACATTCTTTGTTTCATATAGGAAGACCAAGTGATAGCAGGGTGACTGGAAGGCAGCACTTCTTAATAACATACAAAATTATGAGGAACCAGGTTAGGATCCAACTAGATTGTTCCCAGAGGAAGTGAGAGCGATAAGGTGTTTGCTTTTAGGCCATCACAGCTAGACAGTCTTTTATTATATAATAGTTGTTACC
This sequence comes from Ambystoma mexicanum, assembly GCF_040938575.1. Taxonomy (NCBI): domain Eukaryota; kingdom Metazoa; phylum Chordata; class Amphibia; order Caudata; family Ambystomatidae; genus Ambystoma; species Ambystoma mexicanum. Next base: position 119,280,708 of record NC_090932.1, on the reverse strand, counting down.
GATCTCTAGTGACCATCTTGGAATTTAGGGGCACCTGGGTTGAGAGGAAAGCAGCAGGAGAGACAATATAGAGAAGTGCTGCTTATAGAGAGCCCCTTCTCGGTCATTTTAATAGAAATCCATAAACTGATTTTGAGAGTGGTGTGTTCTTCAGGCTATCTGTGAAACAACCCACTGGGCTCCACCCAGCAATTGGAAATTAGAATAGACTTTCTTTTAATAAAGCACATCTCAACCAGCGTCTTAGCCAAGCCTTGTGGACGAAGTCTACTAGAAGGAAGTCTTGCAAGGATGGCAACCTTCTCCATATTGCCACTCTAATCTCTCGCTTAGCTGTCAAACACTCCTCTAACATCTATCACATCCTTGAAGAACTTGACCTTGATGGTTCACGGCCAGCTCTGTCACAAGCTTTGACACTCTCCTCCCTGATGGCTACAAGATCCTCTCCATGCCCAGATCCAACCGTTCTGGAGGGGGTGTAGCCCTGATCTTCCCCGAGTGGATTCCTGCCTCTGTCATTCCTATGCAGGCCTACTCCTCTTTTGAATGCCTCGTCTGCAGGCTCTCTCTCCGGGCCACTCCCTTACTGTGGCTACCATCTATCGGCCACCTGGTCAGATATCCTTGTTCCTGAGTGGGTGGACCTCTCCTCTTCCCTCCTGGCCTCGACCACTCAACTCCTCCTTCTTGGAGACTTCAACATCCACCTGGATGCTTCCTGTCCTTCCACTGGACTTGTTTGTGACCTTTGCAACTCTCTCTCACTATCTATTCTCCCCTCTGGCCCGACTCATTCTGCAGGGCACACTCCGGATGTTCTGATCCATTCACATCTTCCACTTTTGACCCCTCTGACCACTCCTCTCTCCTGGATTGACCACTTTTTCCTTTCCTCCCATCTCACCCTTTTTACCCCTCAGGCCAAGCCAACCCCAGCACTGCCACCTCTCGGTTATCCGAACCATGAAGCGTGTGTCAGTTGAGGCTTTTGCCGCCACTTTCTCCCCTCTGCCCCTTGGCTGACTCACACCATGACACAACCCTTTCCATGCTCCACTCTGCTATATCTGATACTCTTGATGTTCTTGCCCTGTAATGAGGATCTGCTTAAAGCCCAAAGCCAAGTGCAACTCTTGGTACGACTCAGACCTCGTCACCCGTAAACGTAAGTGCAGGGGGGCTGAGAGGAAATGGCGTGCTTCTGGTATATCCTCTGACGAACTGGCCTGCCGCCTGCTCCAAAGGCACTACCGGCTGTCTGTCCGCACCAAGAAGAGAGCCCACATCCAAGCCCACGTCTCCACAGCATCTAACAACTCGCCCAAACTCTTTAAAGTCTACCTCTCCTGTCCCCTCCAGGCCATCTGCATATCCCTGGCTTCTCATTTCATCGCTAAAACTCAGGACATCCTGTCCTCTCTCTCTTCCTCTCCTCCCTCTACTCCCTGCTCTTCCTCTGTCCCTTCTTCGGCCACCTCTCCTCCCTCCTTCTCTGCCTTTCCCCTGTTCTCCACTGACAAGTTTCTAGACAAGTCCGATCTATGAAACTCTCGTCAAAACAGGTTCACCCTTGCTCCTCCAAAACCATCAAGGGCCACATTAACACCCTGGCTCCTGCTCTGGGCTGACTTCTGCAACCACTCCTTCACCACTGGACTCTTCCACTCCCGCTTGAAGCACTCCTTTGTGCACCCTTTTCTTAAGAAACCCTCTGCCAACCCTTCCTGCCCGGCTAACTATCGTCCAATCTCCATCGCTCCTTTCCTGGGAAAACTCCTGGAAAAGCTGGTCATCTCCCAGCTTAATCTTCACTCTGAATCTGTTGGTTGTCTGCATGAGCATCAGCCTGGCTTCAGAGCTGCCAGAAGCACAGAAACTGCTCTCCTGAACATCCGTGAAGACCTGCTCTCTGACCTCGATGCCAAAAAACGAGATCCTCATAGCAGGCTCAACTGCCCGAATAGCCAAGCTTCACCCACTATACACCTCCATAGTCATTGACAAAACACCTATCCCAATATCATATCAAGTGAAGACCCTAGGAGTTTATTTAGACTCGAGTCTCACCATGTACAAACACATCAGCACCCTTGCCTCAACTACAGCCTATACCCATAAACTGATCACACTAAGTCGCCCCTTCCTCACGCAACAAAATTGCATCACACTAGCAAGAGCCCTTATTTTAACTAAATTAGATTACTGCAAGATACTCCTTCTAGGCCCCTAACAAAAAAAGGGATCATATATCGCACCACAGGAGAGAGGCACATTGACTACCCATCCAAGCCAGGATACTCCACAAAACACTGTCACTCATAAATGTGTTACAGACAATGCTCCAATTTATCTCAACAACTGCTTAAACCGCAAAGGTACAGCCAGAAGCCTTAGATCCAATGCAAACTTACAGCTACAAGTCCCACGTTTTAACAATACAAGAACAGGCAACTCTAGTTACACAGTTGCGGCCCCTAGAATCTGGAATTCTCTTCCTGCCAATATCAGCAACAAACGCATACTGAACAAATTTAAGAAACTACTCAAAACCTGGCTCTTTAATAAATACTGAGCACCACCGTTCCTGCCTCAAAAAAGCTATGCCTTATGTATGTAAATATTGGATATAACTGTTGCAACTTCTGTATATGTAACAACTAAGATCAAGTATTCGTATCATGTGTAACCTTCAAGTTAAGTATTCTCCTGTAACTACGCTGTGATACCCTTGGGTTTGGGCGTACAACAAATGCAATAATTAAAATAAATAAAATAAACTATCTCCGTGATAACTTGGGTATCACCGAACAGGCCCTGGCTTGGCTGAAACCCTTTCTCTACGATCGACCCTACCAGGTCCAACTCGGGTCCTTCCTCTCCTCTATCTCTATCTCTACCTGCGGTGTTCCCCAGGGGTCTAACCTCTCTTCCTGGTTGTTCAACCAATGCCTGGAACTTCTTGGCCACCGTATTGTCGCTCTCGACCCCAACTTCCAATGCTATGCAGATGACCCTCAGCTAATTTTCAGGCTCCTTTCAGCCACCTCGTCTCCCTCTCTCATCTCTGACTGTCCTCCATCCGGAATTGGTGTGCCAGTAAGACCAAGATTCTCCTCATCTGCACACCTGCTCCCTCCTTTCCTGTTACCCTCTGGCCGGACTCTCTTGGCCCTCTTCTGTTCCCACCTGTGAGGCTAAAAACCTTGGTGTCATCTTCGACACCACACTTTCCTTCTCTCCTCACATCTCTGATGTCTCTAAGAAGTCACACTACTAACTGCACCTCCTCAGAGGGATTCTTCCTTTCCTCTCCTCTCCCCAGAAGCTCACTGTCTCCAGAGCTCTGGTTCTCTCTAGGCTGGACTACTATACTACCTGCCTCTATTCTCCTCCCTCTGCAACTCATCCAAAACAGGACTGCAAGACTTGTCCTTGGCCTCAAGCTCAGGGATCATATCTCTCCAGGACTGACATCTATGCACTGGCTCCCAGTGGTGGTGAGGATTAAGTTCAAAACCCTCTGCATTGTCCACAATGCTTCTGGAGCCTGAAACCTCTATACCTTCAACTCTCTCTTCCTAAATACCTTCCCTCTCAAGCTCTTCTCTCATCCTCCCCCAACTCCCTCAGGGTTAGTCGCTACTCAAAGCAGCAAGTTGGTAGAAGATCTTTCTTCTGCTGGGGCCTCCATCTGGAACAGCCTCCCTGCCTCCCGGAAACATGAGTAGACCCATCTACAGTTCCTGGAAGCACTGCAAGACCTTCCTCTTTGCATCTGCTTTCTCTCCTCATCTCCCTTGGGCTGAATTTGAAACTGCACTGGTTACCTTGCTACCCTCTGATCTCTGACCCAGCACCCCCCCGCCAGTCGCACACCTGCACTCCTCCCCGCCCCCCCTGGGAACCCTGCACTTGGGGAATGTTTCTGCATCGCTACAGCCCCTACTAGCATGTACCCAGGCACTTGCCACCAGCTGGCTGCACTTCTATTGTCTTATTTATTTTACTGCTGTCCTATGTACCCCACTGCCCCCTCCCGTCCCCCCTGCACTTTTTGCCTCTCCCCCTCCCCTGCACTTGCACAATCTCAACGTCACCTGGCCTAGTAGGATCGCTGTCTCTGTCTTCCCTCTGTTTCCCCTCCCTTGCCTCGTCACGCCTTGAAACACTTGTGTATAGGCGTATTATAAATGCCTTACCCTATCATATCATAGATGTACCCCTCGGTTTCCTTCTAGTTTGGTTATCATGTTTCTAACCCCAACATAAACCTTTTATTACATTAAGTCATTTTTTATTGTGAAGTCCAAATAGAGAACCTATTTCTAGCATGTTTTGCTGTGTTTTGCCCATGTCTTTGTGGCAGTACATTGTTTGCCTGGTATATCCAAGTTTAACAGCATTGGCTAGAAGTGTACTGTCTTTGTTTATGGTTCACCCTTGAAACCTTCTTACAAAAACATAATTACTCATGTCACAGATGGCAGTAGAACCACTCCAGAACACTGCAAATCTAATAGGGTTTTTATTGAAAACGATATTGACACTAGGTCTCTCTCTCCGTCTCTCTCTCTCTGTCGCTCTTCTCTCTGTCTCTTTCACTCTTCCTCTCTCTCCCTCTCTCTCTCTCTCTCTCTCTCTCTCTCTCTCTCTCTCTCTCTCTCTCTCTCTCTCTCTCTCTCTCTCTCTACCTAGCTTTCTCTCTCTCTCTCTCTCTCTCTCTCTCTCTCTCTCCCTCTCCCTCTCCCTCCTTGTATCAAACCTCCTCCCTAACCCAGGCATCCTTCAACCCTAGTTAATAGATTCAGATGGCTGATCCCTACTGCCTAGTTACATTCTCTGCTAGATTTCAGAGCCTAAAAAAAAAAAGAAAAAACATGTTTTTGTTTTCTATCAGTGAGTTGGGAATTGTGCCTTATAAATACCCTGTTGGATTCAGTCCTCCGTCTAGCATGCTCACTCTCACTTCTCCCTTTCCTACTCTTTCTTCTTATCCATTTCACCTTGTTACTCCCTCCACTCTTCTATCCCGCCAATGTCTCTCACTCCTTCTAGGTATAACCTCCATCCTTTGATGTTACTCCTCCTTCCACTGCGCTACAGCTCCCTCATGCGCAACACTATTCCATCCCGCCAATTACTACTAGTCCACACTACTGTTCCCTGCTCAACACCCTCCTTCCACTACTATTACCACTCCTAACTCCAGTTGCTCAAACATCCTCCTTTCACTTAGTGCCATACACTTCACATTAATTCTCTATACTGAAATGTTTAACTACACTTGCCATGCAATCAGGCACCCTGACACACCCGTGCCACTTTCACCCTCTAATCCATTGGAGAATACCCCATGTAAATAAACAAGGAACCTCATAAGGAAGTAAAATATTCCCAATAACACTCAGATGGTAATAAAAACTGGTCGACCACAATAAGATGAAAAAAAGAGGTTGAAACCAATGGACTGGATTAAAATGTTAAAAAATACTGCATAAAAATACAGCCAGCATGGTCATATGTGCAAAATGCAAGGATAGCAGCTAGATCGTAAGATGTTAATAGTACAGCGCAAATAGGCAAAAAAAGGGGGGGGGCAGCAAGGCATCAATGTGCCTGGACTAACCTCAGAATAAGAGGATAGTTTAAAGTGCAACAATATGACTGTGCAAAGTTAGTAAAAAATAGCTGCCTAGTTGTCAAAGTGCAAGTGCTAAAGCAATAATAGCAGACCATAATGAAAAGGTACATGAGGCCAGAAGCTAAAAGGCAATATGTCCAATCCAGAACACAAAATCGGCTCAGACCAGTAAGATCCAAATATGGGAAAAATGATTAGGAACAATGTCCCAATTATAAAGGAAAAAACACGAATGTGTACAACAAGAGGCCACATGTAAGTCACCAAAGTCAGCAAGACATAGATTGGACCACACTCCCCCTATATTGCAGAATAATCAGCTAAGACAAGCAGGTAAAAAAAGAAGAAGAAAAAAAAGGAAAAAATCAATTTTTTTAGAAAAAACAAATTAGAATCAAAAATTACCTGCACCAAACCAACAAATGTGAGGCAAGAAAACCAAATAGAGAAAGCATCCTATCAGGAAAGTAAGATAACTCCGGGCAGAGAAAAACAGAGCATAAATGGCAGGAAGGACAAGGAGAATATATACAAATAAATGGGCTTGGGCACAGGCTTAAGTACCTAAAAAAAAGTATACAGCTCCTCATCTACATTGTGTCCCCTAGGAAATTTTGTGTCAAGATCCAAAATGAATCTGGTTTCCAGTTGTCTCAGCCTCAAAACGCGATCACCACCCCTCGGGTGCAGGGGTACATGCGCCACAGCAAAAAAAGTTAACATTTTCACATCGTTGTTATGTTCAAATTTAAAATGTTTGGCCATGGGGTATGTTGGATCAGAATTCTTAATGGCCCTTAGATGTTGCAAAATTCTGAGTTTGAGTTTACAGGTAGTACTGCCAACATACCAACGCATACATGGACACGAGAGTACATAAACAACGAAAGTGGTGTCACAATTAATTGAATGGCAAATCAGCTGCTGCGTTTGCGTGATGGGATGCAAAAAAGATTTCTTAGCAGTAGCATGGGCACATGCTTTACATTTCATGCACTTGGTGAATCCCGTATGCGAAGCTCGAAGCCATGTATTAGGACACTGTGTCTTACCCACAGGGGATAAGAAACTGGATACAAGTTTATCCCTCAAAGAAGGGACACGTTTATAAGTCACAGTGGAACGATTGCCCAAAATGGGCTTCAAATCATTATCAAGAGTAAGAACATGCCAATGTCTTGCCACAATTTTTCGAATATCATTAGACGAGGTATCAAACGTGATGATGAGTCTTGGATCCTCATTGGACACAGATTTGGGACCGGTATCATAAAGTAAGGCATCCCTAGACATGCCTCGGGCCCGAAGATATGCCGCTTCAATCATTCTTTTTTGGTAACCTTGTTTCAAAAAGTCCATGGCTGCCTGTGCACAATAGTGATCAAAGCAAGCAATGTTGGAACAGTTACGGCGATATCGAATAAATTCACCATAGGGGATGGATTTTTTGCAAGAAATCGGATGACAGCTGTTAGCATGGAGTGGTAACCCAGTGTTGGTAGATTTCTTGTACAATGTAGTGCTAATCCCTGAGTCATCCATCATGACAGTCACATCCAGATAAACAATTTTGGAGCGCCTGTGGCATTCAGTAAAACTAAGATTGACCTGGTTTTTGTTGATACTCTGTACAAATAATAACCAGTCCCTTTCGGTGCCCTTCCAAATGATAAAAACATCATCTATATACCGCCACCAAGAGATGATCTGTGTCGGAAAGCAAGATAGTTATAAATCAGAAAGGAAAGTAGCCTCCCACCTCCCCATTGTGAGATTGGCATATGATGGTGCAAAGGTGCTCCCCATCGCAGTCCCCCTTACTTGCCGAAAAAAGTGTCCTTCAAAAAGAAAAACATTGTTGTGTAGACAGAATGAAAGCATGTCCAAAATCATAGAACTGTGTCCGAGATAGTTTAGCGAGCGGGTGTCCAAAAAGTGTTTACATGCAGATATACCAATGGTGTGACTAATAGATGTGTACAAAGAAACTACATCTAAAGTGGCCAAAAGTAAACCCTCCTCCCAGGGTGTATTAGAGACGTGCTGCAGAAAGTCCTTAGTATCCCTCAGGTAGGAAGGTAACACTGTGACAAATTTAACCAGTGTTTCATCGATGAATTGGGCTAGATGTTCCAGTAATGAGCCACAAAGAGTAACAATGGGCCTACCTGGGGGATTACTAAGGCATTTGTGCGTTTTTGGGAGGAAGTAGATGGTAGGTATCGTATAGCATGAGGGAGTAAGAAATGTAACCAGATCATCCTCCAATAGACCTTCGCTTATCCAGCTGGTACACAGAGCAATCAAATCAGTCCTGATTTCTTCAGAGGGATCCTTTAACATTTTGGCATAGCATTGGCGGTCATGTAGTTGTCGATTGGCCTCAGTGACATATTTGGTTCTGTCTTGAATAACGACATTGGAGCCCTTGTCAGCAGGCTTAATAACAATATTAGAAAGTAGCTGGAGTTCTTTCATGGCTTGACGTTGGGCAATGGTAAGGTTCTGTTTGATGGTGCCTGCCTTGTGACGAAGTTTTCTGAGATCGTCAATACATAAATCATGGAAAGCCTCAATGCAGCCACCAACTGGAAATTGAGGGTTAAAACGTGATTTACTTTTAAGTTTAGTCCGTATATCCCAATTGGGATTATTGTCGAAATCAGAAAAATCAATATTCAAGGGATCATATTTGTCGTCATCAAGGCATGCCAGATCCATGAGTGATGGAATGTCCGAAATTAAGAGATCGGTGCCACCAGTACGGGATGTTGGACGTTTTATGGTGGCATCGTATTGCCAAAGAATTTCTTTAACTTGATTTTGCGCATAAATTTATCAAAATCAATGCGTACTTGGGCGTAATCATAGTATATATATATATATATATATTTATTTTTAACAGACCATACAAACATTGAAAATAATACACCAAAAGACACATTGAAAAAGACGCTGCAGAGCATGGAACAGAAAATTGACATGCTCAAGGAAAATTTCAATGTTTTGAAACAGTTTGTGGAGGACCACATAAAAGAAAAAAATAAATACCATTGTCCCACATGTACCTGTTCCCCCTCTCCATGTCCCAGTCAAATATCCCCAAACCCTCAACACCAAAAAAAACGTTTTGATGAGACTTCTATCCCTTCATCCCCTCCCATGCATCCTCTCAAAACTCCTAATTCCCCTATATTTGTATCAGTTTCTGCTTCCCCCTCTTTCATAAATTGTTTATATGTATATAATAAAAAAATATTATGTTACTTTTAATGAAATCCTTTGTGTCTTATTTTTTTTAAAAAACAGTAAAAATGTCAGCAGGCAGCGCGCCCGTCCGGAATTTCCGTAATTAACAAAATGGGGATGTCCTAAGGACACTATACCTGTCCGTACCATTTGCAAGCAAAGATGGAACTGTTCTTAGAACACACCTGGTGTCCGGGATGTCCGTAAATGAACAAAATGGGGGTGTCCTAAGGACACTATACCTGTCCGTACCGTTCGCAACCAAGATGGAACTGTTCTCAGAACACACCCGGTGTCCGGGATGTCCGTAACTGAACAAAATTGAGGAATCCCAAGGACACTATAGCTGTCCGTACCGTCCGCAGCCAAGTTGAAACTGTCCTAAGAACACGCGCGGCGTCCGGGATGTCTGTAATCAAACAAAATGGAGGTGTCCTATGGACACTATACCTGTCCGTACAGTCTGCAGAACATCTACGCACATGCGCACCACACCCGTAAGTCCTGTGAACATCGCGCCTGTCCGTAACTGTCCGTCCCACTTGTGTTGCCCTTTTAATTTGTTTGAGGACCCGAACACTGTCTATAGAACACCTGCATGACCGTTCCTGTGCATTTAGTGTCCTGCGGACACCTGTTCCCTTCACGGACGTGTTCCTGACATCATCATGTGACCGCACCCATGCTGAACGTGTGTCCTAATTTGCGGACACTGTCCGGTTCCCCGACATTTTAAAAGAACTTTTTCAGACAATCCAAATGATTTTACAGTAAAAATTCACCATTGCACATGTCCCAGACAATGACCCTGGCTTTCCACATACTTTTTGGAACTTTTTGAACCTTTTTGGGTGTTTGATCTGTTCGCGAAACGCACCCCTCCACCCCTGTAAAAGGCCACACCCCAGAGCTGATCTTCATTGTACTTCTGGCTATTGCAAATTGACTTTTGCTGCCTTTGCTGCTCTTACTGAGATAATCTCATCAACCCTGATGGCATCCATGGCTTCTGTTGCTACATCTGCCTCAGAACCACCCCCAAACCTCCCCCACCACCTCCCCAAGGGCCTGCAGAGGGGAACAGGCGTGAGGGTGTAGATAACGAGGATTAAGAGGATGAAGAGAATGAGGTTGAGGAACTCTCTACTACCAGCACTCGCCGCGAGTCTTGGGTGTGGTGGTTGTTTACCATTCATGGTAACGTACCAAAAGCAAATGCGAACAAGGTCACCTGCAAACAGTGCAAAATGGTGCTGAGTTGTGGTTCGTACAGCTTTGGTACGACATCCATGAAGCGACACCTAACGTTGTGCTACAGTGGGGACATTCGCATGGTTGTACCTTGTGATAAACGTAGTAGGTTGAGTTCCTCTACAGCATCCTCCGTTTCCGCTCATCTCGTCGCAAGAGACACTCCTGTGGGAGAGCGCATCCCTCCAGCTGCTTCACAGGACATTCGCGATGCTGTTGACCCTTACCTTTCGAGGGTCACAATATTGTGTATGTACTGCGACTCAGTACTCTGCAGGGGGGAGAGACTTCGAAGTGCTTTCGAGACTACCGTCACGGAGCACCAGAAGACCTACTACCTACCTAAGTAAGGCCCACCCTACATTTTCCTCTCTCCACCTGCCCCGTCTTATCCCCGTGGTTGGGGTCCCTTCCTTACCCTCCTTTCCCCTCCTCTCCTAGTGTGTTGTGTGTAAAAAAAAACAAAAAAACAAGAAATATAAAACAACAACAATCCAAACAAAAAAAGGCTCTTTTCAGAGCCACCTTTCACAGTTTAAAAATAAAAGTGGCAAATAAACAGTGCAGGGCCCTGTGCATTTTTTGGAAGTCCCTGGGCAGTCCTAGGACATATAAAGTTTTAGGGTGCTGCCCTATCAAAACCAATGCACTTTTCTCTGGGAGGAAGTGGTGGCTCTGAAAAGAGCCTTTTGGTGTTTTTTTTTGTGTGTTTGAAAAACTTGAAATCGTCAACATCTACAGTAAAATAGATGACTGTAATTCCAAAAAAGGTTGCAATGCATTTTGTACATTTCTCAGAAAAATCTGATTGCCAGCATAGGTAAGATGGACTTCATCTCTGCGAAAAATGTATGTGCTACAAAACATAATATTTTCATTGTGAAAAGAGGACATGCCAAAATCTCTTAGAAAGGCCCAAACAGCCTTATTGACATTGCGCCTCGCTTTCTCCATTTGTGGACCAAATGAAGAAGAACGCAGCCACATTTGTCTTTGCGCAATACGAGAAAAAAATTCTTGGGAATTTGGAAACATGTCCATGACATTCCCAAGTCTTTCTTTCATTGCAAATTGGAAACCATTTCCAGACACATGTCCTAAACTGTTCCCTCCACAATGAATTATAATTATGTCTGGATGATGCTCTGTCTCTAAAGTAGCACAGAGAGGTACCAAGTCCATCCACTTCATTCCACGCACTCCATGCCAGTGCACTTCCACATGAGGGAATCCAAGATCTGCAGCTACTCCACAACGTTCTGCATGCACCTACAACCAATGTATCCATGAGTCTCCGAAAATCCAGATAATCTGTTTTCGGACAGCCACAGCTATCTGTTCTACTCTCAGGAAAAAGACATTCTGACAAATTCTCTCCTTACACAACACACCCAGTAAACTCTACTGACCACTTCCTAGCTCCGCTCATTCTCATTTGCATGCCTCTCCACCCCAGAATCCCTGTATGTAAAATGCGCTGGCCGCGGACTACCGCCATGTCCGTGGACATATCAAAAATCTCAGCATGGTGAATGTAAATTGAAATAGTGTGCCCCATTTCCCCTTTGTGGTTGGCTCTGAAAAGAGCCGTTTTTTTTGTACCTTTGCAGATGCCTGACAGACACCTGTTATTTTGGATTTTGTTTGGGTTTTTTTCTTCCTACTTTACTACTAAAATCTTCACATAACCTTCTCCAAAGCAACCCTTACATTCCAAAACAGCATGGCATTTCCCAAAAAAGATAAGGAAATGCCATCTTCTTCAAAATAAACAGCATTACTCAAATCAATATTCTCATTATTACAGAAAAACATACCAGCTCTAAGCATGAAAGCAGACATGCTTCGGTTCACTGCACACCTAGCAATGTTTTGCTGAGGACAAAAAACAGAACTATTGGCCCATATTGCCCTAGGTAGTAATCCAGAAAAAGTTACTTTCGCATTTGGAAGGATGTTCATTACTGCTTCAACCAACTGTTCCAAATCTGCCAGCAAAGTAGGGGCACTGACATAGCCCAAATAGAAAGCACCATAGTGCAAAACTACCAGATGGGGACTGTTCATCCTGCCCATATCTTCACAATCTTGTAGAATTCGCTCTACATTGCAATCAGGCACAGCGCTCCACACCACCTCCACTCCTTTAACATCGAAATTGTTTGCCACGTGCCTACATTGAGCATACTGCTGTAAAGCATGCACAAAGATATCTCCGAGCACCAACACCCTGACTTTCTCCACCTCTGCCATCGTCACTACAGACAGTCTCTACACAACGTCAACATCTGATTGGCTGATCCCTACAGTCCCCTTTCCATACTGGATTTGCTAGAAAACCCCGGATGTGACACGCCCTATCCGCGAACAGTCGCGGTGTGCATGCGGCGCGTAACTCTTACCAGCCCTTCGACCCTTTCCACATCACTCTCGGTGCCATTCACTCATTGGATACAGCTAAGCAGTCACACAACCATCCACCAATCACATCCAAGACCTCTACATCTAACTCCATCATCAGAATTCCACACTTCAAATGTACTGTTGATCAATCTGAGTACAAGTCTCATATCATTGGAAAGCAACTACTACAAAAACTACTCTACAACTCTCCAAGATTTCTACTTACAGCTGCATTCATATCCACAAGCATGAATACAAACTACAGGTATGCATATTTTATTCACAGTACATGTACAACTCTTATGAATCCATATAAACAGAGTAATGCCACTAAACCTGCATAACCTATACATACATTGAAAAATCGCACTATTTTTTACTGTCTCCCGCATAATCTATACATACATGTCAACCCTCCCAATTTAGGCGCGAGACTCTGTATTTCTCATTGAAAAATCGCACTATTTTTTTTACTATCTCCCACCTAAATTAATGCTAGTCCCAATGCAATCCTATGGGAAAAATAAATGTTCCCGATATTGTATTCACAGTACATGCATAAATGCCAACCCCCCGATTTAGGCAGGAGACTCCCGATTTCATTAGTAAAAATGTTGCTGTTTTGTACTGCCTCCCTCGTAAAATAATTCTAATCCCAATGCACTCTAATGGGGAAGTTCAGCTCTCCCGATTGCTCGGAGAGAATCTCCCTCTCAGCTGCTGCAAAATGTTGGCATGTATGTACATGTACAACTCTTATGAATGCATATAAACAGAGTAATAGCACTAAACCTGCATAACCTATAAAATGAACTTATTGACATTTTCCCTATCTACTATAATCAATTGTCACTTACAAACCTGTCTGCTATCTACAACACACCTTTAAAAAACCAAGTGAATTTGATACACTTAAAATTCTACTCATTTGCAAAGCATGTTGAACTAACATATTGTAAATAAAATATAAAGGCTGCACATGTTCAAATGAAATGCATGCATACCCTATGTTCAGATATCAAACAAGAATAATACTACTACAAAAATATCAAAATCAGCGTCTACATTAACATCAGTGCTATAAACACACAAAATTACTAACTTCTTTCTTTTACAATTGCAGTGAAGACCACTCTCCTGAAAATCAGCAGCATCTGAACTACAAACAACATATCCGAAGAAACCTGCTCATTCCACACAAAAAGAGTAATACCTTAATATTCTTACTGTTCCTCAAACACATTGTGTGGTTCATTCATGTAATTTGCACACCAAAAAGAATGGAGATTTCTGAACCATTCTGCCCACAAATCCCCATTTATTAAACAGGGATTAGCAGGCAGAATGGCACACAAATCCCCGTTTTTTTGGAACACAAATAACATACTCCACCCCTAGAATGTTAGTATTAGAAAACAAAGAACTGTTTTTATTTTATAGCATTAGGTTTACTATTAATGCTTCTCCTCACCACTAGCTCACTTTCTACTCTCATCTGAACCGCAGTTTAGTAACACACAAATAGAAGAATAGCCTTCCCAACTAATTGAAGCTGACCAGTGCACAATCACATGCCACCACATACATCTTTCCCATCATACTCAGACACTCATGCACACATACATTGCAAAACGGCTCCCAACCCATACCTTCTTTTTTTTTTTCCAACAGACCCCAAAGAATGCCTACCAAAAAGCAAGTCCGTAGAAAGCAACACAGAAGTAGAGCAAATCAAAATAAGTGTCCATAATAAACATCCATCTCTACCAGAGTTTGTACAAAAAGTTCAAACAAAACAGCTAATGCAGTCATTTAGCAAAACAAAACAATGTTCCAGTACAGAAACTTTGCCTCCTATATCAAAATGTAAAACAAAACAGAAAATGATTAACAAGAATTTGGCTACCACTACTGCTAAAACTGCTCCTATAAATCTAGATATACTAGCAAGTAACCATACCAAAAAAAGTATTTTAGCAAAAATGTTCTGCCACACAGTCCTTCAGAATCTTATAAAAACAGGAGACGAATCATCCACAACCCTTCAAACCTACCATAGAAAATTAATCTTAGAAGCTCTGATAGACCGTGCAATCCTTCTCAAAAGAAAGTTATTCATTTTAGTGTTAAACAAAATGAAAGCACTAACAAAACTAACTACTAAATTACAAAAAAAAGTCTCAATAAACAGAATGTCAACAAAAATAACTTCTTAAACATCTGTGGAGGTGAATGGAGTCACACCACGAGCACAGAACCATATTTTAACGAAGTATACAAACAAAACCAAACAAACACAATTGCCATACATAGCAGTAGTTATGAAAAAATTAATAATACCATAATGGAACAAGAAATACTGCTTACAAAAATATCCCTAGAAAACTCAGAATTACCTCTCCATTCGACTGAACCAGAACGTCCAGTATCCAAATGGCTATGCACGTCAATGTGTAACATTCCCAAACAATCTTTCAAATCTTTACGCCAGTTCCTCAATCAGTATGTGAAAGGCAAAGACAAAATCAAAATGAAAGTGCTGCAAAATATGGATACCTGTCCAGTGCGCCAATACACAGGACCACAAGGATATTCATTAGCATGCCTTTCAGGACGTATTTGCAAAAGCACCTTCCATCATATCAAAATGATATAAACACATCATTCAACTATAAGAAATCTAGTCTATAAACTGTACTATGCTAAATGTCCTGCTTTAGCACTTGCCAATTTAAATAACACTCTTCTACATGGTAAACCCAAAGACCTACTCAAATAAATCGACCATATCCAGAGAAAAAACTTTGGAAGTGAAAGCCACCACAAAATGCAATAGCTTTACAACAGACTAGCAACAATTCTGCACATGGCAACCTTCTACTACACACATGCAAAAAAGAAATACTAACATTTAAAAGTATATCCGCTGAAGTACCAAACCGTGTGTGTGTGTGTGTGTTGCCGCAGAACTTTTTATAAATGTAACACAAAAACTGTAGACGTAACATACAAAATAGAAGGCAATGAAGATACCAAATGGTTTGAATTAGCTCTCTACCATATAGCAGAAAACAAATACAAAATAACTGACCCCTTAATACTTTGCAGTTACTGCACTGCAAAACTTGACAACAACCAAACTCCTTCACGTGCTATCACAAATAACTTGGAATTATTCCCATTTCCCAAACCCTTGCAACAACTCAATTTATATGAGAGCATTATAATTCAAACAGTGCACCCATTTCAAGCAATAATACGCCTTCAACTAAAAACAGCAAAATTACCTCCCTCTGAATTGGTGAAAGGCATTCGTGGCAAAGTAGTTTATTTACCATTTAGGAAATGTGCACACTCTGGGAGTGCAACATCCAATAGAGCAAACTTTGATTGTCTTAGTAAATGGTGTACCAACAAAAGACAAAAAAATTTGGCAACAACTTGTAGACTTACATAAAGTTAGACAAGCCTTGCAATATCTAAAAGACAATAATGAATACTACAAAGAAATAAATATTGAAGAAAACTTAAGGGAAACAACTAAAATAATTCAAGAGTCACCAGAAACTCGTCAATTTGAACTTCTAGATCCTGCTACAGTATCCAATATTTTAGACCATTATACAATTCATCAATTACACTCTAATGACACCATAGATGATGCACTAGAAACATACCAAATGCGACAAACCAAATGATCACCAATCAGCATATGGGAAAAAAGTATAGAAGTGCGTGCTTTTCTTCTACTCTTTGCTACTGGCAAAGGAGGAAGGTACGATGATAGACCCACTCAGATAACAGCATCGGAATACCGCTCTTTACGAATGTATTCTGAAGAACCCAGATTTAGACAAAATGTGGAATACATATTCCACCTACTCTTTGAAAGTGAACTAGCAACTCTGTTACGCAGTTGCACACATATTGAAATCAGGAACCCACTTTCAAAATATGTCAGCTACGCAATTAATACAAAAAGTGCAAGAAAAAGATGAGGTTTTACAATCAAGCACTACAAATCTGTTAGCAAACGTGTGGTACGAAAGAGTACTGGTTCTGACGTCACAGAGATGTACGTTGTATGATGAGAAACCTTGACCCACCCACTTGGTTTGTTGCATTAAGTTGTGCAGAATATGCATGGGAAGATTTACATGATTTCGTACGCATATCAAACAAAAATAAAACAAACATGGATATACTAACACCTGGAGAACTTTGCTCTCTAGATCCTTTTAATGTTTCAAGATATTTCCATCATTGTTTCATTGCTATGCTACACTTTATTTCTAATAAAACTGCTCCTCCCCTCGGAGAGGTGCAACACTTCTTTTGGAGAAAAGAATACCAAGCCAGAGGAGTACCACATATCCACATGCTTTTATGGATTAAAGATGCTCCTAAATTTGGTCAAGACAGTGATGCCACTGTTTTATAGTTTATCGAAAAGTATGTCACTTGTGAAATTCCATCGGAAATACCAAATAGTGATCTTCATGCACAAATTGTACAATTTCAAAGACACAAAGGTGGCAAATATTGTCGTCGCAAATACAAAAACAAAGGGAAATACTACACCAAATGGTTTCCCTAGACCAGTTACAGAAACAGGTGAAGTGAATAACTTCATGTCTTCAGTTAGACATAGTGTTAAAGGTAAATCACCTAAGAACACGTATTACATAAAAAGAACAGAAGAATCAACATATATCAATGATTACAATGCAATCATTGCCCTCTTATGGAATGCAAACATTGCAGACAATTCCACTGCAGTTGCACGATATGTTACAGCCTACTTAACAAAAGCAGAAAAAACAGAGCTTCAAGACCTCTGGAATGACCTATCATCGGACAAAACACTATCCCAGAAATTGTACAACTTAGGCATAAAAATGCTCTCATCGAGAATGTGACTCCTATGAAGCTGCAGATCGTTAACTGGTACTGCTTTGTATGGAAAATCTGAAAATAAAGTATGGCTAAGTCTTGGTCCTGCTAAATCTAGAAAAAGAGTTCTCAAATCATACAACGACATAGAAACAAAAGCCAAAAATTATCCTAACAGCCAAGACATTTTGAAAAACTATTTACTAGACACACACATCCCGAACAGGAGTACCACTTTGGAAACCAAGTGTCTATACCACATAGCCCAAAACTTCACATATAAAAATAATATAAAACCTGATGAAAAAAAAGGTAGATATAGAGTGACAGATTGTGAAGGCAGCTTAGTGAAACTTACCAAATGAAGCTTAATTAATCATATCAAATTGTCATTAAAAACTCAACATAAAGAACTATATTAGATGTCCCTGCTACAACTTTTTAAACCATGGAGAAAAGAAGAAGAGAGACTAGAAAACTATGACTCATAGGAAGACGCTTTCATAACAAATGAAAGCACTATCACCGATATAAACTTTACGCAGTACAAAACAATGTTGCACAATGAACAGCAACACGAAGAACTACTCCAGGCCCGACTAGATAAGGACACTCCCGACAGTAGTCAACCTTCTGTAACAGGAAGTCAAGAACCACTGGACAGCCACTAATAGCAAATGAGGCAGAATTAGCTATGACAGAAGTAGAGAACACCATGTGTCACTATGAAGAAGATACAGAAGACTTAACTGTACTACAATCAAAACTGAACAAAGAGCAGTGTACCATTTTTCAAGAAGTAACAAAAGAAATTGTACATTGTGTACAACATGAAAATAAAGAATGTACCTGCCACAATTACAAACCTATACTACTATACGTCAGTGGTGAAGCTGGCTCAGGCAAAACATTCTTGATCAAAATCATCAGCAAGTTCCTTCAACAATTGACAAACAACAAACTGTCAGCTGTTGTAATTTCCCCCACAGTTTTAACTGCCTACAACAAAGGTGGTGTCACTTTACACCGATTACTACTCCTTCCAGTAGAACACCAAAACAAATTAGAATGTTACAAACTTTCTACAGAAGCTGCAATGGAACTGTGCAGAGTGTTAAAACAAATGAAAATACTACTAATAGATGAAGTGAGCATGGTCTCCAACCTAATGTTAGCTTTGATTCACCTCAGATTGCAAAAAGTACTTAAAACAAACTACAAAGAGCTCTTTGGAGGAAAACACATTATTGTTTTTGGAGATCTTCTTCAATGGACACCAGTGAAAGGTGAACCTATTTTTAAAACCTTACAACACAAACTCTGCCGTAAAACTGTTGGCAGCATAGGAAAAGACAAGCTTTGGCAACATTTCCAATACAGAGAATTAACAGAAAACATGCGCCAATCTGCAGACCTCACTTACGCCAACATTTTAAAAAGTATTAGATTTGGTATACTATCTCAAGAAGCACAAGAAATATTGAAAACCCGGCACATCCATGCACTTTATGACCATAATTCATGTGCTACTGATGTCATGGAACAATTAGCACACAAAAATGTCAATTGTATGTCCTTAATGCAAACTCTTGCAAGCTGTTCCAAATTCAATGAAACAATGTTGAAAAAAGAAATGCAACCAATAATTGAAATTTGCTCCATGGACAAACTGGACGTACATGGTATGACACTACCCATGTGTCAACAAGCCACAGCAAGATTAAATACCTTAGAAAATTCTATCTCCTACACAGATGGTTTGGAGAAAATATTAAAATTATCCTTAAATTGTATGGTAATACTTAAACGTAACCTTGACGTGGAGCAAAGAACAGTTAAGGGAGCACTGGGTACAGTTGTTGCCTTTCAAACATACCCACGTGACAACAACATTCAGTTTGTCAATAGTCTCTTTGACAAACTTTCAGAAGTAAAAAGGATGGGGCGCTCAAAAGCTTGATTCCTTCTCTTCGAAGACATGCATGTACGCAGAGAACAATTTTCTGTAACTCTAGCATACAAAGTCACCATTCACAGATCACAAGGTCTTACCCTAGACAAAGCACTGATAGATATTGGGAACACAGTCTTTAAAGTAGGCAGGAGCTACGTAGCACTATTACGCTTATGTACACTTGACAGTCTATTTCTAATCAACTTTGATGCAAGTAAAGTAAACAATGTTATTCCTTGCATTTTAGAATACAATAGACTACGTTCACTATACACCCCCATCTAAAAACATATCCTGTACCAGAAAAAGGAAAACATTGTAAAAGAAAACTAATTCAAACATAAATGCAACACGATCTCACTGCAAATCCTCCAAAGAGAGTAAAAGAAGCTAATACTTCATCAATTACCACAACCAAAGAAGAACCTTTTACCCAAAGTAACTCGGGGACTTCTTCAAAGAAGCAACACACACCCCAAAAAAATGACTTGGACACAGAACTATCTGGTCCATTCAAATTTTCAAATATAACTGGTGTAAATTGCTATGCAAATGTAGCAATGAATATTCTATTTCAATTGCCACCAATTGTTGACAACATTTACTTACACAGTACAGACCAATTGTGTTTGCAAATGTTAGTCCTTCATAGAAACGCAACAATAAATCCTGACAATACATATAGTGTTCATGGAATAAGACAGGAATTTGACTACTGTGCTGGAATGGTGAAATTCACTATAAACTCACAAGAAGAGCCACAAGAATTTCTAATGTACTTACTACAAGTACTGGAAAAAAAAAACATACCTATAGATGAAATCTTCCAGATTTCATACATGTGGAAACATACATGCACTCTCTGCAACAATGTGGTACAGGAACATATCCCTAATGAGCGCTTCGTGTATGTATCCATACCTAATTGTGAATCCATTCCATTTCAGCAACTTGTACAAAATGCAAACCATGGTAGATTATGTACTACCTGCAATTCAGGTAATTGCTCCACCTTACTAATACAAACACATAGTAAATACGTAATACTAATGCTTCTATGTTACAATGCAGATGGTACCAAAAACAACTGCAAGCTGACTGGATTCACAAATGGTCAAGTATCACTTGGTAAGAAAACCTTCACAACAATAGGTGTAATCTACCACGCAGGAGTCACAACCAATGCAGGTCACTATACTGCATATATAAAAAAGAAATGTGGATGGATCAAATGTAATGATAGTACCATTACTGTAAAGCAGAGATTACCAGCAAATCTTACAAATGCTTATTTAATCTTCTTAAAACCAAAATTTAATAACTAGTCTCTACTTAAACCTTAACAAAACTTCAATTAAAAAACTAGTTAGATTACGCCAACAGGTATCTAACTGCCCCAAAAATCTGCAACAAGCCAACAGATAGAACATTAGCCAGAAACAACAAGTGAACACTGAAAAAAACAAATAGACTGTATCATAACAAAAAAAGGTTTTTTTTAATCCGACATGGATTTTTTTTTTCCCACAGACCCAATGATTTGAAACACAAACACAGAGGCTGAGCAAATTGCACAGTACACTGGCTTTTAAACTACTAAATATGAGGAACGAAAAAAATCTGAAATGTCTATTATGCAATGTAATACGTCTTTATAAAATACATACACTAACATGCTCTTTTCTTTTATCACAGAAATTGAAAAAGAATATGTACTCCAGTTACACAACTCATGAAAAAAATGTCAATCTCAAAAAAATCAAACAGTAAGTATATTCTAAAACAACGCATACATACTGCTGCATAACAGATCCATTGAAGCAAACATCTAACCATACACCACTATACAACAAGTTTACTTCCATGGATATGTTATACTGCAGTGCTTGTTACCAAACTCTACAATCTTAATGACATGATGTAGCCAAAACTTCACATACAAACTATACAAATCAAACAGTACACAAACTGTAGATTTGCAAATATTTGATAGATATTTGATTCTATGAGTGTGATATGCTGCGGTGTTTGTGGCCAGGGCCTAGAGTCTTGGGTGTATGGCTTACGGTGTGCGGCCATGCACCCAAGACTCTAGGCCCTGGCCACAACCACCGCAGCATATCACACCCATAGATCACACCCATAGAATCAAACATTTTAACTGTCTATATGGGCCCACCCATATCACACTTTTTGCAAAGTTTGGTGAAAATTCATCCAGGGAGAGCGAACCTATAAGCCACCCATTGTGGCTTATAACTTCAGTGCATATAACATCGGTCTTGGGTGCATGGCCTTCGGCCATGCACCCAAAGCTCTAGGCCCTGGCCACAACCACTGCAACATATCCCACCCATAGAATCAAACATTTTAACTGTGGCATATGGGCAATTTTTATGTCCGCGTACACCGCGCGTGTCCTTAGAACAGTTTCAACTTGCCTGCAGACAGCACAGACAGGAATACTGTCCTTAGGACACCCCTCATTTTCACTAATTACAGACAACCCGGACAGCGCGGGCATGACGAATACATCAGTAGCACCTGCCTCCTAAACAAATACAGTTTTTGACCCATCTCTTACTCCCCAAACCTCCCCAAGCACTCTTGCACACCAAAACACTCCCCAAAACGACATGTTGCCTCTGTACGCCCCCGGGCTGATGGCGGATCCAAGATGGCGGGCGCATCAGAACAATCTGACGCACTTCACGCTCTTCACCATCCAATCAGCGAACGCGTCACATGTCCGCGGACATGATGCGAGCCGATTATCCAATCGGTGTCCTGCCCGCGGAGCGAACAGGGAAGTATGTCCGCAGAGCGGACATAGATATCACTAATTTTTTTAGACCTACTTTTTGATTGTTTTTTAAAAAAATTACTGGACAGATTTTCACCAAATTTACAAAAGCACGCTTTCGGGAGCAAGCTGCTGCTCCTGCCGCAAATATGGTCAAAATCTGTCCAGTGGTTTGGGCTGTAGGCATGCACAACGTTTTTTTCCCCATTCAGTCTATGGGAAAAAAAGAACTTTATGGACCCCCTTATAACTTTACCCCCCCCCCCCGGACCAAACCTCACCAAACTTTGCAAATACATTCAGAGTGGGCCATATACATATTTTGCAAAGTTTGGTGAGGATTCGTCCAGGGAGAGTGAAGTTATAAGCCGCCCAAAAAGTGCTCTTCCTATGGGATTAGCAACTTAACCATAACTACACAGCCACTACCGTGGCTGTGTAATATATATATGTATATGTATATATATGTGTGTGTGTGTATGTATATATATATAATATTGTCAATTGTGCAAAGGTCAATTCAGACCCTTGTAATTCGGCCAATTGTGCAATCGAACAATTGTGTTCAAACAATTTGGGTATAACCCTCCTGCACCAACTCTTTTGTGTATTAAACTCTTCACTAAACGGAGAGCTGGTGGTCGATCTCTTTCCTCAGCAGGATCCCTCCTATGGAACAGCCTCCCCTTCCTCTTTGTCTTGAGCATACCTCTTCAAATTCGGGGAGCTCCTCAAGGTTTTCCTTTTTACCGCCACCTTCCCTTCCTCCCTACTATGCAAAACCTCACAGTTGATGAGATGGGTGACTAGGGCCCTTATGTGTCCTCCTGGGTCATGGCCTCCCACACTCAATCACCTACAGCCTCTGCCCCTCCCAGCACTTTGTCTTGGGACCCATTGGCCTGTGCCAACAAAGGCTTGCACTTAACCATTTTATTGGTGGTATACCATTCCACCTAGGCACTTATAGCTGCTCACTCCCTAGGACTTCCCACTTGATACACCTAGCACTTACTCACTACTCCCTCACCCCTTCTCTCTCTCTCTCTGCACTTGCACTTTCTGAATGCTCACAAGGCCTAGTAGGTCCACTGCTATCTTACAGTGTTATATCTAAATTTACTCCCATGCTCCCTCCCTGGTGCCCTGTGGATGCTTTGAAACACAATTTACTTTTTACCTTACAAATGCACAATACATACATTAAAATACATAAAGAAATATTTTGCAGAAGTGATGTGATCAATCAGTTCAGCCTGGAATAACGCCTTTGCTGAGGGGCCAACCCTGATTTGCATATAGTCTTTCCCTTTTTGTAATGGCATGCTAAGCTGAAGAACAAGGGTCTGGTGGTTTGCCCAAGCAATGGCAGAAGTTAGGATTGATTCAAAACTTTCAAGCTTTCACTCCTTTTATTTGCTTTTTGTCCTGACAGATGTACATCATTTGGGAATAGTGTCAACGTTTTGTTGCAAATGTTTGAGGAGGCTGTTATGTGCACATTTTTACAGTTTTAGGCAGGGATTTTTTTCTGTGCTTCTTTTATTTCAAACAGTTTCACAGTTTGTGATACTAAAAACAAGCAGAATCAATTTGAACAAATGTTTTTTTTTTTTTATTGATCTCGCCAACGTGTGATGGGCACATGCATTTTGTTTTGTCCTCCTTAAATTCTTACACTCAGTTACATTGTGGGTCGTTCATGATCTTATGAACTGGGCATCATGGCTGTTGGGGGAACAGAAGTTTATGTGGTGCTATATGCATGCATGTGACACACTTTCAGAGTTCCTCCAAAGTTATCGGATATGCAAATTGAAGCCCGAATCACAGTGTGGTGTAGGGGGCAGTCGGAAGTGGATTGCCATTCACATGGCTCTAAAGTAGGCAATTTAAATGACATTCCTTCCAGCATAAGGTAGTGATTTCGCACATTGCTCCCAGGGCCTCTTAATATCTCAGAGGGGATTGCTGCTCAGTTGGTATAGTTTCGAAAGAACATGCACAGCAATTGTATTGTTGCTCTCATGGAAATACAAATGGCAGATATTTATCGAACTTCAAGGATTGAAGCCATCAATCCCTTTCTGTCATAAATATATTACAAATAAATTAATTGATTATTTGTAATATGCTTAATACCCTGCTGTTTCTAAACGCGGACCAGGGAATCGAACCTGTGTTGCTCCATGTCGTCTTGCTTCGAAGGCGAGCACGTTGCCCCTGAGCTATCCTCCCAAGACGAATGCCTATTGCATCTTTATATATGAAAGCACATTTGTATATATCACTTATTAGTAGTACCTGGCGAGGGTCAATGAGCTTGTTAAAAGCAAGCTCATTGGGCCTATCCTGCCCGACAAGGCTCCGACGCTGCAGCATCCCATAGTTCTTTCCAGCGAGTGGCCACCATGGAAAGGGAGACTGGGACTGTGTGTGGTTCCTTCTCCCCGATCCCTGGTGGCCATTTTATTTTGCTTTTTTTTTCTCGAGTTGAGAAACGGTTGCAGTGCCGTCTCTCAACTCGCGAAAAATTGCCCTTAGTACCCTGATACGATGTGCCGGGTTACTAATGGCAATATAACCCTTGGGGGTGTGGGGGATTACTAGTAGGGTAATGCCCTAGGGATCCGTTAAAGCCCTTGCTTCATTCAGGCTTCCAACTATGGCCTCAGGGGCATTACTCTACCAGTATTGCCCCCCCAAGCGTTATATTGCCTAAATATTCCAAGGAAACCTTAACCTGTTTGACAGTTTTCATTGAAAGATGTTTAGCTCATCCATTGGCATACATCAATTGAATAACAAATCTATCCAGAGAAACACATTCATCTATCAAATTGCACCCATCCATATGATTGTACTACCCCAGCGAACCACATAATTGCATCCATCTATCTATCTATCTATCTATCTATCTATCTATCTATCTATCTATCTATCTATCTATCTATCTATCTATCTATCTATCTATCTATCTAGTCCTATCTATCTACCATCCATCTAATCACACCCATGTACTTGTCCAAACGATCATACGCATCCATCGATCTACACTCATTCTGTCGAAGCACATCAAATCCACAATTCAATTTTACTCATTAATCAGTCCATACAATCACATCCATCTATTATTTTGCCACGCTCCATAGATACACCATTAATCCTCTCAATTATATCCGTCCACACAATCATACCCATACATCCTTTCATACTTGTATGCATCCATAAACACATGTATCCTATAGAAAAGTCAGGCCTATTCGTTTTCCTTGTGCTTGTTTACTTAGGTGCCTATAAATGTGTAACTCGTAATGGGAATGGGCATACAGGTTGCAGGTCCCTGGGAATCACAGCAATAAGAGACATACACATATGTATATTAATGTATAAATGGTGAATTTGCTTTTAAGTAGTGTAAACTGTCTCTAATGGCTTATTTCTGAGTAGCAGTGAGGACACCTCCGTGGTCATATTTGTTAATGGCAGGGACATGGCCAAACTTCAGCTTGTTTAAGGGTTTCATTTTACCGGTCAACCTGTATTGTGCATTTTGCCCAATGTCAATAGCAGGTCCCCGGTGTTTAATTGGAACAGCATGTTCTTATATTTCTGCTTACATGCAGGCGGATTCTCACCTGATAATTGGTTATTTGTTTAAACATGGTTGCACTTGAGCCTCCTTACTCCTTATTTTCTGCGGGTGGGGTTATAGTGCATCTAATGCTGCTGAAGACCTGGGACGGTACAAGACGCTAGTGTCCTTTTCAGGAGTTAAAGGAAAAGAGGTCTGGAAGCTTCATGTTCTTAAAAAAAAAAAAAAAAGAAAAAAAAAGGTTGTTGTATTGAGGCAGGCCCAATTGAAATGTCGTTCAGTGCACAGATTAGGGCTAATAGTAGTGCAACATGATTCATTCCTTTTTATTTGGGTATTAGGAAGAAGTGACATGAATACGGTAGGTCCAGGGGAAATCTATGAAGTATGCTTGTAATGAAGGAGAGCAGGGTAAAGACAAGGAGGTCTAACCAAGAGTCCTCTCCAAAGACAGAAAGGCTGGCTACAAATGAGTTAATTCAGTCTTCAATCACTAATTGGAGCACAAGAGGAGATGAGGATGTGCCCTTATCAGTCAATGTATTGCATTTTCTGGTTAGGCGGGATAGCTCCGGGGCAACACACTTGTCTTGTAAACAAGACAACGCAGCGCAACAGAGGTTTGAATCCCAATCCCACACTTAGAAACCAATCTCTGGTATTATTTGGATTATGAAAAAACTATTATCATTTTTCTGGAAAATACAGACCGCCACTGGTTCTGAGTGCATGCCTGTGTTGTGATTCCCACATCTCCCATAGGGAATAAACAAATGAGGAAATGGTGGTACCCAGCATGACAGGTCCACTACCGGAATTTGCTGGTGGATGGTTGGTTAGAAAAAGGAGCTGAGTGCCACTGCAAGCCACATGGTGTTGTGACTTTGGTCATGGGGAGAACATGCCATGTGCTGGATGCAGGGCCTTGTCATATTCTCCCAGTTATGTTCTTTCCCCTTTAAGAGTATCAAGGAGCAGACGACGTCCAGGTCTGGATTTACCTGCATGCTTTATTACCTTGTGCAGGTATAGAAATCTAATATAAAACCACATAGTTAAGGAGCATGACCCTGAACCAGGCCACACAACACCAGCTGTACAACAGTCACCACCCAAAGGCTCCGCACACATTCAGCTAAAATTGGAAATGCTAAAGTAGCCCACTCAAAGGACAGGACCATGGTGAGGCCGACAGGACAATCCAGGTGGATGGGCAATCCATCCTCGGGTCCTAAATCAGATTTGTAAGACAATTCCAAGAGCAGGGCCTGCAAGCCAATCCCCATCCCAGGTACTCAAACAAACTCACCCGGGATCCCTTACACCAGAGGCAGGCTGGAAGGCGAGAACATAACCTAAAGTGGTGTCTGAAGCAGACAATGGTGGGAGTAAAGGTAGCAGGAAGTTCGTATTTCTAGCTGGCTGGAGAGGTGTACACAAGGAGCTGGAGGAGGAGATGGAGCATGAGACAGGAAACTTCAGGACAATTGCTAGAGCTTTGGGAGGGCATGAGAACACAGGCTGGAGGAGAGACCCAGCAGTCTGAGGAAAGACAGATCTTTAAGTTGACCAAACAGGCAGGGAAATGGAATTTCCAGGGGGCTCGAGCAACCCGATCAAGAGTTTTGCAGGGTGAGAGAGACTGTGGGCTGGGAGGACAATGACCCATGGGGCCTGGAAGAGTTTCGAGACTAGGGGAGATAGACCATAGAAGAGAAGTAGATGGAGCAAAATAGTTGGTGAAATGGGGTTAAAATATTTGGAGGAGTGGATAAACACCTAGAAGTAAAAAGAGTGGAGGTAGTAGAGGGAAGTGAGGAGGAAATCTGGAGGGACATTAGGAGGTGGAGGAGGAAAGGACACTGTATGAGCCATATTTGAGGTGAGATTCCGGGGGCAAGAGAGAGACTGGAGGAGGTGGCTGGAGAACAAGGATTCTAAGTTCGAGGTATGTGACAAGTAGCCTATGGAGTACTCTGACCAGACCTTAGGGCAGCTTGCAGTCCTGCAGCTCCAAGCCTTGGCTGTGGCCACCTCAACTACATCATCAACTGAGTCCTACAAACTGATCCACTTGACAGCTGAGGGTCAGGAGGGTGCCACTCATGAAAACCAGAAGAAGACTGCAGGAACCCCTTAATCCACGACTGAGAAGTAAGCATAAAGGCACACTACTAAGGCCATAGGAATTGGATGCAGGAACTCCTGAGGCCCTGTGCTCTGAACCAAAGTGAAGACACCTGAGAAGACCAAAGTTGAAAGATGCAGGCACCCCTTAAACTCAAGACTGTGCATATATGAGTTATTGCATTAATCTACTTGCAGATTGACAGAGAACTAAGAAACATTTTGTTAATTGAGTACTCTTTATCTTCCCCAGCATGCTCTTTCTTTAGAAGTTATCTTGAAGCACTGCCCACGTACCTGAGAAACATCAATTTGACAACATTAGTTTAGTGAAAAGCCTCCATGTTTATTCTTTTGACCTGAAATTATACACAGAATTTACAAATCCTGGGTTTATCGCAGTTTTATTTTCAACCACATGTGTGCAGATTGTCATCCATCTGACATAGTACGCAAAGGAACTCTTGGTACTTCAGAAACTGTCGGCAGGAAAACCAAAAAGAACAGACCAGCTGCACTGGTTCCTGGTAGTGCACATCCCACAACACCACAGCTCCACTACTCTCAGGGATGTGCCCACTGCGATTACATTGTAGAGTTGTTCTGTTTTTTTTTAATAGATCGAAGGCACAATAAAGTAGTTGTTTTTTAATAGTAGCTATTACGCCATTTGTCCTCGGGTCGGGTTCAGCCATAGTTCTGGAAGATTTAAGCCTATTCTACATTTGGGTTTTGCTCATTCCATAACACATAATCTATTCAATAGGGCTTTTATACATTAATCTCAAATGGCATGACAGTTATAAGAGCCTAGTGGTATAAGCCTTTTATCATCTTAATCTACTTCTGTCCATTCAACATTAGCTTTTATAGGCCAGCAACTCTGGGCCCCTGTCCAGCCCTGATTATTTGCTGTTTCTAGGTGAACCACACCCATATCCATCTGTGCTTCTACCCTCTAGGGTCTCTCTGCGTGCTGCCCTTTAACTTTCAAAGGACACCAATGGTCATTGACTAGAGATGCGAACTCTGCAAAAGATACCACGTACACAACTTAAGATCATTTGGTATGATCTGCAGAATTTACTTGTTGCCCCAAAAGGATATTTAAACAGTGCATGTGTGGTTTTGTAGTTTTTCAGAACAGAGCAATACCTGGTAACTCCCCCCACACCCTCACCCTCCACGGGCCGGCAATACTCGCAGTTAGATATTGAATCAAACATATCACAGACAAGGCTTTTTCAATGGCAACTTCCACTATTTGCAACCCCTTCTGTCAAAATTATGCAAAAGGCTGGCTGCCATTTTTTGAATTTAATGCAAGATAAGTGTCTTCGACTTGCAGGCAATACATTGTCTTGTTGATGATGACTTTCTTCTTGGGGGGGGGGACAATAAGTTTCTCCTTGAGTGATCAAGGGTTAATGAAAAAAAAAGGTTTGGAGAATGAGGTACTTATCGCACTGTTCAGTAATGTCCTCTTCCTCGGAAGTAAACTCTGTCGCTCCTCCTTCCCCTTCCTCCTCACCTTTAAACTTCGGTTTGAAATCTCTCCTCTTCTTGCTCCTCAAGGATGGCTTCTCCCTTTTTTTTTAGAAGATGAGTACGACCACGAAAGGACGCCACAGTACCACTAGAATAGTGGGCTGTGGACGGATCCCTGTGAAAGTCTGTTAAGGGGAAAAAGCCAGAGGCATAAAAAAACCCTACACAGGATCAGATGTAGTCGTAGGCAGTTCCAGTGAGAAGCAGTAGAACGGAGACTCCGAAATCAGGAAGGCAAGTCCGATGGAGGAAATCCGGAAGTGGACAGAACAGCAAGAAGTCAGAGAAATCAGAGATCCACGGTAAGTAAGGGAAGCAATGAGAAGGGCAACAGCAAAAAACACAGGAGAATGGTGAAAAGAACAAGGAGCGGGAACCAGCAAGAGAAGCGGTAAAAGAACGGAGAGAGAGAGGGGGAACCAGAAGGTAGAGGAAAGAATGGAGGTAGGAACCGCAAGGGAAATCACAAACGAGCGTTACCAACACAGGGAAGCCTAACATTGCAACGCGTCAGTAAAACGGAAGTGAAAGGCTAAATACTTCCGGGACTGACGTGACTACAACCACTAGACCGGCAAGGCGCGTTGAAAAAACAACGTGCCGTAACATCTAATGGCGGCCACTCTTCCAGCGATCCCAGATACGCCACTTGCTCCATCGCATGACAGTACTACTTGTGGTGGAAAGTCTTAAAGGATTCCAATTTATGACAACAGTACATGTAGGCCTTATCGTGGTTAACCCTCTGCTAATGTTAGTATCCGTAGGGTAAAAAGCAACATAAGGATAACATCTTTGCCCTATGATCTGTAAACAATTTACATAAGCCTGCACTTGAAAATGTTTAGATTGTTCTTTTAAAATGACAAAGAGAGGGAGCGTGTGCCCAGAGATTTGGAAATCTGCACATGGGTACAGTACAATCCACCCACTGTGTCTCGGAATCCTTTTTTAGACATGTTATTGAATTGAAAAGGTGAAAGTCCTTTGGAAGAGTCTGGATGAAAGAATGGTTGCTGAGAAACATAACTGACAGATGTAGATGAATGTTTCAAACCCAAGGAAGAATTTAGAATGGTTGATAGGTGGGTGGGGAGTAAAATTATTGGAGTATGTTGTGGACTGAAATACAGCAGTTTACTTGACAACAATTGAAAACGAATGCTAAATGTGTGATCTGACTTTTTTTTAGATTGGCTGCAAAGCCCAACAGATATCCTTTACATCAACAAGCCACAACCCACAGTCGGAGCGCATGCTTCCAATATGGTCAGATTACATAATCTGTCATGGGAATGAATCCTCGCTTTCAGAATGTCAGTGGAAGGCAAGCAACTCATGCGCTTCTGCCCAGCATGTATATCTCCACTGTTTGCAAGGAAGGTAAGGCAATTGATGTGCATATTCTAAAAATGATGGTCATTAGTTTGACTCATGTTAGATTATAGAACTCAACATGCAGAAATGTGAGCTATTTGCATGTTAGCAATTTTACTATCTGCCTAACGTTTGCTGGAAATGCAACACTACTCCATCAATGCACCAAAAGATGCGATATGTGATGAATTCTCGGATGCCGTCCCTTCTCCGCAAGGGGGAACCCCTTCCCATGAGGCCAGGGAGGTGAGACCACTAGCCGATAGTCCCTCTGGGTGTGGTAATCAGTGGGAGGATTTCATGGGGATGGATCCCCCTATGGGACTAGGGCCGACTCTTAAGGGAGAATGCAGTATGACCAGAATACATCCCAACCTCCCTCATCCTCATTCCCTCAGTACAGTATACTAATCCCCCACAATTCCCTGTACTTGTGTAGAGTGTATATTCCAACGCTTGAAAGAACCACTGAGACAAGGAAGAATCCAGCAAACCCAATAAGGAGTGATCACACTTGTGCTGGGACAAAGATGTGCAGACCCATGAAGAGCGCCCGCAGAACACAGCAAGCATTTCAGTCTATACGGTGTGGAATCAGAACATATAATATTAAGGCTTTTACACCATGCAAAGAGAAATACACCGACACAGGCTTGTAAAGATTCCCAGATCTTTATTGCAATTCTGTACAGTTCACAAAACAAAGTACACAAATAGCTATTTGGCTGTCAGTACATCACAGAGACCACCAGCAGTGTTCAGTGTGAGCAGTGAACAGGATTTGCTAGCTGGACATCAGCGTATTTATACAGTTTCATTATAACGATGTCCAGCCTCTTACAAGTTAATCATGTACTGGGCTAGGGTCGCGCCAGGTTCGTTCCTAATTTACATATCTCGTGCATGTGGTTTACTTTTTAATACATTTGCTAACAAACTCTATTATTCTCTAGGTTTAACTTTACGCTCTTTACACATTGCTTTAATACAGGTCAAACAGATGTTTCGCATGTCGTGTTTAGATAGCGTTAGTGTATACTTGTAGGTTAACATCACCGATTCAAGTAATCCCCTGATCCCGAGGTCAACAAAGGACAAGGTCTACATGACCCTAACATGTAGCCTGAAGGCAGGTTGGACATTAACTCTCCTACAGAGGTTGAAGAGGTTAAAACAAGAACAAGAGAACACAAGACGGCCATTTTAGGCCACAGGGTGACATTAACTCTCCTACAGAGGTTAAAGAGGTTAAAGCAAGAACAAGAGAACACATGACAGCCATTTTATGCCACACGGTGACTTTGTACAATAAACTAAAATGGCGGCTTTAACCTAAAATGGAGGCTTGATTCACTTAAGGTCACGACCTTGCAATACGGATTTCCTCGCAAAGTGACTGGGCATAGGCCAACATATACAATGAGGGCGAAACAATATTATATCAGTTCGAACAAACCCTCCTTTTGGCCTATGCCAAGCGCTAAACTACCTTCAATTACTTTGCGACTAACTCCACGTTTCAACATCTATACACCCCGAATCATTGTCCGACATATCTATTGCCATAAAATCAGACACTAGAGATTCTTTCAACACATACTCCTTGGAAACCTTATCTGGGGTGTATATTTTTTGCCCTAATACACTTTTTGCTTGTGCGCAACACCCCCCTAATACTGAGCATATACCAGGGAGACACTGTATACAACAACAAAGGAACAGAAAACTTCCCAAGATAATCAGCAGGGCTGAAAACAACTTCCATCCCCACGACCGTAGGAGGTCCCAAAACCATGCACTAAGTTCCCAGTTTCCCTCAGGAACATGCACTTCTGAACTAAGAACATGTAGATTTTGGATAGCCCTAAAGATCGTTGGAGAGGAGTCTGGTATGTAAACGCATCAAGCGGACCCCACTAATGTACATACTCCTCCACGCTCAGCCAGAATGACATCTAATGCCATCCGGTTCTGAAGAGCCACTAATCTTATCGCTTTCTGTTCTAACGTCATATTATAGAGTATGTCAGTGGTCCGGTTGATGGTTCTCTCCAATACTCTTGCTAGTCCCCTGATATCTTCTAAATTCGTAATTTGCCCAAAAAATGGCACAAAGGATTTCATAATGTCTCCTAGAGTTTGTGCTGGAGTATCCCCTTTTACACCTCGTCGTGGACGAGTCTTCGAAATTTCTGCAGTACTGGCAATAAATACCCCAGGTAATAAAATCCCTAAATAGCAGGTTCCTTGCCAATCCCTGGGCAACCATGGAAATGCCACATTACCGCAAACGAAATAGACAGGTTCACCTACGTACAGAGGTCTGTTCTCACTAGTGAAATTCGCAACGTTGGCGCATTTCCTAAAATTACCCATTGACCGTGTTCCATTCCTCTGTATGCAGAAGGATACTAAATCGGGGCTATGGTTAACAGAATAAGATGGAGGCGTGGCATCCTTATTGCCTATAGGAGCCATTTTGAAAGAGATCAAAGACTGAAAAGGACGAGACAATCTATCAGAGGGCCTAACAGAAGCAACGTTTGGCTTACTCCTATTTGCAAAAAGCGAGCATCCCAGGGGCATCAAAACATGTTTTTCAAAACTATTCAAATTTGTACCATCAAAGTTCCCTGAGATGCTGTCATTCCATCGGCCAAAGAATAGTGCTCTAAGAGAAGCATAACAAGCAGTTGTCAAAGGTAAAGGATGAATATACCAACCTAGCCCCTTATCCCCATGTTGCGGTAGATGTGAGCAGATCCAGCAATTGGTCCTATTTAAAATTGCATGAGTGGCATTCATTATTAACAAAAGGGTATTATTCTGATAGTTCCGTCTATGGAAGAATCTCCAGGCGATAAGGTATGCAATTGCATGGAAAGAGTGGGGAACAGGTAAAAAGTCCTCTAGCGGATATGCTTCCTCCAGATACCATAACCTAAAACCAATAGTTACTAAAAACCCAGTTATTACAAAAAGGCAACAATACACTTTGGGGGTCCCATTACATGCTTGATCATTGTCTCTGCTAGTCACATATTTATCTAAAAGTTCGGTATGAGTGGTAGCGGGTGCAGGCATCGTAGTCTTCAATCGAAAAAAACACAAATTGTTTGTTTGCTGGCGACTCAAGTCGCGCGTCTTCTTAATGTCTTTCCCACAACCCTTAGCCAACAGAATCCTTTCGTACAATCGGGCCAAAAGGCAAGCCCTCAAATGATTTCCTCAATCGCACAGTCAAACTGTGCTGTACGTCTATTTCCTTGGACGTAAATTATATTTCACAATTTCCGGTGCCGAAGGATCAGATAACTAAATGGCGTCACTTCCCACTGGAGGTGGTGAGTGAACGGAAATGGGATCAGAAAATGATTGATCCGGAAGTACCACTGTTGGAGAGTGCGGAGACAAGATGGCCGTTTTGTCTGGCCTTGCGAACTCTGGAACGGTCTCCGATACTCTTTTGTCGGTTGTTGCTGTTTCAGGCACGTTGGTTACAGCAGTGGAAAGGGATTCTGTGTCTTCTGTATCGTATGGCACGGGCTGCGGGGTCCGTTTGGTGTGCGTCGCATGGATCCAGTTCTTACAACCCTCTACCCGCACAACAGTCTGGGTGACTAGCAGGACCTGGTAGGGACCCCTCCACTGGGGTGCAAGGCAAGACGACCTCTCAAAAACTTTCATGAGGATCCAGTCCCCCGGTCATAGACTGTGACCAGGACCCTCGTAACATACAGG
This sequence comes from Ambystoma mexicanum, assembly GCF_040938575.1. NCBI lineage: Eukaryota > Metazoa > Chordata > Amphibia > Caudata > Ambystomatidae > Ambystoma > Ambystoma mexicanum. The sequence goes on along the minus strand of NC_090932.1, from coordinate 119,246,123 downwards.
TAATGCCTCTCGCACCTGGTTATAAATTGAAAACAGATTTTTAGTCAACTGGTTACAGTAATCTGAAAGAAGCACATTCTCTATATCCCGCAACAAGCTACTTTTTGGCATACCCCATATATTAGCAGGCCTCCCCTTTACCACTTCAAAGGGAGAGAGCCCAGTCTTAGTTTGAGGAGTTGTTCTCGTCGACAGCAACACGATCGGTAAGGCGTCCGGCCATTTTAACTTGGTGCCAGCACATGTCTTAGTGAGCTTGTTCTTTATAATGCCGTTATGCCTTTCCACTAATCCGGCACTTTGGGCATGTCTGGCCGAATGGAACCGTTTATCAATCTGTAATCCTTTGCATATTTGTAGGATTACAGCAGCGATAAAGGGTGGCCCATTATCCGACCAGATGACTCTCGGCAGTCCGAACCTAGGAAAAAACTCTTTCAACAGAGTTTTTGCCGTGGTTATGGCCGTTGCATCCCTAACAGGGAAGGCCTCAACCCACTCACTAAAGGCACAAATGACAACCAACACATATTTAAGATTGTTGCAACGTTCCATTTCAATAAAATCAAAGTGAATAACCTCAAACGGAACAGAAGGTGGAGCAAAACTTCCTCCAGGAGTCGAGGTACCTTTTCCTACATTGTGCTGTAAGCAGACCATGCATCCTTGGACAAAGCGCTCGCAATTTTGAAAATCTTATCATACACTGTGTAGCATTTTAGTCAATTTACGCGCGAAGACATGTGTCGGACCATGAGCCATAATAATCATCATTGTAATGAAGGCGTCAGGGAGTAACCATTTTCCTTCAACATTGTCCACCCAACACCCATCATCATCCAATCTTCCTGCACCCTTAACCCATTTCTTGGTTTCCTCTATAGTAGCATCTGCTTGAATGTCTTTTACAGAATCTATACTTTCACCCAAAGTGCAAATATTTACAGTTTCTCTTACAGCATACATTTCTGAACTATAATCGGTGGCAGTTTGTTTAGCTATCTGATCAGCGAAAAACATTCCCTTTTCCTACATCATCTGTAACCTTTTGATGTGCTGCACATTTTATGATAGCTAACTGAACAGGGAGTGCGAGTGCTGAAAGTAATGACACTATTAAAGTGCCATGCTGGATTTTCGTGCCATGTGAGGTCAAGAAACCTCGTTCTTTCCAAAGTGTACCGAAGTTGTGAACCACCCCAAAAGCATACTGACTTTCAGTATATATATTTACTGTAAGCCCTTCAGAAGCCCATACTGACTTTCAGTATATATATTTACTGTAAGCCCTTCAGAAATTTCACAAGCTCAAGTTAATGCTATAATTTCTGCGGCCTGTGTGGAATTATGCATAATTCTTTTGGTTTCCACAATCGTGCTTAAAGTAGTGACGGCATAAGCAGCCGTGGATGTACCATTCGGAAGTTTAAAACAAGAGCCATCACAAAATAGCTCTCCTTGTGGACTATTCAAAGGCGTGTCTTTCAGATCGATTCTACCTTTAGTTTCTTGTTCTGTCGCATAAAGGCAATTGTGTGACGTTTCGTCACCATCAACAGTATCTTGCGCGACAGGTAAAAGTTCAGCCGAATTTAATACACAACACCTCTGAATTTGAATGTGGGGAGCAAACAAGATCAATTCATATCTTGTCAATCGTGCAGAAGTGAGGTGTTGCGTTTGAGTCCTATTCAATAAAATATCTACAGAGTGAGGTACCATTAGGGTTAACACATGACCCAGGACCATTCCCTCACTCTGTTTTACAGATGCAGCAGTAGCAGCGACAGCTCTCAAAAATCTCGGCAAAGCGCATGCAACAGGATCAAGGGCGGATGAGAAATAGCTGCACGGCCTATTCTTCCCTCCATGTTCCTGCGTTAACACAGCCAAAGCACATCCATCACGTTTATGCACATACAACACCAAGGCCTTTTCATAATTTGGAGTTCCTAAAACCGGCGCCGAACACAGCGCGGTTTTGAGCAAGTCAAATGCTGTCTGGTGTTCCAAAGTCCATGGCAATGACAAAGAAATGCACTTCTTTGTCAAAGTCAGCATTGGTTTAATCGTTAACGAAAAATTAGGGATACACAATCTACACTAAGAAGCCATACCTATCAGGGCTCTAACTTCCTTCTGCGTATTTGGGACAGACATGCCAGAAATAGTTTTTATTCGTTCAGGTGTCAACTGTCTTCCCTCCTTTGACAGGAGATAGCCTAAATAGGCGACCTCCTGACAACAATATTGGAATTTTTTGAGTGAAGCTTTGTGGCCATGTTTTGCTAGATGACAAAGCAACAATAGGGTGCCTTCTTTACAGGCACTCTCAGAATCAGCAGCCAAGAGGAGATCTACATACTGTAGTAACGTGCAAGTAGTAGGCAACTCAAGAGTATCGGGCTGCTCTTTTAATGCCCTACTATAAATACTTGGACTCTCAGTGTACCCTTGTGGTGCACGAGTGAATGTGAACGAGCGCCCACCTAGGGTAAACACAGACAAATACCTACTATCCTTGTGTATGGGAATACTGAAAAACCCGTTTTTAAGGTCAACAACGCTAAAGCGAGTGGCAGAAGCCGGAATCATGGTTCGTATCGTTGTAACATCAGGTACAATAGGGAATTGAGGAGCCACAATTTTGTTAATAGCACGTAAATCAATTATAAACCGAAAGGCATTCGCATTATCACCTTTTTTGTATACTGGCAAAATCTGGCTGTTACACAAGCTACCCGTAATTTCCTCAATTACTCCACGATGTACAAAATCAGAGACTATACATTTCAAAGCCTGTTCACCTTCAACTGAGATCTTATATTGCAGGATGCGAGGCAATTTTACTCTACGTTTCAGAATAATTTTAACAGGTTCAATTTGAAGAATGCCCACATCATTATCATCAATTGCCCATAAGCATTCTGGAATATTACTTAATTCTGGCGGTAAAGGTCGAGTCAAAAACTAAGAGGCGAGTGATTGCTGAAGTGAAATTGTTAACCGAACTCCGTCCGGAGAACAATGTATTACTGCATGCAATTCCTTCAACAAATTTAACCCCAGCAAATTCTCCCCACAGTTTGTGGTAAGTAGAAATGGACACTACTCCGTGAAGGGACCCAGTGTTATCGGTACCGGCAAAGAGACTGGACAAACTACAGGTGTGCCTGAAAACCCTACAGAAATGTTGGACTGCCCTGACAGGGGAATTTTTGGAACCCGCGAATGGTCAATGGAACATTTCTGTGCTCCCGTATCTACTAAAAATAAATGCTTCCTATTTCCCACCGCCATCTCAACGTAGGGGCCTTTCTGATGAACGGGAATAGGTGTTGGTTCCAAATCCTGCTTCGGGCAATCCTAGCGAAACAGAATATCGTCAAAAGGAAGCTCTTCAGAGAGGTACGCGGCAGAAGGGTGATCAAAAATGTGTCTATTATCCACATTCAAAACATGCTTATCCTGTGAAGGCGGTTGCTGTGATTCTGGTGAAAACTGACCTCTGCCAGGGCCCCCTGCACCTGGGCAACCTCTGGATCATCTACCCATGTTCCCAAATGACCTTTGCTGCAAGGTCGGACATTGTGCGCGCCAGTGGCCTTCCTTTCGACAATAGGCACACTGGTTAATGGTCACCGGAGCCAGGGGCGTACTTCCCTGTGGACTGTACTGACCTCTAAATTGATTACCCCCTATAGGGTTTCTAGCAATCTGTTTAATAAAACTTTTGTTTTCAGGTCACCCTTTTTTTTCCTCAAGTTTTTCCTTTTCATTATTCACACGATTTTCATAGTACTGAGCCATGTGCAGTACTTCTGATTGAGACTTCGCCTGCCAAGCGCTTTTGGAAGACATAATCTGTAACTGGATGTCAGGCAGCAATCCACGTACAAATTTGTCAACAAACAGCCTTTTCCCTGACTCTGTGCCTAAGTCTTGTCCACTGAAATCTGAAAATACCTGCTCAAACCGATTGAGGAAATCGGTAGCACCCTCAGACTTTCCTTGGACACAGGCCGTAAACTTGTCCCAAATGATTCTTTTTTCAGCAACTATAGTTTTTAATTTTACAATAATCCTATCAGGCAACATTAATATCACTTGAGGCGGTCGTTCGCCAGCTGGTCTTTCTCTGTCGAGCCTAACCATGTTATCCCATGTATCTCCTAACCCAGGTACATCATCTACAGTCCTAATCTGTTTCCACAAATCAACTGGCAGGAGTACGGGAAATAATAAATCAATATCACTTAAGGCGAATACCGATGATTGTAAGACCGACTCTATTTCTTTCTAGAACCCGGTCGGATTCTTTCTTACATCGGGAATAGATTGCTTTATGGTGTTCACTTCCTGTCTTGAAAATGGGATGTGAACAAACTGTGATGCGTAATGTGCAGGAATTTCCCCCGCGAGTATTCCTCGTGCAGCATCAGCCGCAATCTCAACTTTCGGGACAAATGTCGGAGGGACCTTTCTCATAGGCAACTGAGAAGTAGGTAGCTCCGAACGCTTACTAAGCAACAGAGCCAAATCAAGCGCTAAGGCAGTCGAAGTATCAATCGAAAAGGCTCTCTTATAAACACTCAACAATTCTGCGGGACAACAAATCTTTCTTTTTACACACTCATTCTGCAGGTATTCTACCATAACCTGTATCACTTTCTTTTGCATTTCTAACGTATACTGACTATATGTGTCATATACTTCATCTGCAGTTATCGACATATCCAAAATCCATATTATCGCATCCTTTGTACAAATTCGCGCTTCCTCACCTTTTAATTCACGGCGAGGAGAAAACCGTTTCTGTAAGAACATAATACCTAAACTATCACCATCTGCTTCCTCATTCTGTAACCCTTCAAACTCCTTCCTATACACAAAAATCTTCTCGACATGCTCATATACTTTCTCCGCAGTATCTCTGGACAACGCTAAGGCGTTCAAATCCCACAACCCTGTGGGAGATCTACATTGTTTAATCTATTCCACATTATTCTCAAATGAATCCCTAATCCTTCAATAAAGACATTTTTCTCAGGAATACCTTTTAAATTTTCGAGTGTGGAAAAAACATCAGCTTGTTCACCCTTCTCCATGCAATGTTTAGCCCAAGCAATCAATTCATTCTTTTTACCTGGGGACACAGTATTACGAGTCACAACCCTTGATCCCGCTCCCTGGTCTACTACAAGCGATGCAGAATCACTTGGAAGAGGAAGAGTAGGCACATTCTGAATATCAACAGGTTGAGGCAAGGGGGCATGCAAAGGAGCGACGGCTGGAAGAACAACAGGGAGGACCGGAGGAGCTATAGGAGTAGGAATAACAACGGGAAGGGGCAAAGCGCCAGGCAGAGGGAGGTATGGGGGTGGCGCGGAGGCATCGGGCCTTCGTTCATGCAAAAGTTTATTAATCAATTCATCTGACGTATGAAAATCTTTTGAAGGGTACATTTCTTGAATGCCTAATTGAAACGCTCTGTCCATGTTCCTAACTGACTCCAATTGTTTATTTTGATCATATAACCATGCCTTTTTGATATGTCGACGCATATGTTTCTCTCTACTCTTTTGTTGCTGCAAAGCTTCAGTTTTCCAACTGTGTAATGTGTCAAATGCTGCAGGTCTAACTTTTTTCTTTACCAATACAGTCTCTAGATATTCTATACGAGGGATTTCAAAGCTACCATTGGTTGGCCACCGAAGATTAGAATTATGTCTGGTCTGTCTGTGCCAAATGTCATTAAATGCTATACTACCAAAGCCTTTCTTACAGTACATAGTACATGCCGGCGACCCCTCCTCTGGTGCAGGACGGCTATCTTCCAAAGATTGTCTGTCGCTGCGGAATAATGCCCTAAAGCAGGCAGACAATTTCCCAGGCATATCAAAGTTCTGGTGTTACCTGGTCAAGTAATTGTCTTGCGAGTACAATGCGCCAAATCAAATTGTCAGGGTTAAATTATGAATCAGGTAACGATTCACCTGACCAAAGGACTGGGAGGCCCGATCGGGTTACTAAGGACAATGCTAAGGACCCACGTGTCTGATGATTTCAGCAAATTTACCCACCTCGATATATGGACCCTCATCAAGACATCGTCTCGGGCTCCAGCTCACCGTTCAGGGATCGGATCGTGCTGTTCTGTCGAGGAATTCACTTCTCGTCCAGAGGGGCCATTTCTGTTGGCACCGTCCGATCCCGGTCCGATAGCCGAGCCAACCTTCAACGAGACGAAGTTGATGTTGAGGGTCCCTGTTTGGGCGCAATCTGTGGAATCAGAAAATACAATATTAAGGCTTTTACACCATGCAAAGAGAAATACACCGACACAGGCTTGTAAAGATTCCCAGAATCTTTATTGCAATTCTGTACAGTTCACAAAACAAAGTACACAAATAGCTATTTGGCCGTCAGTACATCACAGAGACCACCAGCAGGGTTCAGTGTGAGCAGTGAACAGGATTTGCTAGCTGGACATCAGTGTATTTATACAGTTTCGTTATAACGATGTCCAGCCTCTTACAAGTTAATCATGTACTGGGCTAGGGTCGCGCCAGGTTCGTTCCTAATTTACATATCTCGTGCATGCGGTTTACTTTTTAATACATTTGCTAACAAACTCTATTATTCTCTAGGTTTAACTTTACACTCTTTACACATTGCTTTAATACAGGTCAAACAGATGTTTCGCATGTCGTGTTTAGATAGCGTTATTGTTCTTGTATACTTGTAGGTTAACATCACCGATTCAAGTAATCCCCTGATCCCGAGGTCAACAAAGGACAAGGTCTACATGACCCTAACATGTAGCCTGAAGGCAGGTTGGACATTAACTCTCCTACAGAGGTTGAAGAGGTTAAAGCAAGTACAAGAGAACACAAGACGGCCATTTTAGGCCACAGGGTGACTTTGTACAATAAACTAAAATGGTGGCTTTAACCTAAAATAGCGGCTTGATTCACTTATGGTCACGACCTTGCAATACGGATTTCCTCGCAAAGCGACTTGGCATAGGCCAACATATACAATGAGGACGAAACAATATTATATCAGTTCTAACAACGGGTGTTGTGCAAGTATAAAATCTGAGGAGGGTCCTCCTCTGGAGGAACCACGAGAGCCAGCATGGCCCAGGAAAAGAGGAAGAAGGCAGACCGGGACATCGAGGCAGGAGCAAGAAGGTCTGGAGCCGGTAGAGAGCTGAAGGACCACCGGCAAGCAAGGAAAGGGAAGCTCCCGGCATCCCGGAAATCCAAGAAGTGCAGGAAGGAATAGCGGTGCTACCAGAAGGATAATTATCACTGCGGAGCCTCCGCAGACCAAACAGGACCATGAAGAAGGTCAGGGAAGCCCTGCAACTGACCTCAGGAACCAAGGGAGACCCAGAACCATCACAGACCATGAGAAAAGGTACGAAGGTTGCCCAGAACATGCTGTGGCTCTGAGGAGGTAATGGAGAGCCCAGAGGGGAGAGAGAGAACCCGTGAATATAGGGTCTCGAATGTAACAGATGGAAATTAACTGTGTTACACTTTTGAGCCACAAGGTAGTACTTGGCAGGAGAGTGAACTAAGTCTATTAGCAAAATCCAGCAAGAAGGGCGAATCTGGGACCTGCACCCATGAATGAAAGTAGGTAACAGTTTGTGGAGAAATATTAAGGGGGTTTGAGACAACGAGAGAGGAGATGATGATCTTTTGGGACACTACTTAAGAGGGTCTGGACCCAAAGAGAAGAAAGAGGAAGAAGTGGGAAAAGGCCTACACCTGGCTGGCTAGTGAACCAGGTATAGGGGAAGCCTGGATACAGGAAAGAGACGTACTACCCGATGCATCTTCCTCGTGCCAGTACCTGGCAGGGTAGTAAACCAGGTCTGCCCAACGCAAGTCCGTGGAGCAGGCTTGACACCCAAATAAAGCCAGAGAAAGGCCAGGGGGAGGGAGTCCTTCCCCCTGGTGTTGAACATTCTGAAAGAAGCCACGAGAAGGGAGTCATTCTCTTGGCATTGTGAAAATCCAGAGAAAGGCCTGGGAAAGGGAATCATTCCCCCTGGTGTTGATGAACATTGTGAAAGAAGCCACGTGAAGGGAATCATCCTCTTGGATTTGAGCATTGTATGAGAAGCTAAGGAAGACAGTACTTTCCTAAGACCAGGGGAAGGGAGTCATTCCCCCTGGCATTGTGAATTGTGTGATAAAGCCCAGGTGAAGGAAGTCCTTCATCCTAGCCCTGTGAAAAGCACTGAGAAACCGGAGGATGGTTAGGGGAGAGAGTGTGAAACCCCCCTAACACTGTGAAGATGGGGGACTTTCTTTTTCCATATGCGTTGGAGAGCCAAACCAAGAAAGGTTTTGAGACTTTTTGTTTTTACCTTTTTAAAGAACATTTCCTTTTTACATCACCTGAAAGTTAACTTTGGTCTATCATCCAGAAGAAGGGACCCATTCTTCTGGACCAAGAAGATCCCCCCTTTAGTTAGTTTAATTTAGAGTGTAAAGGAAGGAAATCGTTTTTTGCACCCACAGTGGTGTTTTTGATGGACATCCTGACAGAGTACTTAGTATTTGGTTAAGGCAGGGAAACCCCTCTTAGTAATAGTCAGGTAGGGGTTTCTCCTTTATATTTTTATTTAAAAGTGTATAACCAAACAAATGCCACCTGTGTGTGTCTTCTATTTCTTTGCCCTTACAATTTCCAGAGAATAAGCGATCTGCCTGTACTTGAAAGATAACATGGGAAGCGAAAAACACTTTTACCCCTAGCATGGTTCATAAAACGGTTCACGCACAGAGTGAGCTCGCCTTGCAGACTCGAGAATCAGGGGGTATGTTTGCAATACATCTTTGAAAAGCATTGAACATTATATAGAGCAGGCCATGCATAATAGAACACGATGCACCTGAAAAAAGCCTGGCCAAAGTTATTGACGACTGGCAGTAGGAGAATCCCTGGGTTGCCCTTAAAGTGTGAGACGCTTAAATTAAAAGGAAACTCTTTATCCAAAGAAGCATGGTTTTGTTCCCACTGTTTGGGATATTATGTGTTTTAAACATGAAAGTACTTTTGATGTAAGATATTTAGAGCATTGCAAATCATAAAAGTTTTTTTTCTCAAGAATAGACCCGAGTAGTATTGTGAAGCAGAAACAAAATTCCCAGCTCTACAGTGAAGGTACTGGACTCTAATGTAAGCAGCTGAATGTTGATATTTACTGCGTTGATTTACATCATAGTGAAGTGGGAGAATGGAAGACCAGGCTCCCGTCCTTCGCCTCTCGCGCATGGCCTAGAGGGTCACGACCCAAACACCCGCCACGAGAAGAGTTTGTCCATTTGCCAGACGACCAGATACCCTGGTACAGGAACATACGAATGTGTCCATCTGCCTGCCCAGCAGCCCGCACTGGCCATGCCGACACCTGCGGCACGGATCAACTAGACTAAAATCTACACGTCGTTAGAGATGCCATGACGACCTAGACAACGGGAAGCACATCTGTACAAATGTACACACTGGACATTCCCACACCAACCTACACGAAGAATATACTCAGTGCTATGACGTAGGCGACAGGCATATTCACGGACGTGCATCTTTATTATTTTTACATAGGCTTTCAGAATGCAGAAACGCAAGACGCGTCATGAACTCTTCTACTAGCTTGCTCACGCTTCTCTTGAAACCAGTTACCGCCATGAGAAGTATAATGAAGACAATACTGGTCATGAAATTATATGCTCCTATAACCTAAAGCACCTGTACACCAAACGGACAACTTATGCACCAGGCCCAAGGAGGCCTCAAACAAGAGCTCCCGTAGACATTAACAAGGCAAGAGTCAGTTGCTGATCCTGCAGAATGAGCTTGGCGAAGCAACCAGCCAAGGTCGCAATGTTGCAAACCTACGTTCCAAGAGCAAATCATCAAAGGCACGATGTTGCAACCTCGTACTCCACGCACCAACGTTAAAGTCACCCCGACAAATTAAACCAGACGCGCAGTAGAAAAACAATATTAATTGTGCAGAATTCTGCCTCTTTCACGGTCCCTCCCCACGTGACCAAGCCGAACCTGACGAGATGCCAAACCCAGGAGAACAGAGGCGTCTGGATCCCTCGCTACGAGACACTGGCAGATACACTTGAAAGGCTCAATGGACATCTGCAACAGTGGGAGCGGTCCCCCGCCCAGCTATGAATAAGTCCTCACATTGTCTGCATGTACCCATAGTGAAACATTGTTACAACTTACAGGTACACCGAGAGCTGGGAACGACGGTGGTCCCAGGCTGGGAAGCTCACGGGCGCACCAATCAGAACATGGGGCTCTTATCACTGACGCCAGCAAATTTAGCCAATCCCCAGGAGTCTTCATGTAACAATTCTCATGTATCTAATTGTAAGGACAACCCAGATATACCACCTGACTACACCTTGTCCACTAATATCATTTTCTATATGTGTGCTATACTAACCCTACCACTCGAACACCCAATTAAGAGTGGCGATAGGTTTTTTGTTAACTTTCTGAAGTGACGCAAGTAGCGCGTCATAATACCGTAAAAAGGGCCTGCGAGCCCCATGATTGTGTGTGTGTCAGGACGAACGCGTACGCTCCTTGACCCATCCCTGCCGTTTTGTCTAATAAACAGCAGAGTCACCTTGCTCCTTGTGTGCGTCTCATACTCTATCTCACCTCATCTGGGATATACACGGGAGGAGTTGGGGCCTCCCTGCCTGGAGGTCCGCGGACGGCCCGGCCGACCCCGGCAGAATTTCCCCCCGACAAGTTGGAGGCACTGCTGAGATCTGTTTAAGATCGACTTTTTATTTTTACTTTTTCCAGGCACTCACATTGCGAGGAGGCCCGGCGGCGCGGCCCCCTCTGCCGTTGCCCCCTTCTGAGGACTACAGGACCATCGCGGAGCTGCGAGAAGACCGGACAGCGCAATCCGGATATTGGCCCTCGGGAGCCGGTTGAGAAGTATCCCGCCCGCGGTTGGCGAGTGTCCAGACGTGGTCCAGACGAGGGGAGGTGGCGAGCCGCTTGGAGGGGTGCACGCAGTCGAGCGGCCCTGCATCGAGAGAACTTGGTGAGCATGACACGCACAACGAGCAATGCGAAATTGTGAGGGAGGGGGAGGGAGTAAATAAGGGAGGAGGGAGGTATTGTACAGAGGCGCGGCGAAGGTTTAACTGAGTGTTGCTAATGGAATGAATAGGTGACGAGACGAGTGCGAGAGCAGTCGGCTACGTCACGCAAAAAGAGGGGGGCGGAGCACGAAAACAGCACGTGTGACCGCTCGTACCCACTGATTGTCCTAAATCGCGACTAACGTGTAGGGGTGGGTGTGTGTGGTTTCCTACGATTTGACATTTATTGATCAATGAGTAGATGAGGTTCCCTATTGTTCGAGCAAGAAACTCGATAGGTAGATGACGAGGTTCCCTATTGTTCGAGCAAGAAACTCGATAGGTAGATGACGTTTCCCTGTAGGCGGTAGCTAGTTACATAGTTGCTCAATACGGAAGATAATTGGCTGGTTAAGCCCTCCTGTTGAGGGGCGTATCACACGCGAGGCGACGCAGCGTGCGCAGTCCGGTTATATTATTGATGAGATTACCTTGTTCCAGGAGAGACAGGAAGACAGCTGTAGGGTTAGCGGGGTAGATTACAAGTGTATTTTGAACTTAAGGAACATAATAAGAATGTACCAGTAGCTCGAAGAAATCGGTGACGTCACCAGTAGGAATTTAATAGGATATCGCGAGCACAAGGAACTTTGGGTTTGAGAGTGGTGGGGAAGAGAAACATGATAAAGGAGCGGATACGGAGATAAACGATAAACGAGTGGACCGAAAGAGGAGAAGGGGAAAGGGGCGTGGCTGCGCACGGAGAACGCCGGCCACGGCAAGTGTAAAAGGGGGAGGAGAACGGGGAAACGGGACGACTGTATAAGATCGTCGTAAGGGGTACGCAGCCGCGGGGGGCTGCGTGCGCTTCGGCCGCAGGGGGCCGTAGGGGAAGGAATATAATATAACATCATACATATATACATATATTTGTTTTTTATTATTATTTTTTTTTATTATTATTGCATAATTTGTCAAAGGATTGTCGTAAGTCCCCACACTTGCGGGGCAAGGTAAGCAATACAAGGTTGTATATTGTAAACTGCTAGTAAAGGGAAGGGTAACAAGGGGAGTGCGACTATGTCATACGGGAGAGGGTCGGGAGGGTGGGGGAACACCCTCACTACCCCACTACAACACATATGCACCACACTGCCACCACATAGGGAGAAATTAATTAAGTACAGCATAGAGTGGACCCAGGGGACGGACAACAAAATGTTAACACCATGGCCGCCTAATGGTAGTTTCGATCCATATGCCCAACATTCACTGCTAAACCATCTGCACAATACATACAAGGGGAAGAAGTTGGCAAACCATGTGGAGGTGTTTAACTTATGGAGGATGTTCCAGGGGTCCCGACCAGGACAAAATGGAATGTTCACTATGGGGGAAACACCGGAAGAAAAGGAGATTAAGAAAGAAGGAACGGATGGGGAAAAGGGGTGTGAAAGGACAAAGAATACGGGGAATGAAGGAGAGGGAGGAGAAAAGATTGATAAATTAGACAACATAAAAAAGGAACCGAGCAACGAGATACCCATAACACCGGGAGTGAAAACAGGGGGAGAAGGGTTGTACCCTTTAAGAGAATTAGGAGAAATAGAAGGACAGTTAAGGGCGGCTGAAGGATACTCGAACCCGGCATACAGCCCTCCACCATATGTGGTTCATAGGAAGATGACAGTGGGGGAGGGGAGGATTGGAGAAGAGCAGATTGTAGAGATAGGACATGATGAGTGGGTAGCTGCACAGATATTATTAAAATTACGGGGCTCACTAACGGGAGAAGAGAGGGAGGCAGTAAAGAGAACAGACGAGGATAGTACAAGGGAGAGTGGGATGAAGGGGGAGGAGCTATTACGACAAAGAGAAATTTTGGAGGAAAAACTGGCAAAGCTAAGGGATGAGCAGAACGAATTAATAAAACAGCTTGAGAAGGAGGAAAAGGAGAGAGTGAGGAGAAAGAAAGAGGGTAAAGACGAATTGGACAAATTAAGGGAACGAAATGAGGAGCAAAGGATAGAAGCTGAAAGGGTAAAAGCAGCAGCAGACAGGGTGTCAAGAGTAGTGTTGAGAGAAAAAAAGAAGGAAGAAGAAGATAAAGAAAGGGAAATGGAAATATGGAGGAGGAGGGTAGTATCAGAGGCAGCTAAGAAATATGAAGAGGGGAAAGCACTAGAAAGAGAAAGGGTGAAATGGGAAAGGAAGAAAGAGGATGAAAGAATATTGGAACAGATGAGCAACGAAGTAATGGAGGAACTAAAAAGGAAAAGAGAGGAAAATAGTAGGGAGATGGAGGAGAGGAGTGAAGGGGAAAGAGAAGGGAGTAATAGGGAGAGTGAAAAATGGGGGGATGTATATAGAAGTAGAGAAGTAGCAACAACATCGACACCAGGGGGAGCAGTTGGTAACAAAGGAAGAGGAGAAATGGAGCTAATAGACTTAGAAACAGTAACAGTAAAAGGGAAAAAGGCAGAGTGGGGGATACCATTTATGACTGATTTTTGCAGTGAGGAGGAAGAAGGAGTAGAGAGGGGAGGAAGAAAGAGTGAAAGGGAAAGCTTAGATAAGCTGTACCTCACTAGAACAAACATAGACTCGCCATGGATCAGTAAGAGAAGGGAGGAGCTAGAACGAAGTGAGGAGAGGGTGCACGAACTAGTGGAAAAACAAACCCATGAAGCCACACTATCACCATCTCCATCACGCCCTCCCCCATCGCACCCTACATGCTCAACCGCCACACGCTCGCTGCGCACAATAAAGCTTGCGCCCTTCATGGACGAATTGACTCCCTATGCATGTCGGCTTAGAGACCTCCCTAGCCGCAGGCAAGACAGACAAATAAACATACCCATATTAAACACAGGAAATGACGAAAAAAGGGGAAAGGAAGAAGAGGGAGGTAGGAGCAGGGGTAGTAAGGAAGAATTTGAAGTGGTAAAGGTAACGGGGGAAGAGGAGGGGTGTGAAGACTCAATATTATGGAGCGTAAAGGGTGACACAAGACACAACTTAATGCCTCTGTTGGAGAGAGGAGGGGTTAGACCACAGTATGTACCTTGGAAGCATACGGATAAAGAAAATATAAAATGTAGGCTCCCATCACTAAGTGGAGGTGCGGGTAAGTGGATATATGAAATGGAAAAACACACCGCAGGACAGAAACTAGCAGTAGGAGATGTGAAGGGCCTGTTAATATCAATATTAGGGGATAGAGCAGACGACATCTGGAAGAGAGCAGGATTTCATGGGGTAACAATAACGAACACATCGCATGATGGGGCGCCATTTGCAAACTGCAGGCATGCGTTATGGCAGGCACTGAGAGTACAGTACCCAGACACATCAGACATAGGAGCAATTACTTCCCGTAAGATGCGTGAGAATGAGAATCCTGTTGATTATATCCAGGATATTCAAGAGAAGTGGCGCATGGAAACTAGAGAACAATGGGATAAAACACCAGCCATATTTTATCATATACTAGTACAAGGGCTCCCAGAAGGAGTTCAGAAACAACTAAAGAAAGTAGTGGGAATGGAAGCAAAACTGTGGCCAGAAATACAGCTGACTATAGTACATCACTGCAGGATATGGCAAGGAAAAATGAAACAAAAGGAAGAGGACAGGAAAACAGAAGAGGCCAAACTAGTACAGAAAAAACTTACTAAATACACTATGGAGGGGGCACTAATAACTACGCCCACACCAATGGCCCAAAGCCCCACACAAGTAGTGGCTGCACAAGATCCAGCTCAAATAGCACCCCCACAAAGTATAACACAGCAAGTGCCGCCACTACAATTACACGCACCAAACGTGGGAGGAGGGTACCCAATGCAAGGAGCTGGGTATTATAGTTATAACAGAGGGAGAGGAGGATTTATGAGAGGGAGAGGATACGGATATAATACCCAACAGCAGGTGGGGGGACGAAATCCCTACCCCACAGGGCAACCGGTATACCAGGACAACACAGGGAGCTTCCCATGGCAGAGTAGGGAACCACCCGTGTGTTGGAGTTGTGGATTATTAGGACACATGTCACGTACGTGTAGGGTCAGGCCAGGAACACCATCATGGAATGAACAGGCACAACCTAGGCCATCACAAGAACAGCAGGGCATACAACAACAACAAATAACGCAACAACAGCCACAAACATATTCACTGCCACAACAACAAGTAGCGCTAACACAGCAACCCCAAACTGAACAAACGCAATTGGGTAGGGTGACGGTCTTGGGACACAACCCTTACACAGGGAATGGCCAATCATTGTACCCCCAATAGGACAGCCCACAGACGACCTTGGTGTGTCCCATCCTGTCAGTAACACCTAATAGTGCGGAGGAGCCACGCATAGAGGTAACGATAGGTGACAAAAAGTTATCATTCCTTGTTGACACCGGGGCAACCCGGTCTTGCATAAGGGAAGGTAAATTTAAGATGTCAGGCGAAGCCATGAACACCCTAGGATTTTCTGGGGCTAAAGGGTTGGTTCCTTTTACTGATAACGTTCCTTTATCTATCGGAGATTATGATCTGTCAGTTCCACTTTTGTATGATAGTGCCTCACCAGTAAATATACTGGGGAGGGACATAATGAATAGGTTAAATATGACAATCTCCTTTACAGAGGATGGTATAATTTGCTCTACCCCAGGGATTAACATGCTCGCAGCACGACAGATTATGCAAGCATACTGCGGACAGACAGCGATTAGGGCGGAACCAGTAGATGGCGAGCTATTCCAGTATGGAACAGACATGGCATTTGCATGGATGCCAGGGATAGAAGGGAAAATATGGAGGAGGCCAGCAGCTTATCTGTTCCGACCAGAAACACCTGTTAATGAACAAGAAGGAAAGGTGTTTGTAATGGACATTGAGAGCATTATTGCAACAGCTGAGTATATTGCTGTGCACGCCCAAGACAAAGAAGGAAGAGCATGGAGGGCAGTGATAGCACTAGCAGAAGGATGTAGGTTGACCCAGGTGTCAGATGAGGAGCTGTTCTCAGAGGAAAAGGAGGAGGGGGAAATGGTGTTCATGATGAGTGTAGAAATATGGCTAAGAGTGGCTCACAAACAAATAGCGCAGAAAATTGCGATGGCACTTGAGGCACCTGCATGCACCCCAGTCCCTTTCTTTAAGGAGGATATGTCAAAGGTGCCCAAATCATTATGGACCATTAGCCCTTATGACGTAGGATGCATAAAAAGCATAGGGGGTGTACGGATAAAATTGAAAAAAGGTGCCATACTACCAAGAGTAAAGCAGTACCCACTGTCAAAAGAGGCAGATGAGGGCATATATGAAACTATAACGGCCCTTATAAACAATGGCATATTGGTCCCCTCAGAATCACCATGTAACACGGCTGTGTACCCAGTGCGCAAGGCTAAAGGAGGGTCTTGGCGCTTCATACAGGACCTCAGGCCCTTGAACAACATAGTAGAAGCAGAATATCCAGTAACAGCAAACCCGGCCACAATATTGTGTGGCATCCCAGCAGAAGCATCACGATTTACAGTAATAGACCTTAAAAATGCATTTTTCTCAATACCATTACACCCCGACTCACAAGATTTGACAAGTTTCACTTACCGAAATACAAAATGGAAACATACCAGGTTACCACAGGGGTATTGTGAATCACCCTCAATTTTCAATAGAGTAATACAGATGGATTTGGGTAACGTTGAGGTGGAAAGCACAGTGTTACAGTATGTGGATGACATAATAATTTGCAGTATAAATGAAAGTAAATGTAGAGAGGACTCCTTAAAAATGTTGACTATATTGGCTGAAAAGGGGTACAAGGTAGACATGGAAAAAATACAATACTGTCAGGAACAGGTACTTTACATTGGCCAACTGATATCCCAACATGGAAGAAAGATTGCACCACAAAGAGCACAGGCCATCTCAAGCACTCCCATGCCACAGACTGTGAGAGAACTGCAGCAATTTCTGGGGCTGTGCAACTACTGTAGAGCATGGGTATTTGATTACAGTTCATACATAGGACCCCTGCTTGAGGGTTTGAAGGAAGCAAATAAAGGGGAGAAAAAGTTGGGGTGGACTATGGAAATGAGGGAGGCATTTGACGAATTGAAGGACGCGATATCAACAGCTCCAGTACTGGCATCCCCAGACTATGAGCGGCGCTTTTTTATATTTTCACATTGCGACTCAGCAGTAATGAAAGCAGTATTGGCCCAAAAAACAAGCATGGGCTATAAACCAGTAGCCTTTTATAGCGGTCACTTAGACCCCGTGATGTTAGGCCACTTCCCTTGCGAACAAGGTCTCGCTGCAGCTGCTTTTGCAGTAGAAAAAGCATCAGCGATAACCATGGGGTGTCCAACTACACTGTTTGTGGAACATGCACTATTCGCAATATTGAATAAACCCAAGTCCACACTAACGACACAAAGGGCATCAGGTTATGAGATCATTTTGTCTAGGGCTGAACTAGCGATTGTTAGATGTAGCACTGTTAACCCTGCAAGGTTCCTAGCAGAAATAATTGAGGAGGGAGATTACGCCCACGACTGCACCGAACTAAATGAAATATATTCATGTACTAGAAAAGTTGAAGAAAATGAACTAGAGGGAGGTGAGCTTTTGTTTATTGATGGGTCATCAACTATTGATCAAGGAGATGGGATACGGAGGACTGGGGCAGCAGTGGTAAAAA
Organism: Ambystoma mexicanum; assembly: GCF_040938575.1. Taxonomy (NCBI): domain Eukaryota; kingdom Metazoa; phylum Chordata; class Amphibia; order Caudata; family Ambystomatidae; genus Ambystoma; species Ambystoma mexicanum. The sequence goes on along the minus strand of NC_090932.1, from coordinate 119,228,261 downwards.
TGATGGAGGCGCCGGTGTGTGTGGCTATGAAGTGTGTACAGTTACCACAGCATTACTCTGCTCAAGCCGCAGAACTAGTTGCACTAATATTAGCATTAAAGGAAAGTTTTAACAAACGTGTAACAATATATTCCGACAGTGCATATGTTACATCCACTGTTCACTCAGGGCTATCAAAATGGAGAAGAAGAGGGTTTGGGAGAGCTGATGGCACTCCAGTGCAACATGCCCTCTTGTTGGCTGAATTAATTGAAGTAATAAACGACCCCCAAGAGCTAGCCCTAGTAAAATGCACCGCACACACCAATGGTGAAGACCACGTCTCAAAAGGGAATGCAGCAGCAGACGCACATGCGAAATATGCTGCATACTTTGGTGAGATATGGAACCCCACAGACTCACAGAGAGGGAGAGGGAGGGGAATGGCTAGGGAGATGTTAATAAGAGAAGGGTACACCCATCTCCCAGCCACACAGATTATGGAACTACAAGCGGCTGCACCAATGGCCGAAAAGGAAATATGGGTAAAAAGAGGATGTACAATGTCACCAACCGACGCACTATGGCGCCAGGGTGGTACTGGGAAAGTTGTAATACCATTGGCACTTTTAAATACCGCCCTGAGCCAATTACATCACCCAGCCCATACAGGCAAGGAAATAATTGCAGCACGAATTAGAGAAGATTGGTTTTGTCCCGAGTTGAATTCTCATGTGTCAAATTTTATCAGCAATTGTCTCACATGTCAACAGTTTACGGCCGGTCATACCCTAAAAGTGATAAGAGGTACCATACCCCGGCCAGAAGGACCTTTTCGGCACCTTCACATTGACTATGTTGATATGATCAACATATGTCAAGGTAATAGGTATATGATTGTAGTAGTATGCCCATTTTCTAGGTGGATTGAAGCAGGGCCCTGTTCACACCCAGATGCATTTAGAGCAGCCAAATTCCTAGTAAGGGAGGTCTTCCCCAGGTGGGGAGTGTGCGAGGTGTTAAGATCAGACAACGGCCCGCATTTCGCAAACGAAATGTTCCAACATATCACAGCCCTGCTGAGCATAAAGCACAAATTTGCATGTGCATATCACCCACAGGCTAACGGTGTATGTGAACGCCTGAATGGCTTATTGAAGGAGGCAGTTGCAAAGATACAACAAACAACAAAGAAAAGTTGGTTGTATTGCCTTCCGTTAGCCTTATTCGAATTAAGGAACAGGCCAGGGTCCGACCACCACCTCACCCCACATGAGGTGGTTACTGGACGTCAAATGCGCCTTCCCCTAACGCCAACGTCAAGGGCATTCACTGACCACGAAAGTTCAGCGAGTGTACTAGGTGATGAAATGTATCAATATGTGTCGTCTTTGATTACTAGTGTTGTGTTTGTGTCTCAACAGCTCGAGCGCACGCGGGGCGGGTCCACCAGAAATCAAGAAGAAGGCGCCAGTACAGAATTAGAAAAAGAGAACTTGTGCAAACTTGCCAAAGGTGACAACGTGCTACTTCGCAATTTCAATAGGAAGTGGAACGACAAAAGGTTCACCGGCCCACATCTGGTAGAAGACGTATCACCAAGAGCAGTAAAACTAAAGGACAAGCGTGCCTGGAACCACCTACATGATGTAAAGATATATAAACTGCAGACCCGCCCCAGCGCCAACGACAGGTCCATTGGAAGAACAGCAACAACATCCCCGACGGCGGAAGGAAGTTCTACCACAGACAACGATCCAATTAACTACCCAGCTACCCCAGAGACAACAACTGACGAAGAAAGGGGTGATCACTACACTGCCCACCCCATGGTCACACGTTCAAAGAGTAAAAATACTTCCGCCATCTAAGCGCAAAAACCCCCCCCCCCGCCCATTGACTCCCAAGGACAGTTGTAACTTAAACTGAAAGCCACTGGCCGCACAAATACACATGTAAACACATGAATGTTCTCTTTTTCTCTCGCACATACAGAAACTGCGTATTATTGTATAATTGCAATTTTAAACTGAATGTTCTCTCGCACAAATACACATGTAAACACATGAATGTTCTCTTTTTTCTCTCGCACATACAGGAACTGCGTATTATTGTATTGTTAAGTAGAGAGCTAATTAACAAAGTTCACTGTCCAGGCGTAGATGGTACTCCCAGACGATAATTACCCAGAAGAATTGTCACACCAATTTGTATACGAAATAAAAAGGCCAACATACCTAAAAAGAAGAAGGGTACATGTCTACTACACAGCCTTTCTCCTGGCCATAGAATATTACATGCCCCACCTCCGCCCATACTTGCCGGTCCTAAGAGACCGATCACTTAGAGTAGCGTGGGAGCAGCTCTTCGCCTGGGCACTGAATGACTATTTGATAGGGAGAGCTTAAATAACACAAAACTAACATCTAAAAACGAGCATTTCTGAGAATTTTTAGGCGGGCAACTTTAACGTCGCAAGAATACGCTGCCAGGACTGCAGCAAGGTAAGAGCAAAATGCCGGTGAAATTAGCAGTTGTAATAAAAATAATAGGGATTTTGATGATCACCGGATTTTTGGCTGCCTCTGTCTGGCAGTACAGCTGTGCTATCAATTTTATTGCTGCACCCAAACCTAATATACCCCCGTTCCTTGCTGCAACAGGTGTTACGTCAGGTGGTAGTAGTAACATTGCACCCAAGCAAAATAGAGTTAAACGCAGCACATACTCAGACAATAAAGGTATTGATAATTATGTACAAGATTCAGCACACGTCACAAACAACATATGGTACCAGCACATGACCCGCATTGGTAAGCAGACAACTGAGGATAGCTGCTACGTCTGCTCATTAATACCATACGCCATGAGTGCTTCACGAACATTTGTTGCCACAGAAATAAATGAGAAGATAGCGCAGTGCATAATATACTTGGCACTGTTCCAGACGAAAGGAAGATTTCAAGGAACTGTAGTGCACATGACATGGAAAACACGAGACTCATACCCATATGAAAACAACTTCCTCAAGACCTACTTGAGTTATCACAAGACCAGTTTACATGCTGAAGCATTCAAATATATAACAAGTGGCCCTGCAAAAGGAGAAACACAGAAAGTAACACTGCAGTACTTACCATGTGATTGGTACGCCACTGAAGTTCCGGGTAAACAAGGATGCTGGGAGAGGCCGCTACTGACGATAACAGGAAAGGTGTATCTGGACAACAGCTGGGAGATAGGAGTGATTGGCAGCAACATGGTAACAAAAGAAACTATCTCAACCATCGAGGCACACAATCACCGATGTTGGACGACGTGGATCAAGTATGTACCAAGGCTCACGTGGGTAGAAGAAGATGAAGACCCAATAACGATACTACCGTTGACTGCGCCCAAGGTATGCTACCAGCATAAAGGAGAGGTGGACGTAGGATATAACACCAATTGTGCAAGTGTGACGGAGTTACCTGAGGGGGGAGCGGGAACAGCAGTAATAATGGACCATTATTGGGCCTGTGGAGAAAAGGCATACCATACGCTGCCTCCCCTGTGGAATGGTGTGTGCACAATGGTACACGTCAATGTGCCATCACTAGTGGTACCTAAGAAGCATGTCAATGTGGCGAAATTTCCTAGAATGAATGAAGGGGATAAGAGAAGAAAGAGATCTGCACCACTTCGGGAGGAGCAAGGGAACAGGACCAACAGCAATGACACTGTCCTAAATAGAAGAAAAAGACAAGGAGAGCCGCTGACAGGAAATTACCTGTGGGGAAGGTCGGAAACGGCACTAACATCAATACCGCCAGAACACAGACTATTTAGCAGAGCAGCAATGTTCTTCTCCTCAATAATACACCCGGGACTACAGGCTTACGCAAACGCAAAATGGCTCCAAATAACTAGATGGGAACTAATGATGACCATCAATTCTACAGTAAATGGGTTCAACGCAATAAAAGAGGAGCTGCGAGCTGTAAGGATGGTAGCACTACAGAACAGATATGTATTGGACCTTCTCACAGCAATGGAAGGAGGAGTTTGTGCAAAGATAGGACAATCATGCTGCACGTTCATACCTGCCAATGATGCTGACAATGGTACACTGACAGAAGCAGTTTCGCAATTGGCCCAGATGCACTCCAAAATGATGGATGAAAGCAACGGTGTGAACAAGGATAAGAGCTGGTTTTCACTGTTATGGTCATGGATGCCATCTTGGCTGTCAGATGGACTGAAAATAATAGTGGGCTGTACTATATTGGCTGGAGCTACCCTGATCATAATTAGATTTTGGAAGGCACGGAAGGCACGCACTACTGACGAGTTGCTGGAAATGGTGGGAATGCACCCCTTGATGCCAACAGATGACGGCCAGCATACAGGTGTAATAATACAGGAGAGGGAGAAGCTGCGCACCCAAATTATCACCAACCATCTAGACCCACCATCCGTGAAGATCGAGAACCCAAGAAACCCCAGGAGCTACATAGGAAGATGGGTATACTGTACTCCTGGAGGTACCTGTGAATATATGTATTGGTCCTTTGAAGATCATGTAAACCACTATGGACATCTCGGAGGAATAACTAAGATATGGCGAGTAAGAGGAGATAACGAGAAGGATATGTTTCTGGTCGACAAGTCGACCAGAGGGGGGACTGAAGTGGGAGAATGGAAGACCAGGCTCCCGTCCTTCGCCTCTCGCGCATGGCCTAGAGGGTCACGACCCAAACACCCGCCACGAGAAGAGTTTGTCCATTTGCCAGACGACCAGATACCCTGGTACAGGAACATACGGATGTGTCCATCTGCCTGCCCAGCAGCCCGCACTGGCCATGCCGACACCTGCGGCACGGATCAACTAGACTAAAATATACACGTCGTTAGAGATGCCATGACGACCTAGACAACGGGAAGCACATCTGTACAAATGTACACACTGGACATTCCCACACCAACCTACACGAAGAATATACTCAGTGCTATGACGTAGGCGACAGGCATATTCACGGACGTGCATCTTTATTATTTTTACATAGGCTTTCAGAATGCAGAAACGCAAGACGCGTCATGAACTCTTCTACTAGCTTGCTCACGCTTCTCTTGAAACCAGTTACCGCCATGAGAAGTATAATGAAGACAATACTGGTCATGAAATTATATGCTCCTATAACCTAAAGCACCTGTACACCAAACGGACAACTTATGCACCAGGCCCAAGGAGGCCTCAAACAAGAGCTCCCGTAGACATTAACAAGGCAAGAGTCAGTTGCTGATCCTGCAGAATGAGCTTGGCGAAGCAACCAGCCAAGGTCGCAATGTTGCAAACCTACGTTCCAAGAGCAAATCATCAAAGGCACGATGTTGCAACCTCGTACTCCACGCACCAACGTTAAAGTCACCCCGACAAATTAAACCAGACGCGCAGTAGAAAAACAATATTAATTGTGCAGAATTCTGCCTCTTTCACGGTCCCTCCCCACGTGACCAAGCCGAACCCGACGAGATGCCAAACCCAGGAGAACAGAGGCGTCTGGATCCCTCGCTACGAGACACTGGCAGATACACTTGAAAGGCTCAATGGACATCTGCAACAGTGGGAGCGGTCCCCCGCCCAGCTATGAATAAGTCCTCACATTGTCTGCATGTACCCATAGTGAAACATTGTTACAACTTACAGGTACACCGAGAGCTGGGAACGACGGTGGTCCCAGGCTGGGAAGCTCACGGGCGCACCAATCAGAACATGGGGCTCTTATCACTGACGCCAGCAAATTTAGCCAATCCCCAGGAGTCTTCATGTAACAATTCTCATGTATCTAATTGTAAGGACAACCCAGATATACCACCTGACTACACCTTGTCCACTAATATCATTTTCTATATGTGTGCTATACTAACCCTACCACTCGAACACCCAATTAAGAGTGGCGATAGGTTTTTTGTTAACTTTCTGAAGTGACGCAAGTAGCGCGTCATAATACCGTAAAAAGGGCCTGCGAGCCCCATGATTGTGTGTGTGTCAGGACGAACGCGTACGCTCCTTGACCCATCCCTGCCGTTTTGTCTAATAAACAGCAGAGTCACCTTGCTCCTTGTGTGCGTCTCATACTCTATCTCACCTCATCTGGGATATACACGGGAGGAGTTGGGGCCTCCCTGCCTGGAGGTCCGCGGACGGCCCGGCCGACCCCGGCAGAATTTCCCCCCGACAATAGGCATCTCGTTGGGCACATATTTAGATACTACTTTGTTAATGGGATTAAGTAGCGCTGTAGAAAATTACAATGCAATGGAACAATAAATTGCATGCAGTGCAAAAGAAACAGAGCGTGTTAAAACGTTGTTGATGATTAGTAGTGGTAAGGAAATACGCTTACGTCTAAACAGAGCGTGTTATAACGTTGTTGATGATTAGTAGTAGTAAGGCGATAAGCCGTTTCCCATTCTTCTCTTGCAAAAGAAAAAGAGGAAAACAAGACAAACGGGACGGATCGCATGGATGGTTAAAAAGAAAAGGGCACTGATCAGAGAGGCCAACAGAGACGTCATTCAGGGGTCGCCAGGAGTCACAGTTGTGACCCCTGAGATCTTCCTTGCTACCGCTGTGGTCTCCCTTGCTACCCCTAAAAAAAAAAAAAAAACAAAATTCAAAATAAAATAAAACATAATTTTCTTTTTTTTTTTAAACATTACATTGAAGCTCCTGGTCTGTAGCCAGTAGCGTGTGGCTCTTTGTTTCTGGAGTGGCTGATTTTTTGATAGCTATAGCCGCTAAGATAGCTCGGTGGATTGCATGCTTGCTGCTGCAATGTGTGTGATCTGCAGGTTGCAGGTTCGACTCCTGGCACGGTCAACTCAGCCTTTCATCCTGCTGAGGTTGATAAATGAGTACCACTACAGGTTGGGTGATATTTTATGTATATTTGTTATTTATGAAGCGCTTACGCGTAAGTGCTATATAGTACATCATTATCGCTTGGCCTTGGACGTCTACTTGCATTCAGTCATTTGGTAATAAGGGCCTATACACGCTGATATTAATGATACATATGGCTATCCATTCTTGTAAAAATGTGTATCACTTTACAGTGATATTGTAACCATATTTTTCGTAGTGTACTTAGAAACAATGTCACTTCCTGTTTTGTCAAGGGGTGAAAGGTTGTGTTCCATTGCTTCCTGTATTGTCACTTTGGGGTGGGGTCAAATGACATCACATTCTGTGATGTCTTCAGGGGGTCAATGATTGTGTGATGTCACCTCCGCTACCCTTGACAATTTGGTGAAATTACATCCCTGGAGGCCAAGAGTGAAAGTAGAAGGAAATCATAGGAGAAAGCCATTACTACATTTAATGACAATACGCAGAAAACATAACTGGAGAAGGACAGGAAAAGGAAGCCATCCAAGTGAAGCAAGGAAAGGGGCACTGGACAGTCAGGAGGAAGCAGAAAATAAAACGTGAATGGCAGAGATAAAAGCAGAATTCAATGGGTACAAAAGCGTAGGCAGGTATGCTAAGGAGAAGTGTGGACTGGTAATCAAGCTATGTAAAAATAAAACCGAGAGAGAATGGGAGAAAAAGTAAGGAAATGATGAATCATACAGGTGTTGTAAAGTAAAAAGAAAATAGAATACGTGCTAGCGAGAGCAGTGATGAATTGAAAAGGAAAATAAAGGGTAAACATTGAAACCAACATTAAGCGCAGAAATGGAGAGCGGAAAAGAGTCAGGAGGAAAATGAATGAATGAAGGGGTACTACAGCTATAAAGGGAGGAAGGGAATCTCGGTCTTTGAAGAATTAATATGAATTACATGACTGTGCATCAAAGACTTCATAGAGTAAAGGCAGCCAGGAATAGAGCATTGACATTGATTAGCGAAAGAAGAAAATAAGCAAAGACATGAGAGACATTGGCATAGAAGTGGCAATTTAGACTAAAGATTGAATAGTAGAAGAAGGATCTACAGTGTATAGAGTGTATAGAGAAAATAGCAGTCCATCTGAAATCTGAGACACACCAAAACGAAGAGGGTAGGTGGCAGAGTAATCGCCAGCTGTAGCCACAGGAGAGGGATGGTTAGAGAGGCAGGAACAAAACCAAGAAATGGCATTACAAGAAATTCTGAAAGTACAGAGATTGAAACACTGAATTGAATGGCCTACCATGTCAAAAGCCACAAATTACCCCAATCGAATGAAGAAATGACTGATTAGAATGTGACCAGGTTTGGAAAGTAACCTGTAAGAGGAGCTTTGTCAGAAGGAGCAGCACACAAATCAGATTCAAGTGGTGGGGGGGGGGGGAGTTAATATGTGATAATTGAGAGTCAAGCGCACATTCAAGAAATTGATAGTGAGGTAAGACAGTAGTGTGATGTGAGAGAGGATCCAAGAAGAGGTTAAAAAAAATGAATAAGACTTTAGCATGCTTGAAAGAAAGAGAAAATAATATCAGATGAATGAGAATAATTAAAGGGAGAAGTCAAATATGGAAGGAGGAAGGGGTGCACTGAAGTGATGAGAGAAGAATGCAAGGGATCAAGAGGAGCCAACAGTAGACACCATAGAAAATGGCGATATAGGGTGTTGTGACCACTCCAAGCGAACCTGCACAAAGAATCGTACTGTAGTGGACACTGAGCCCAGGAGGCGGCCAGCTCAAGGACCTGAGGAGGGACATTTAAGTTACCTTATATCCACAACGTTTTCTTTAGGACTCAACCTGCACACAATCCCAAATAATACCCTGTAGCGTGTGTATTTGAGTCACCCTTGCCTGTTGTCTGCAGTGGCTGTTCTAACAATGTGTATGCATACAAAATAAGATAAAAAGGCAGCAGTGGCATCATTAGTAAACGATGCACATATGAAAGTGTAGTGATCTAGTTGTCTTGTATATCTTCTGTTGTCAGTATTCATTGCCATACTACATACAGCCAACAGTACACATTCCTGTCTGACCTCATGTCAGCAACAATGTTGCTAATCCAGTTTGCTAAACCAAAGGAAATAATAAGTATAATCTGCCGGAAGCGTACATTGTTATGTCCTTATGTAGAAACCAGGAGTGATGGTTTTGAGCTGTTGCTTCTCTCTTTTTCAGGCTTGAGGAAAGTTGGATAGTCTGGATGGCCATCATCTTTGCCGCATTAATGATTGTGGTGTTCTGTTGGGTGAGAGTTATAAAATCCTGGAAGAACTGCATGCAGGTAGTACAGAAGCAGTCCTCGCGCTTTTTCAACTATTTCACCAAGGTGTGGAATAGTTGCCGTGGGACCCCTGCCCGGAGGAGAAGAACATACCAAAGAGAGCCCCCCGAAGTACGAGTTCAAGAAACGCAGAGTCCTCCCGGAACCCCATCAATAATTCAGAATGTGGAAGGTACGCTATCTCACCGCAACTTTATGTAAACTCAGTGTTTGATGTCCTTTTATTTAGTTACTTTACTCATCAGAGAGTCCTATTTATATCTTTTGTTTGTCATGAAGACAACATTGATAAAACATGCTTTAATCCCACTGTATAATATGCATTTCCAAAATAACATGAAGCCAATTATGACAAGATCACTGATGAAAAGTGTGAGATAGGAATTCGCGTGATGACACATATGTAGATTCAAATTAAAAAGGATGTTCTGAGTGTGAGAACACTAATTTTAAAATTAATTTTTGATCCACTGACCCCAGCAGCCAAAGTTGGAGTCCTCCCATTACCAGACACACTCCCCTTTCAGAGTGTCAATAATACAAGGAATCCCGGGGGTGCAAAGCATCCAGCTCTTTCCCTGAGTCTTGCGCAAGAATACGAAGAAAAAACCACACAGAGCGTCACTATTGAAGGAAACTGCAAGCCTATTTTTTATTTATTTATTTATTTGCATTTGGTTTTAACAAAACCTTTACAAAATGTTTCCTTTACTTTTTAACCTAAAATTCAGACATTTTTGTTTCACATTTACATAATAAAATGTATACAAATTAAAATTCTACTATAGTGAATTCCATATATAAAATAAAATGATCTGTAACATAACCTTGGAAATAGAGCTATCAACCATATCCTCCCACAATATATGCAAACAAACAATTGTACATTATCATGTAGTGCCGGAGGAATTGTGCAAAACAGTCATGAGATTTACCATTTCAGATTTTCCATTTTCCAAATTAACGATTGACCTTCCAGAAATTCTCAGTTGAGGTTTATCTCACAGCTCAGAATCATATACATGTGACCTAATATCTACCGCTATAGAGAATGCAATGAGCCATTCATGCCCCCTTCATCTAGAGGTGAGTTGAAATGGGGAAGTGAGCACGTTTCTAGAGAGTCAAGTTTCAGATGGACATTGCATGCTGGGCTCCTACTCATGCTTGTACTTATGTTTGACTTTATCTTTGGAATAGCATCTAAAGCCAGTCTTAAGACTTGTTAATACCGCTCTCTAAATTAACATTTGAATAAAAAATGTGCCTAGCCATTGCAGTTGTGGCTTTGAATTAATAGGGCCAGGATTCTTAAGGTTCATGATCCATTGAACACTGTTCCGTGTATTCAGGCACAGATGACATTAAGTTAATCAAATCAGATTCGATTTTTGTTAAGAATCGCCCCAGTGAAAGTATAAATGAGTTGTTGGTACCTGCCATACACTTAGAACACAAGGATTCCCTCGAAAAAGACACAATTCTTATGTTGTTTTCCGCCATATAACAAATTCTCAGCGTTTCATAATATACGCAATCAGGGGTGTTGCTAGGTCTGGAAAAGATCAGGAGCTAAGCTAATGTCGGGAATGGCGGGATTCGGGGCTGGCTATATCCTTTTGGTTGTAGCCCCTGAGCTTCTATCCGGGGCTACAACCAAAAGACCCGGGGCTATAGCCCCCTTAGGACCCCCCTAGCAATGCCTCTGTACGCAATAGATAACTAAGTGCTTGATAGTTTCCTGGTGTTGCAGTTGAAGGCAAAATGTACAACTATCTGATGTGCTTTGTTGCCAGTATTTGGTACGCTCCAAAGTATGAAGTGTATTCATTCTAAATCGCATGTAGATTGAGCACGTTTTTTCACACGGAAAGCATTCTATATAAATCCGAGATACTTTCAACTCAGGGTAGTTGCTAATGAATGAACGCATGAGCATGTTCATCTTTGGTGAAGAGGACCATATGAATTCCCAACAAAACGAGGTCCTCATGATGTTCCCATATTTGTTTTAAGATGATTGGTGAGTTTAATGGACATATAATTCTTTGATTATTATCAAGCGCAAGCTTCACCCACTCGATATCATCGTAATTAAGAATCCTTAACATGGGAATCTGATTGAAAACTTTGAAAATTAATGAACGGTTAAGCCGTGCTACACCGTTGATTGCCGGATCACTAATCCACCCCATAATTGTAGATGTATTAGCAGATAAAATCGGCAATCCATGTGAATCTAATTATTCATCTTCAACATGGGTGTTAAATTCGATATTCCCAGTTACACCAGAAAGTGTTGGAACCAAAGGCGTGGGTTCCTTTAATTTATGTGATTCTTCGTCATCAATACCCCTCCCTTCAGACTGCGAAGGCGAAAAAGATTGCACTTTGCAGTCAATACTGACTGTTGACGTAGATGGAATACTACAGCTTTCGGGGACCTATTTGCCAGGAGCTTTCAGGATGTCATTGTTTGTCAATTTTATAGTATTTTTTAGGAGAGGGTAGAAGGAAGATAGTTGGGATTGTTTGCTATCTTTAGGTTCAGTATTGAGGGTTGGCTGCTTATTTTGCACTGACTGCATAGGCTTTTGATCTAGGCTAACAGAAGGTTTGGAAGTCATCGATGCCTTACTATTTACCTCCGACACATCTTTCTCTTTTTTTGTTTTTTCTTGCGTACGTTTGTTGTCACTATCAGCAGATGGTATGAGGGTAAATTGTGTTGCAGTGCTGGCACAGTTCCACCGCTCGTCGCTGGCAGTCAGCGAGCAAAGAGAGAGCTAACTTTATGCGTGGAATTAGTAGATTGTATTGTATTGCTGTTTTACATACTTTTCCACTTCGTAAGCTACATGCCATACTTCATTTAGGAAGCGGGCCAAAGCACCGATATAGCACATCTATGTGGTAAACTGGGGGGACAGACAGAGCGCACAATGAAAAGACGCAAAGAAAAAAACAGTGCTCAATGTCAAAAGAGAGTTGAACTGAAATCGAAAGGTGCTGGGCAAAAGACAATTATCCTAGCCCTATCGCTCCAACAGCACTTGCAGGGCACTTCCGGGTGCACCAGGCTCTATGTAGGCGTACTGGACGTCAGGGGGTGGAGCCAAAACAACAATAATGATTCTAGAAAAAAAGAAAAAAAAGTAACGTGGGGCACGTATGCATTAGACTCTTAAACACCGCAACCCAAGTTCATTACGCAGATTAGGAATATTCTGCGTTGGTACAAAGAAAAGGAAGAGTCCAATGCAGAGGAAGGGTCCAATGGAAAGGAAAAGTCTGGTGCAAGGGGAAAGTCCAATGTTCACTCATTTGTATTTACTCAGTATTGAAGTCCTTGCGGCGTTTCGCCGAGCAGATGAAGCAAGGCTTCCTCTTGCCGACTCGCCTTCGGCAGGAGTTTTCCACTCAGTTTCCCAATGAGCAGCGTTCAGCTAGGATGGGACAGCAAGACCAACCAGCCCAACAGCACTTGCAGGGCACCTCTAGGTGCAAGCCTATAGCGAATTCTGCGTCTCGTTACTCATTGGCTCCTAGAATCCTACAACTAAAGAAAATCACAGGGATGTCAGGTAAGCAACCTCACTTGGTGTCCCACTACTCAACAGAAGTGGAAAATGAGATTTTATGACGTTCACCTGGATGGAATATACATTCAAACGATGCCTTTTGACAATCAACATAAAAGAAAGTCGTGCACGTGTGGGCTCATTTACCATCCACGCTTTCCAGGGACGGAACCATCACATCTCCCCATGCCACCCAAAATACAAGCTGGTGCTTTGTCAATGTTGAATTGTGGCCTATTTCCAGTATTACCCAAATTGACTTTTTACAATTGACCTTTTGCACAATTTGACCTAATTATAGTGGTCCTAATTGACCTTCTGCACAATTGACATTTATATTTTAGTTATTTTATATATGTATTGGGTTGGTTTTGGATTATAAATAATATAAGGGGATTGGGTGGGGGGGGATTGCAGGGGGTTTTGGATTGGGGGGGTTGCAGGGGGTTTCCCCCTGCATATATGTCCTAATTGACCTTCTAAATTAGGTGAATTCTCCCGAGGCCAATTCTCCCGAGGTCAATTGTAAAAAGGTCAATTAGTATACAACCCTATTTCCATTATGTTTACCTCTGCCAATATATCTCACAGGGAAATGAATTGCAGCCCTCTGCCACTGCTGGCCACTTAGGTACTATAGCTCAGTGGTAACATACACTTGGAAGCAAGGCGACGCAGAGCACACATGTTTAAATCCCGGGTCCGGGCTTAGAAGCCTCTAAGGAATTAAGCGTTTTATAAAAACAACAATTATAAATTAGTGCTGCGAGTACCTCCTCCTGAAAACACGTTCAGGACACTATTTTATGGAGGGAGACATTACCACTCTCCCTGAATGTGCTCCTCTTATTGGAAAGCTGCTCTCTACTCTGTTTGTTTGGATCCAAGGGAGCCTTTAAAAAAACGTCGAGTCAGTCCAATATTCAAGGTAGCATCATCAAAGTAGGGACAGTACCATTAGTCTTTTTACGATATTCTTGCTTCTTTGTCCATTGCCACTCCTCACTTCCACGGCTTTTAAAGTGGGATCCATTCTTCTTCTTTCAAGAAAGGTAGCTCAGTATATGCCCAAGTCATTTTCTGCATTACCCTAGCTTTCTGTTGATAGTCTGGTTTAATGCCATAGTACTTAGGTCGGACTATGTTGGCAGAATTATGCTTTGTCAGTTGACAACTACTGAAACCATGCAATTGTTCCAAAATCAATGTGGGTGGCATTGGATACCATGTGGGAGGTCTCCTGGAAATGTGGCGCACTCTGGCTCTTTGACTGGATAATGAAGGGTGTGTGGCAACACAATGTATCAACTTCTCATGTATGTGGTAGAGCAGTGAGGACGTAATCCAGGAGCTGCAATAAAGTTAACTTCCTCACTGGTGTCCATGCCTCCCTCACTGGTGTCCATGCCTCCTCCATAAGGCACCAATTCTATGTCCCCCTCCTGCATTGAGTACATAACTGGTGAGAAGCTTGTATGGAGCATACATGAGGGCGGTGGAAAGGATCATCAATTTCCCATCTGCCTGTCTAGGCCAACTGGCTTGCCTGTTGGCAGTGAATGGTAATGGGATTGAGGTCTTCTACGATATGCCCCGGTAGCAGTGCTCTCCTCCTTGGCTGCATTGCCCTCTCCTCCTTCCTCTTCTACACCTCCACAGGGTGTACCTTTGATTTGTACCCCTCCCCGGAAGTCTTTCAAGGATGGCAACCTTCTCCATATTGCCCGCTCAGCTGTCAAACACTTCTGACATCTGCCACCTCCTGGAGGAACTTGACCTTGATTTCCTCGGTCTCACTGAGACATGGTTCACGGCCAGCTCTGTCTCAAACCTTGACACGCTCCTCCCTGACGACTAAAAGATCCTCTCCGCGCCCAGGTCCAACCACTCCAGGGTGTAGCCCTGATTTTCCCCCGAGTGGATTCCTGCCTCTGTCATTCCTATGCAGGCCTACTCCTCTTTTGAATGCCTCATCTGCAGGCTCTCTCTCTTTCTCCTAGCCAATCCCTTACTGTGTCTACTATCTATCGGCCACCTGGTCAGATCTCCTCCCTCTCTAAATGGGCAGACCTTTCCTCTTCCCTCCTGGCCTCGACCACTCAACCCCTCCTTCTTGGAAACTTTAACATCCACCTGGATGCCTCCTGTCCTTCCTCTGGACTCTTTTGTGACCTCTGCGACTCTCTCTCACTCTCTATTCTCCTCTCTGGCCCGGCTCACTCTGCAGGGCACACTCTGGATGTTCAGAGCTCCTCAGAACTTCCCCTTTCTATCCCTCTCACCACTAATCTCTCCTGGAGTGATCACTTTCTCCTTTCCTCCCAGCTCACCCTCTCTTCCCCCCAGCTAAGCCAACTCCAGCACTGCCACCCGCCTTCTTGGTTATACGACCCATGAAGCATGTGTCAGTTGAGGATTTCTATGCCACTTTCTGACCCCCCCTCTCCCTGTGGCTGACTCATACCCTGACACAGCCCTTTCCATGCTCCACTCTGCTATATATGAAACTCTCTATGTTCTTGCCCCTGTCATGAGGATCCGCTTGAAGCCCAAAGCCAAATAAAATTCCTGGAACGACTCAGACCATGTCGCCCTCAAACACAAGTACAGGGTGGCTGAGCGGAAATGGTGTGCTTCTGGTACATGCTCTGACAAACTGGCCAGCTGCCTGCTCCACAACCAATACCGGCTCTCTGTCCGCACCAAGAAGAGAGCTCACATCCACGCGTGCGTCTCTGCGGCATCTAACAACTTGACCGAGCTCTTTAAAATCTGCAAGGAACTGGCTAATCCTGCTGCAGTCTGTACCTCTCCTGTCACTTCCCAGGCCCTCTGCACGGTTCTGGCTTCTCATTTCATCTCTAAAACTCAGGACATCCTTTCCTCCCTCTTACTCTCCCCCTCTACTCCCTGCTCTTCCTCTGGTCTTTCTTCGGCCACCTCTCCTCCCTCCTTCTCTGCCTTTCCCCTGTTCTCCAGAGAGGAAGTTTCTAGACAAATCCGATCTATGAAAGTCTTGTCAAAACAGATTCACCCCTGAACCTCAAACAATCAAGGACCACATTGACACCCGGGCTCGTGCTCTGGCCGACTTCTGCAACAACTCCTTTGCCACTGGAGTCTTCCCTTCCCCCATGAAGCACTCCCTTGTGCACCCTTTTCTTAAACACTCTGCCGACATGTCCTGCACAGCTAACTATTGCCCAATATCCATCACTCCCTTCCAGGGCAAACTCTTGGAAACACTGGCCATCTCCCAGCTTATTCTTAACACTGAATCTGTTGGTTGTCTTCATGACCATCAGTCTGGCTTCAGAGCTGCCAGAAGCATGGAAACTGATCTCCTGAAAATACGTGAAGACCTGCTCTCAAACCTTGATTCCAACACCCCCTGTGTCCTCATCTTACTTGACCTCTCTTCTGCCGTTGACACAGTCAACCATGCCATCCTGCTCAACCGTCTCCATGATAACCTAGGTATCACCAGTCAGGCCCTGGCTTGGCTGACCTCTTTTTTCTCTCTGATAGACCCTCCCAGATCCTTCCTCTCCTCCATCTCTATCTCTAACTGTGGTGTCCCCCAGGGGTCTAATCTCTCTCCCTGGCTGTTCAACCAATACCTGGCACTTATTGCCCACTGCATTGCCACTCTCTGCCCCAACTCTCAATGCTATGGGCATGACACTCGGCTCATTTTCAGGCTACCTTCGGCCACCTCTTCTCCGTCTCTCATCTCGGACTGTCTGTCTGCTATCCAGGAGTGGTATGCCGCCAATGATCTCTGCCTTAATGCCAGTAAGACTGAGATTCTCCTCATCGGCACACCTGCTCCCTCCTTTCCCGTCACTCTCAGGCCGGCCTCTCTTGGCCCTCTTCCTGCTCCCACCTGCGAGGCAAAAAACCTTTGGTCATCTTCGACTCCACACTCTCCTTCTCTCCTCACATCTCTGACGTCTCTAAGAAGTTACACTACCAGCTGCACCTCCTCGGAGGTATGCTTCCTTTCCTCTCCTTCCCCAGAAGCTCACTGTCTCCAGAGCTCTGGTTCTCTAGGCTGGACTACTGAAACAGCCTCTTTCTAAATCTGCCTGCTACTACTCTCCGCCCTCTGCAACTCATCCAGAACAGGACAGCGAGACTTGTCCATGGCCTCAAGCCCAGGGATCGTATCTCTCCAGCACTAAAATCTCTGCACTGGCTCCCCGTGGCTGCGAGGATCACGTTCAAAACCCTCTGCATTGTCCACAAAACCTTCTGATGCCTGGGGCCTCAATAGCTTCAACTCTCTCTTCCTAAATATCTTCCTTCTCGAGCTCTTCACTCATCCGCCTCCAGCTCCCTCAGGGTCAGTCACTTCTCCAAGCAACGATTTGGTGGTAGATCTTTCTTCAGCTGGGGCCTCCCTCTGGAACAGCCTACCTGCCTCTCTGAAACTTGAGGAGAACCATCTCCGGTTCTGGAAGCACCTCAAAGCATTCCTCTTTGCTTCTGCTTTCTCTCCTCTACTCTGCTGAACTCCTGGCTGAAACTGTACTGGTCACCTGGCCACCTTCTGATCTCGGGCCCAGGTCCCCTCCTCTACCAGTTACACACACCTGCACTTCCTCTTTGGCAACCCCCACACTTGGGGACTGTTTTCTGTATCCCTAGAGTCCCCCACCTGCACTTGACACCTGTTGTCTGCACTTACCGTTTGCACGTGCCACAAGGTGGCCATACGTCTCTTATTGTTTTATTTATTCTATTACCCCTTGTACTGCACTTTCCCCACCCCTCCACTCTGCACTGTTCCTCTTCCCCAGCACTTGCGCGATCTGAATGACACTTGGCCTAGTAGAATCGCTGTCTCATCTTCCCTCTGTTCCCCTCCCTTGCCTCGTTGCGCCTTGAAACACTTGTGTATAGGCGCGTTATAAATGCCATATCATATATCTCCCACATTGCAGGGTCATTGATGCAGCAAGGGTTAACGGAACTTCTTTGGCTTTTATTGTCACTCTCTCCTTCCTGTTTGCATGGTGCCTACTCCAGTAGGTTCAGTGTTCTGCACGAAACAGGTGCCTGCAACATTGATCCGTCTCCCAGGGACACATTGAGAGTGGCTATAGGAGCACTGGTACTGGTAGGCGTACGGGTTTGGGATGCAAACCCACTGAAAATACTATAGATATCCCATGAGTCATAGCAGCAGCTATCTTTGTTTGGGTAATTTATTTCCACCTGAATCAGTGAATAACAAGGCTGTGGACACAATTACTGGTGACTATTTTTTTCAGCTTCTTGAGTACATAATTTGTCCTTATTACCGGATCAACTTATTTAAGGTGTCTGCACCAAATGCATGATGGACTCTTTTGAGCTCTTAACTTATGTATTGTAAAGGCAGATAACTGCCTTTATTGCCAAATGTTCAGCCTTTTAGCGGCACGCTCGCTCTAGTACCGGTGGCAGCTGTCTCCCACATCAGTGCATCACTGTAGGATGCCGGCCTTCTGAACTTTACATCAGCGGTCTAGTGTTCCTTTTGGACGGAGCAATGTCATGACGTGCACCACCAGGATATCATGGTACAAGATGGCCGACACTGCTAATTGGTGCATGAGAGGCTCAGCACTGAGGTGAGGTGTATTCCTTCCTTTCTTCTCCTGGTCATTACTCCCTGGCTCCCTCCTGCATCCTGTCTATTGTGCTCCTTTCTCGTTCTGCTCACTTGCCAAAGACTCCAGACCGTTTATGCTCCGGTGTCCCATGTACTCCAGCAGCTGATCACAGGACCAACTGAATCCAGGTTTTTTCTCTGCTTGCATAGTTTATTTCCCCATTTGGGGTTAGATCGTCCTTGGAACCTGTGTCTGGCAGTTATACTGTCCTGCTAGACATGGCTGCATGGGAGGATTCACTTCAATGCACACCCCTTCTGTGATGCTGGAAAGGCATCGGAGGGGCAGGGCCTCCGTATCCTTGTCCTTTACTGCCTTTTTATCGTGTGTTCTTCTCGTGTTTTCCGCGCAGGAGTTCATGTGGGACTCTTGGTGGTGCAGCTCTCTTTTGGTTTGGTGAACAGACCGATGGAATACCCTTACGGCACCCATGGGTGGGGGTTACAACCCTGTGCCCCTAGTGTATGTTTCTGGGCACCTGTGGGTGGCCCGCAGAGCAGGGTATGGGCTGGTGGCAGCTCCATGCTGAATTTGACAGGTGCTCTGAGTATCCTCCATTTTGGGATACCCAGGCCCTGCCATTGGAATCAGTTGATTCCTGATGGAAAACAAGATGGCCCCTGTAGCCTCTTGCTTTCTATTACCCATTACCTTGTTTTCCCAAAGTCCTGGAAAGCCCTGACTCTGTCCCTTCCCCCTGACTGGCTATTGGGTGGAAGTTCCATATATGGTGTTGTTGTGAAGTCCAGTCCAGACTGGCTGGAGCCTTCCCAGTGACTTATGTTGTGGGTCCGCCCTGTGGGTGGGACCTGGGTGAATGGAGTGTGTGACCAATATGCACTTCTTGTTGTGGTTGTCTGGTTTCTGGTATGAGAGACAAAGACTGAGACAACCCTGCCCGAAACTGGACTGAATGCAGTGTGTAGTGTTGAATGGCTGGGTACTTGTCCCAATCCACATTCCTTGTTGTGAGTGTCTGAAAGGGAGGAGGATGGCCTGAATGCACTGTGTGCCTGATTGGCTGACTGACTGCATGAATGCCCTTCTGTATGATTGGCTGCTGAGTGTGAACCAGCAGTGTGGATGAGAGACAGAATAGTATATCTGGGGACCTCTCACCACTGGAAATTGTTCAGAAGCTGTGTCTACACTTGAAGAGTAACTGGAACTGCTAATCCTCGACGCAAAGCTGGAAGAAGACTTGCTGTTGCATTTGCTTTGACCTGATCTGAAAGCTGCCGAATTCGTCGAAGACTGATCCGAGAGAGGACCTGGTAAGGCGCCCTCTTCCCATGCTCCGAGGGACCATTGAGTACCGCTAACCTTCGCTGAAGCTCCCTGGAAGTCAGACCCTCAAAAGGCTGCCGACCCGAGACAGGACCGCTGAGGAGAACGAAGTGAAGCACCAGGACTTGGCCGTTGTCGAATGCGACAAAGACTTCAACGACTCAACACCCTTGCTGGGACACAGTTCTTCTGAAACTCTTTGCGGTCCTGAACAATCAATCGCCGAGGTGCCCCGCACACCTCATCCTTGCAGGACGTCGCTGACGAGCACCGCCTGGACCAACGTCGTTGTCTCGGCACCATCAAACTTCTCATCGACACTGTCGACGCCAAGTTTACCTTCTTCGACGCCTCTCGACGATCCGTGGCTCCTGCTTTAAAGGGAGTCACTCAAGAAGGATCTGTCAACGCTTCTTCAAAGAATTCTACTCCACCAGGTACATTGGGGGGGTAAAAACATTATAGGAGAGAACAAGACTATTGAGCAATATATGGACTGGGCTTGTGCTATATGTCTTTGTTTTACAGGTTGCCCAGGTGGGGGGGGATCTCCACACAGAACTGTGTCCAGGGGTAGGGGCCAGTATTATGCCAATTGTGACAACCATCTTGCTTTCCTTCCTATCTCTATTGCTGGTTTCCTTGTTATTGATCCGTGTGATATTATCTAACAGTATAGTTGATGCACCTTAATGAGATCTGATCATATTGGTGGTACCACTTTAGAATTGTATATATTTACCATTGTTGATTACCGAGTACAAAGTGCGTTATTGTGATAGTGTACATACCTTTGAATATTAATTATATAAAGACTGTTTTCAGTAATAGTGTGTGGACATTCCTTTGTGGGGGCTTGGGGACTACACTGTACTTAAGAACCAGCCTGCATCACCTCCTGAGAAGCTAGGCCTTGATTGCTCGACCATAGCTACCGCATAGAGAATCTTGGCTGGGGTCCTCTGTGCCTCTCCTCTACCATATAGAAAGCAGAAGTACAGACACCCCCCCACCGGTATCTTTACACCTTCCTATCCAGGTAAAGCATTGCTGAGAGATTGCAAAGCCCCAAAAATCTGATAGGATGTCCTGGCCACAATATGGCTCAAATGCAAGAAATAGTGACTGACTTGACAGCTTTCTTCTCTGAAGTGCAGTCCCTAAAACAGAGAATACTGTGTTGCGCAGGGCAATGGCAAACAGGGAATCCCCCGCCCCCTTTCTGCCTTCTTCTGCAGTCTCAATTGAGAAATTTCATGGGGATCCCCAAAAAGTGAAAGTTTTTAGATGCATGCACTGTCACATTCTCGACAGCCTTCCCAAATGACGGTCCAAGGTTGGGTTTATTGTAACACATTCAAACAGTAATGCCTTATCTTGGGCTACCCAATTGGTTGTCTCAGATGATCCTGTGTTGAACGACTACCCAAGATTCATGGCTCAGTTGAAGGGTATCTTTGGTCATACTGAAAACTTTTATTCTGCCCAAGAATGCCTTATGGACTTTCAGCAAGGACGGTTGGGCGTTCTAACATATACAATAAAGTACAAAAAGCATGCAATGAAAAAGACTTGGCCGGATGATGCATGCTTTACCTTGTATGCAACAGGGTTTATATGAGGAGATGGACGTATGCCCCAACCAGCTAAATTTGAACAGCCGATAGTCTTACAAATTGACCATAGATTACAGAAACGATGACAAAAGCATTGTAAGAACAAAGTTGACAGCCGTTGGCCCCGACCTTCCCTATCGGACAGTTCATCACACCCTGAGCTCTTTGAACTAATGCACATTGGGTCTGCCAGAGGGCCTTTGTCTGAAGAACAGTGACGGAGACAGTGACAAAAAGGCCCCTTGAAGCCTCTAGCCACTTGGTGTGGAATTGTGCCATAGTCCCACCTAGGAATCAGGCCAACCCCAGCTCACGGTCACAACAGGGATGACTAATCGGGAGGTTACAGATTGTCCCATTTCTTTTTCTCCTGCTGCTATACAAACTATGCATCTACCTGCTACCACTCTTCTGGTTCTCTGAGTACGGTTGGCAATAAACAAGGAATGGGAGAGACTGTGCTGTGTGCGAGGCCGATGCGAGGAGACTGAATGATAACAAGCTCAAGGGATTTACCCGGGACTTATGGAAAAAGACGGAATATGATGTGTACCCTGTCAATGCCCTATTTTGTTTTGAGAAAGGCTCTTGAGTAGCCGAAACATGTGTAAACAAGTAATAAAGGGCTTTCTTTTGAGGTTTGTACCAGACAAGTGTGGCGCAATTCTTGAGTGGCTGCTCATCTCATTCTTACATCTTGTAAAGCACTAGGATCAGGCAATGAATTGCAAAGATTCCTAGATGTAGTGTGAAGGCATCATGAAGTAGACACAGACAATGCTATTAAAGTTTGGGGTATACACTTTTATTAAAAAGAAAAGATGGTTGGAAAAAGGTTTTACTTGCCCTATGCTAAGGAGGGAGTTCCCTACCTAAATAAAACTAAGGAAAGTCTGTGACAGGAAGTCCAAAGCAAATGTCTGTCTCTGTACAAAACCTATACTTGCCCTCACTTCTAGTTGTACACAATGAATAGGGATGTCAGCCTCAAAATTATTTCTTTAAATGAAAGTTCATAGTTTTGTCCAGCTCTTTTCAAAGTGTTTCCCTTCCCCAAGGTTCAAATAGTTCCCAATGCAAAAAGGGGGTCCCTTCCCCATGCTTGAAAATCTTTCATCAGTTCCAATACAATTCCTTGTGATACTTTCCAGATCTTCTGGCTTGGTTACCTTCCACCAATTTCATATAGTTCAATTCCTTGGGGGGAGAGGGGGTTGTCGCTGGTTCTTATTCTTCTTCCCCTTTAAGAGGGTTGTCTCCTGTTTTCCTCCCCCTCTGCTAGCATCTCACCAGGGTGAGCGTAAAGGACACTTGTATTAGATGGTTTAACACTCGCTCTTCTCCACCAAATGTTATGGCCTTAGCCCCAGAGGGAGGTAGGGAAACCAGATTTTCTTTGGTTCACAGCCTGGTAAAATTTGGTAAGAATTCTCCTTGGTCTTAGATCCTATTTCCCATGGAGATAAACTCTTTACAGACTTTGATTCCTTGGGACTAGGGTTACACTTCCCTAAGAAATTACTGCATATATGATCATACTTAACTTCACTATCTGAGGGGTAAAAATAATGTTATGGGGTCCCCTGTTTTTCAGAAGATTTGTCCTAACCCTAGCTCTTATTCTTGATGAAAATTTCATGTGAATAAACTTTAGTTCAGTCCCACAGGAGAGGAGAAGGAAACTCATCTGTATTTACAACAACTTTATTATTTAGTCTCTTCCCAGCACCAAATAATCTTGGTGACAAAAAAGGTGGAATTTTTCTCCTCTACTGTTTTCCTTAAGGGGAGAATATCCTGTAGGGTTAGGGAATGAACAGTGACTCCTAATTGAC
Source organism: Ambystoma mexicanum (assembly GCF_040938575.1). Lineage (NCBI taxonomy): Eukaryota > Metazoa > Chordata > Amphibia > Caudata > Ambystomatidae > Ambystoma > Ambystoma mexicanum. The sequence goes on along the minus strand of NC_090932.1, from coordinate 119,205,080 downwards.
AGCCCAGTTGGTCATGGGGATCATGCTTCCCTCTATATCCTTTTGACAGGTGGTTAGAAATTATGGGACCTTGTTCCTTATTACTGTGGGATCCCCCTTTCTCATGGCCCTCTACTTCTGGTATTATTTGTAGGAAGGCTTCAACGTACAGTGGGTCATTCCTTTGGGCAAAGGCTAGGTCGGAAAGAATGTCTGGATCTTCTCCCCTTAACCTAGGAAACATTGCTCTTTTGAGTACCCCCTGTACAATTGTATCCACCTGACGGATCTAGAAGGGCTTTTTCGGTACTACCCAATTTAGTTGTTTGTATTGACCGTATGGTACAACTGGCCGAATTCGGCCAGTACCATTTGGTCGTTTGGAAACAAACAATTTGGGTACTAACTACCAAACACGGGAAGCGGGGGTTGCAGGGGTGCCCCCCGCTCCCCATGTTTGTTAGTGATTGTCTTCAGGGGTAGCAGGGGTGCCGCCCGCTTCTGGTGGTCTGGAGACGGGGGGACAAAACAAAAACAAACAAAAAATGAAAAGCGGACCCTGCAGCGTCGGATCTGATTCGCGTAGGACGGACGGATCCGACCCCGCAGGGTAAAAACTTGCATGGACAGCGAAAAACTAAGTAGATGGTGGGTGGGTGGCTGTGTGGGGTTGTGTGTGGGGGGTTGTAATTAGGGTCATTTTGGCCATGGCAAAATTGGCTTCATGGGCAAATTGACCACAGTCAATTCGGCCGCAAACAATTGTGCCACGGCCAAAACCTATACATCCGGAACACCCTTGAAGTGTGGATCTGTAACCCCTGCTAACACATCAATTCCAAATATCCATGCTAACACTGATTTGGGATTTGGGAGCAAATCTTGTGTAGGTATTTAAGGGTGGAATCAAGGCCAGATCAGTGGGTGTTAGTCTTCTTTCAGCTGGGGGAATGATGTATTCCCTACAGCTGCAGATATCAAACCCATTAGAGCGTTCTGTGACTACTGAGGAGTCTGACACTTTGGTGCTTACCTTCTCAAACTTTAGTGTTTCCCAACTTGTATCGGTTGAGCCGCATCCCACACCTGACACCATTTGTGAATGTATCACGGAGTAGACACAGACAACAAAATTAACTATAAATGTTTATTCGAAAGAAAAGAAGGTTGAAAAAAAAGTCCTAACTTGCCCTATGCTAAGGTGGGAGGTTCCCCACTTAAATAAAACTAAGGATAATCTGTGTCAGGAAGTCCAAAGCAAAAGTGTATGTTCCTCCTCCTCCTCCTCATCTCATTGGTTGCCCTCACATCTATCTGTTTACAATGTGTAGGGTTTTCAAAGGGTTTCCCTTCCTCAAGGTTCAAATAGTTCTGAATGCAAAAAAGGGTTCCTTTCCCCATGCTTTCAAGTCTTTCAACAGTTCCAACACAACAAAATTCCTTGGTATACTTCCCAGCTCTTCTGGCTTGGTTACCTTTCACCAATTTCATATAGTTCACTTCCTTAATTGCATTTCCTTTTCAAATCAATCACAAGCTTCTTTGTGGTGGTTTAAGTTTCTTTAATTTGGTGTACTCCGTCTAGGCGCCGTTGTCGGACCACACTTACCACCCATTACAGGTCACAGAACTGACACACCTTACTTGATTCTACTTCATATGTACATTGTCACTGCTTCAGCTCTACAGTGGTGATTGGTTAATTCTCATTTCACATTCTCCTGAGACTTTATCATTGCTTGTTTTATCACCATTCACTTGCTGCACTTTCACATACTCGCCTGGCTCTTGCCAATGCTTGTTCACTCAAGTTACACCATTCCTTTTACACTTATGGCTCTTGCCAATGGTGATTCTCTCAAATTACAGAGTTCTGTATTTCAGGAAGCTCCACAAACTTGCTTTCAATTAAATCAGTATTCATAAAAGTGCTTACTTAAATTTGCATTCGAATCGGTATTAAAAGTACTTGTTTTCATTTAATTTGGCATTCCCTAAAGAGTTCACAAGCTTTACGTATTCACCTGCCATCCCGGTATCCCCCTGCCCAAGTTGCCTAACCGGTTGTTGCTTATGGCATTCCAGCAAGGACTCCAGCAACCACAAGCTCTCTGGTGCAGCGCCTCACTCAGTCTCCCCAGCAGCTCTCCATGGCTTTGCTCACCCCACCAATGCTTCTCTCTCAGCTCGTGCCTCACACTGCAGCTTCAATTGGTCACCTCAGTTCCCTTTCCGTGGTCCGCCGCAGGCATCCAGCGTCTTTGAGCCTTGCTTCCCACTGCATACACTCTGCATCTTCCAGGGGTTCTCTAGCATTCCATCTGCCACGCTGCCTTCCAGGAGAGGTCTGCTCTTATCCAGCAGTCCGTATACCTGCTTCCACAGCTGACTCAATTTTCTCAGTTCTTCCTGCTTTTAAACCTCCAGCCATGCTGATTGTTCCAAAAAGGACTAGATCGCTCATTGATGACTTTGGAGTCCTGTGTTGCTCTTGCTGGCCTCCTCCTCCTCATCTCAATGCATAACTGTTTTTTTTATGCATGTGTGTGGCAATAAAGAGAGGATGTATTGTTCTCTTCCTTGTCCCAGTACCAAATTAGTGTCTATTTGGAACTGCTTTAGAGGAAAAATAGAGAACGGATTGACAATAGCCTATGAAGGCTTGGGGGATATTGGACTCGTTTTTTGTAAGGGGAATGGGGGATACCGTGTTTAACTTAAGTGTGCCCCAACCCCACTCTCCTCCCCCAGGGGCAGGATCCAAAAGTGACAACATTTCCCTGGCCACCTAGGAGGAGAATATATTGGGGAAAGATGTGAGAACGCCCCCAGGTTCCTCACAGTAGCCAATTGTTATCGTAAATTCGTTGCTGGGATTTCCTAGGTGGTATTACTACTCACTCAACTATTGCAAAAGCATGTGGTATATCATTGGGGTGAGAAGGAACAAATCACCTTTAAATGCTTAAAATCAGCTTTTGTCTCTGCACCAATATTAGTAAACCTGATCAGAGCTCGCCATTCATTCTAGAAGCAGATGCTTCTTATGGAGCCATCGGCACATTGCTAAAACTGCAGAAACAGGATTAAGAAGAACATCCTCTTGCATTCCTTTTGAAAACATTGAAGAAGCAGAGTCGAATTATTCTGTTTTGGAAAAAGAACTGCTAGCTGTCAAGAGTGTCTGTCAAGAATGGCAACACTTATAGGGTCTGTCCATTGCATCGAAATACACTCAGATCACTGGAAATTACAAACCCTTCAGAACTATGAATACAGCAAAAGTCATAATTCCCACTCTTCACACTTATTTATTGTACTGACATACATACAAGGAACCATGAACATAGAGACTGACACTTTGTTTCGCATAAGTGAGCCCTTGGACACATACTTAACTCCTTTTGGGAAAATGTTTCCCACAACCACTTTTGTATATGTTATCATGCGGTTTCCACTCCATCAACAGACTATCATGCACAGATAAAACCTGCTTTTTTGTATGGATAAGAATCGATGCATACCACCAGATCCTTATCGGCAGAATGTATTGTGTCTTTGTCATGATACACAATAAACAGGCATTCGCGCCATAGCCACAACCCAAGACCTACTTCTACATCACTTTTGGTGGCCTAAAGCCAAACAAGATGTCCAATCCTTTGTGCATTCTTGTGGCATTTGTGCTCAAAATATAAAAGCTCAGTGGGCACAGGGCGGTAAACCTCACCAGCCTCAGGTGCCGACAAGTCCCTGGCAACAAATCTCAACAGACTTTATCATGGATTTACCCCCTTCTGAGAACTGTACCGTAATCATTGCGGCAGTTGATAATTTCAGTATGATGGCTCATTTCATGCCATTGCTGAAATTGCCCACTGCTATGGAAATGAGTGTCTGTTTTTTGAAGGATATCTTCTTCCTGCATGGACTGCCAGATGTGCCTCTCTCGGACTGCAGATCTCAATATATATCCTGCTTCTGGCCAGCCTTGTGCAAAACTCTTGGAATCAATAAAGCCTTGTCCAATGGATATCATCCAGAAACCAATGGGCAGACGGAGATGGTTAACGGGATATTGGGACAATATTTAAGATTTTATGTGAAAGAAAACCAACACATTGAGTGTCCCTTCTCCCTACGGCAGAGTTCTCCTATAATAATATTTTGCAAACCTGAGCATGAGTCCTTTTTTTCTTCCTACGGGTTCCCACCAAAACTGATACCTGTCCTGTCTCCATCTGTTACACAAGTCCCTGCAGTTGAATCCCCCCTTCTGGAGATTCATGGGATACATGAACAAGCTTGTCACAATTTAACTGCTGCTCAGAAGCGCATCAATACGTATTGTGATGAATCCAATTGCGTCAACCCAGATTCTTTGTTGGTGGCCTTCTCCCATGTGGCCAGGGCACGACAGCTGCTACCTGATCCTGACCCTTGGGGCGGCTTGATGAGGAAAGATTACATGGGAGGAGAAAACTACCAGGAAGATTTCATGGCTTCATTGGACGAGACGCAGTATTTCCTACTTTCCCGTGAGGAAGATCCTCTAATACCCAAGACCTTCATAGCCTATTGTCAGCTGCTTGTTCTTGTGGAGGAAGCAAAGAAACCACTTCTAATGTTTCCTTAGGTCAAAACCCCATCTTTGACCTAGACACGCAAAGCTCCAACAGAACCCTTTTTGCTTCTAATACACCTTTGTATGAAGATTTCGGCTCATTTAAAACTACTAAGAAAAGTGACCTAAATATTATAGATCAAATTACATCTATGGACTCCAACTCCCATAATCACTAAAGTACTGAGACGAGGACGATGAAGGAGTTGGTACAAGGTAACAGAAGTCTGAAGCTAAATGTGCAGACTATTTGTTCTACAGAAATACCTGTGTATAGGACATTTAAAGCTGGCAACCGCAATAAAGATCAAAGCAGCGCAGTCCAATTTGTTGGCTCCAAAGAGAACACTTTAGAGTGCGGTAAACATGTACTGGTGTGGCGGAGCAGAGGCATCCACAGAAACAGAAGGAGGAATGCAGCGTGAGAGCAGGAAGTGGCATGGATATGCTGGAAGCCGCAAGAGAGTTCTTGTGTGCACGGCAGTGTCCCTCAGCCCGGTATCTAAAGAGAAGCAGGCGTGTGACTGCGTAGCTATGAAGGAAGCCGGAAGGATGTCTGCAGCATTCAGAGTGGGAAGTGGCCACAGAGCCACTTTGCAGAAGCACAAGCAGGACCGGAGATGCTGGAGAGAACCGATGAGTTGACACAAAGCAAGTGGCGACCCCGGGGCATTCTGGCAACCGCACCAATGACAGTTTGAACGTTTTGAGATTACAGATAGAGAAAATACAAAAAGTTTATTTGAATGTAGCAAAGGCAGAGTGCAGAATCAAAGCCCAATAAGAAGTTTGTTTGAATGCAGAAAAGGCAATGTACAGAGTCATGCTCCAATGAGATGCATGTGCATGAGATGCAAGTGTTGGGCAAACTTTGAACAAATGTTACCGCAGCCAGATATACCAAGCACACCATGGTATATACAGTTTTGGTAATACAGACTAACTATGAAATGTATAATACATCCTGGCAAAAGAAAGAAACCATGCAATTGAAACGCATAAGGAATGCTGGCAGGGGAGCAACCAGGAGAGTTGCAAAGCTACAAGAAATACTAAGAGAGGAAAATTGTTTGCTAGACAAAAGAGACACTAGTGTGAGAGACAGTTGGAATTACACAAAAGCAAGACGAGTATACCAGGAGACAGGGACATCATTTAGGGGTTGCCAGAGGTCACAACTGTGACCTCAGAGGTCTCCCCCCGCTAGCCCTGTGGTCTCCCTTGCGACCCCTAAAATAAAGATTTTTTAAAAAAGTGTCTTTGTAATGCAAGCTCCAGGGCTGTGGCCAGCACCTTGTGGCTCTTTACTTCTGGGGTGGCTAGCTTTCTTGTTTACGCCTCTAAAAAAAAGAAAAAACAGGGTTATTACAAGTCTAACACTTTCAGCACTGACCCTAAATAAGAAAGAATAGGAATACCAAATAATGTGTCTTTCTGGAATTCTATACAATAATTGCCAGGCTCATTAAAGGTTTATTTCAGGCACACTTCAGGGGTCAGTTACTAATTTAGTCTGTTCTTAAACACCTCAACTCAGCCTTTCATCCTTCTGAGGTCGATAAATGAGTACCAACACAGGTTGGGTGATATTGGGTGTATATTTTTTCTATATAAAGCGCTTAAGCCTAAGTGCTATATAATAACACATCATTATCATTTGGCCATGGACGTCTGCTTGTATTCACAGTAATTTGGTAACATGGGTCTATACACACTTATCCTAATGATACATATGGTCATCCATTCTTGTATGAAATGTACATCACATTATAGTGATATTGTAAACATATTTTTCGTAGTTTACTTAGGAACAATGCTATGTGATGCCACTTCCTGTTTTGTCAAGGGGTGAAAGGCCGAGTTCCATCACTTCCCGCAATATCACTTTGGGGTCGGGTCAAATGATATCACTTCCTGTGATGTCATCAGAGTTCAAGGGTCGTGTGATGTCACTTGCACTACCCCTGGCATTTTGGTGAAATGACGGCCCTACCAGGAGAATTGCAAAGCTGCAAGAATACTAAAAGAGGAACAGTGTTTGCTAGACAAAAGAGACATTTGTGTTAAAGAAAGACTGTTGCAGACCTTGCTGCCTAACGGGAACATTGTGACTCCGGGAGTTACACACACGGCACTGTTGGTAAAAGAGACATTGCAATCCATTTCAAATCCAGTGGAAGGTAGCCACCCTCTGGTTCCAAATCCGTTCACCATGGAGAACATTTTTGTTTAAGTTATTCTAATCTTCCGTTGAGAACACTTTTTTGCCAATACCAGGTTGAAGACATTTCCTTGCACCCTTTATTGTTTTGTTTGTAGTGTCAGGATAGGACGTTTTGCAGACAAGGATGGCTTTTCAGTTATTGACATCCGGACATGGACAGATCCTTAGTTTTGGTTTATATGTAGGAAACCTCTTCTTTACTATAGGGTCAGAGAGGTATTTTCACAAACCATTTTCATTTAAATAAAAGTATTTAAGCAAAACACGATAACTTTGTGTCCAGCTTTCAGTTCTGACCCATCACAGTTATGCGGTCAAGAAAAGATCTGAAGCACTGAGTATATCCATTTAGGATCCGGACTCATATCAATCCTGTAGCTTATAAACTGGATCTTGCTGCTTCTTGGCATCAGATGCATCCAGTTTTTCATGTGCCACTCTTGATGCCCTACATTGCTCGGTCCTCTGGGCCTCTTCCTGTTCCGAACATTATGGCTTCTACTGCACCATCTTCTGACGAGTTTGAAATCAGTCTGGTTTTTCCAGGTTTTTCTGTGACACTTAGCAGTATTTGGTACACTGGAAGGGTTATCCGTTTCAGTGAGAGGGCTTGGGAATCCATTCATCATGTTCATGCCCCTCAACTTCTTCGCCAGTTTCAGATCTGCTATCCGAGGAAACTGGGTGCAACGGGGCATGGACGTGGGCATGATGTCAGCCTTAGGGCTGCTTGCCCGATTTGGGTCTGGTGGTGGCTGCCACCCACTTCAGTGTAGGATGCCATCCTTCCAGACTTTACATCAGTGGTCTAGTGTTCCTTTAGGACGGAGTCATGTCATGACGTGCACCGCCATGATGACATTGTTCAAGAGGGCCGATGCTGTTCAATGGTACATGATAGGCTTGGCACTGAGGTAAGGTGAATTGGAACTCTTGTTGCATCCACGCTACTGTACCTTGCAATCTTTCTTCTCTCCTGGTCCTTGCTCACTGGCTCCCTCCTGTAACCTCTCTACTATGCTCCTTTCTCATTCTGCGTACTTGCAAAAGCATGCAGTCATCCGGCATCCCATGTACTCCAGCAGCTGATCACATGACCAAAGTAATCCAGGTCTTTTTCTCTGCTTATGGATTTTTTTTTGTTGCCAGTTTGGGGATGGATGCCCTGCTAGTCATGGCTGCACAGGATGATCGTTCCTCCTTCACTTCAAAGAAGATTCCCCCCCCCCTCTTTCCTATCTAGGTAAGGCATTGCTGTGCAGTTGCTTTGCAGTGGTGCGGATCTCAGATGACTTCTACTGCACCCCTTTCAAGGTCTCACAACCAGCAAGCCAGACAATGAGAGCAAAGTGGCATACACTTCAGAGTTACAATTGTCCGCTCCCTTTTTGATTTGTTGGACTTGAAAGCAGTATGGCCTAGGTGAGCATGAAAGATGTGCCATTTATAAACTGCCTGGAGCCCAAACATGAGGACTCTGAAGAAAAAGGTGTTTTTCGTCTCTTTATCAACCTTGTGGGAGACCATGTTGAAGTATTAAAGAATGCTTGTGAGAATATGTTCATCCTCAATGGAGCATTGATCACACGAAACAACCATTTAACTCTTCATGTCAGCTTCCAGGGGAATCCATGGACATGTTTGGCACATGATTACAAACTGTGTAGTGTGAGTTGCACACATTTAACAAAATAACGTTGACTCATTGGTAGCTGTGCGTCCTCTTCCTTTAGATGTCTGGAGAGGCATTTACTCTGGCAAATAAACTGACAATGGCCGAAATGAGGCTAGACTGAGAGAGGCACAAGGAACCCAAATGGAACAGTAGAAGGAAAAGATGGTAGAGAAAGTCTGAAACATGCCAAGCAAACCCGTTTCATGGAAAGGATGGATTCCGGGTACATCAAAGGAAAGATGTGCTATAGCTGCAGGTGGCCATACCCACATGAAGTATCATTTCTACTGACAGGTCATAAATGTACTATTTTTGACAAAGACAGTCACTTTATTTATTGGACATTTGTATGGCGCCTATACACAAGTGTTTCCAGGTACCACAAGACATGGGCGGGGGGAGGGGAACATGGGATTCCCAAAAATAGAAATAGAAAAAAACTGTTATATTGGACTTGTGACAAGAAAGAGACTTATTAGTCCAGCTAGACCGAATTTGTTGGAGGTTGTCATGGGATTCTAATGGCATAGGTGTTGAGGCAAGTCTGGTGTAAGGAGGCAAAGATGTAAGTGTCCATCTAGGATGAATTTATCGGAGTTGCATTCTAATGTGTGTGGATGGATAGCCGTGTCTGTGGCAGATGTCCATCGAAGTGGTGTGTTATAAGTACCTTCATCTCAGATGGAGCTTATCTTTGATCTTGCTGTTTGATCAGATTGTCTGTGTGAAAAGAGAAGGTACCCTCCTAGTCTTTTCTAGGCACTATGCACAGGCTACCCTCAATGGCTTCTAAGCGCACTAGACCAGCTAACTTAGTACATCATCTTGGCGGGACACGCAGGCTACCATAAATTCTTGGGATCATAGGCTTCTCTAAACTCAATAGCCAGGCTACCCTTATAGTCTTACACTATATCTTATAAGTTCTATAATGGGCTACCTTCAGGGATCTACTAAGTGCAATATCAAGGATATTTAGATATATCTTTAGATGCTACAAAGGCTAACTTATAGATCATCTAAGTGCAATGTATAGGTTTTCATCATATATCTTTGAGCGCAATGGACAGGCTGACATAATAAAGTGCAACACAAGTGCCCACCCCCAAGACACCTTAAGTGCACCACACTTCACACCTTCTAATCGGCCTAACCTACACTGATCTTCTGAGTGCAATATATGAGCTAACTTCCCAATTACTTCTATAGAGTACATTTTCTAGCCATCACAGTTCTTCATATGCAATAGATCTGCTAATCTACACAATTTCTTTTAAGCGCAATACATTAGTTAACCTACTCAATATCTCCTAGCCCCAAATCCATCTAAGTGCAGCACACGTTCTGCCCCCAGACTAAATCGAAGTACGACAAATTTCTTGCCCGCTAAAACCATCTAAGTGTTATAAGTTTCCTGCCCCCGAATTACAGCTCGGTTTAATGCATTTCCTATTCCCATTATCCATCCAAGTGTGATACCTTTCCTACTCCCAATTTACAGCTAAGTGCAATACACAATTAACTCCAAGTAATTATATCAGGCTATCTAAGGGCTGAAGCAGATAATCTACACAATCTTATAATATGATGGTGGTAATGAAGGCCTAATTTATGAATATATGTCTGTCATATCATTTGATCTTCTGCTCCAGAGTCCCAGAACGTAATGATGCAGAATAGTGCAATCATCGGCCATATAAATACGTGTGTTATGTTTAGATGTGCATAATAGGAATTTGTGCTTTTTAGGCGTTAACCCTATTGATGGTTTTGTTACTATTGTGTATTCTGTTTATGTTGTGTGTGAATATTGTGTTTAATCAAAAGGACATTTGTGATACTACATAGAACATTTTTAGAGTGAAGATCAATTTTTTCAAGACTTGCCTCTAGTTCCCCCTGGATGTTGATAGAGGTTGGTTTATTTAGTGTAGCCTTGGTTTGTTTGATAGATGGTAATTTAGAAGTGGCAGTGTTTTAGTTGAGCACAGTACACAGTAATGGATGAGCTCACCGCCCGTGCCACCTTAACTTAGTTGTAGCTGCAGGGTGTTTCGTCAGTCATCCATTAGTGAACAGAATCAAACAGGGAGGGGAGCTTCCCCTGAGGGAGCTGCCCTTTGCCTTTGGCCCTCCTCCAGCTTCCCCAGTATGGCGGCCTCCAATCAAGGGCCTGGTGGGTGTGGAGGAGGAGAATAGGGAAGTGTGAGGGGGCAGAAATGCAAGACTGACACAAAGGTAAAGTTTTCTGAAAGTTTGCCATTTATTTAAAGTAAAAACATGGTCCCTACCTAGCATACTAAAGCTAAAAGCAATTGATCTAATGTCCAAAATATATCTGCCCCACACACTAATACATGCAATTAAATATTACAAGGAAGTTATAGCTGACGTTTAGTTCATCAAACCAATCTTGTAATTCAAACTCAAATGTTCTTGGAAGCACTCCTTGAAACCAGTTCTGTTCAAAGAAATAGAAAAGTCTTTTTCAACCACAGATTCTTCTTGGAGAAACACATGTCCTTTTCACCACAGCTGGTTGACAATTCAAACAACTCAATGTCTTCCACAATATCCATTGTGAAAGGACAATTGACTTTTGCCCCAAAACATAGGTTCCAAAACCAAATGCAAGTGTTCTGTTATCATAGAACACTTTCTCCGAAAGAAAACGTCTTCATGTCAAGACAGCGCATCACTCTTTCTCAATACCTCTTGAAAATTTTGTCAGGATAGCAAACAACAACTTGCTTCATTGATGCTACTGCTTGTCAACAAATGATAAAACTCACAAGTTATTTTATTCAACAAAAGTTATTTTCACAATTCTTTCTGCCACAAAGCTATCAAACCATCATCTTCTTTCCTGGTTCACTCGCCTGCCAAGACTAACTACTATAAGCCCTTTCCTGGTGTACCTGCTTGCCAGGAAGAAACCTCCTACTACTAACTTCAGATGTGATTACTTCATTGCAGTATTCTCCATGTCAGTCTTTAAGCGTGGTTTCATAACTTCTTGGCTGCTGTTGGAAATGTTAGATATAAGCTTTCCCAGAATTATATCTCTTCAAAGGGGGCTTATGCTTTTGTTACTTTATTAAGGGGTTCTCAGAACCTTTTGGCTGATGGTAATGCTGGTTATGAGCTTTTGCAAGAGGTAGTCTTGATCTGGTCTGCCTGTAGCCTCTTGGCTGTAGGTAATGTTGGCTAGAGGCTCCACCCACTGGTAGTTCACCCACATTCTTTTCACAGCCTCTTGACTGTAGGTAGTACTGATTACAAACCTTGCCCTCTTAAAGCCCCTTATGTGGGAACTTTCTTCTTGGCCATTTAGCTTAGTTTTCTTTAATTATTTGATATTCATTAAACACTTACTGCTTAGCTTTAAAACTGTGGCAGCTTTTGTGCACCGAGCACCCTGGGGAACATTCACTCTCTGGCAACTCACTGTTTCTTCTCACCAACTCCCTCTAGCTGTCAAGCTTTGTGGCGGTGCTTCTGCAGTCAGTCTGCCTTTTCACCAATTCTGCGAGCCTTGGGCAAGTTGTGCGGACATCCTTGGGAGCAGTAACTCCATTAATCTTCTGCGGCTTCCCCTGACTGATTCACGCTGCTTTGGTAGCATGTCTACTTCAAAGCCAGGCTTCTTCTCAGTACGCCGTCTTCCACTGTGCGTTTTCTGCAATGCTTCTGGTTTTCACCCATTGGGTTGACTTCTGCTGCTGGGCTTGCTCTGTGACTACTCCTGCACCTCGGTCTCCGAATTCCTTTTTGTCCAAGCACTTTTAGCGTTATGTGAACCGAAGTTCATAGGAGAGTGTTGAATATTAAGTTGTTCCATTTTATTTTCAATTACATCAGATTGCCCTATAAACTGAGAGTTACTAGAGTAAGAGGAACTTGTAGAAAGAGTCTGCAATTTGACGTTAGAATGAGGATTTTTCATTGAGACAGAATCATGATAACTCAAGGTTTTCATCTTTTAATTCTTGAGTCTCTGAGGTATCAACTTGGTTCTGTTTAAGTGGCTTTTTATAACTGGTTCTTTGAACATTGCTATTAGAGGATTGATGGATTGAGAGTATGCCTGGGAATTATTTCATCTTCAGAAGAAAATGAATACTGCGTCTCTTCTAGTGGAGTCACCAATTCTTCCTGCTAGCCATCTCCTCCCATGTCATCCTTCCCCCTGAAACCACCCCCAGTTTTAAGATAAGGTAGTGGCTGCCTTCCCCTGGCCACATGGAGGGAGACTATAGGCTGAGGTTTGGTGATGACGCCACAGAATTCATCACAGGAGGGATAGAGGTGTGGGGGGCAGGGACCAGGGAAGGTAGATGATGGAGAAGAGTGGAAGTGGGCTGGAAGGAGTCAGCAAGGGGGACAAATAAATAATAAATGGAGAATGGCGGATGGCGGGTGGGAGCAGCAGGAAAGAGAAATTAAGACATGCCATTTCTCCCTATCTGTAATGCAATAGTGTTGGCATATATATGGGGCTAAAGGCCACCTAATAGCCCAAATCAGAAAGGACAAAAAGTTGTGGTGCTACAAAATGCTCCATTCCTGCCCAAAAGACAGAATATCCCATAAGGAAAGGGGACTCGACATAGGAGTAAATGTGGTATGTAGGTGTAAGCTTCAAGGGACTTTTAGAATATTTTTCCTGTTGGCCAAAAGCTCTACTTCCAATTTGCTCCCATTATCCACCTATATGTATTAGGTGCTGACCACCAGGTCTGGGGCCTTAAACAGGGTTCAAAATTCAGATTCAGTGAGCAGGTGCTGAAACCAGCACCTGGGTGTCGGGCATCACTCAATAGATAGGAGAAGTTCCCAGCACACTACAAATCTTATTTGCACATGGGATGCACAGTAACGTTTTCCCGTTGTTTATGATCCATTATGTTTCCATTTTTACTAGATGTGTACTAATTCTTCTTTATTAACATTTATAAATACTCAAACCTAATGTCACATATGCATGTTTGTAAGGCAGCAGTTGGCATAGGGAGCCAACAGTACCTCCTGGTTAGCTTTTGGTTTCATGCTGGTTTCAGCCGGTCAAGTGGCACAGCAAGTAGAGCGCTCCCTTTGACATCTGTGCAGAGCCTGCTAACACAGGTTTGAATCCCGGCAGGGCCAAACTCAGCCTTTCATCCTTCCGAGGTCGATAAATGAGCACCACACACAGTGGGTAATAATAAGCAGCGCTCAGATACCTGAGGGTTCGTAGCGCTATATAAATGCGAAATTATTATTATTATTATTATTATTATTATTATTATTATTATGCTAACCAGGCTCTCCTAGCTCGCTAGGCTAAAAGCAGGAGCTAAATAGCAAAATCCAGGGCCTGAAATAAAGTTAATGATTAAACTCCCTCAATGATATTTGTATGTGTCTTCTTCTTTAACAATCGTTGCCTACAACAGTGAGGATATAACATTTTGATACACGCATATCTCCACAAGGTACATCCATGCAACAGCATAAGAGTATTGTCCAGTAACATCTACACAGGGCAGTGATAGTCCAAGATACTTGACACTGTTGGTTTCCCTAACTAAACTTGGTTTGCTCTCTGAGTTGGAAAAAGGTTTCTGGGGATTCATGTCGTTTACTAATTGAGTAGTCCACACTATGAGGTTGTTTCTTTCCTCTGGTCTTAAGTATTAGTTAACAAAACAAGGACTGTCTTCCAATATTTGCCCCCAAGCTCCTTGATTTCATAATAGGCATAGGACTATTGGGAAACTGAAAAACAGTGGAACGATATATTTAAAAAATATGAATCGGCACAAATACATGAAGGCACAAGTGTAAAAAGCGGGAAACGCACAAGAATGTGTAAAAATTGATATGAAATATGAACAAAATAAAAAAAAACTCATGAAAAAAATGAGGGGTGAGAATACAAATAGAAATGACAAAACGAATATGAAAATGTGTTGAGGATGAAATATGAATACAAATAATATTAAGCAAAGGTATAGATGCAGATGAGCAGTGACAAATGATGGAGGTGTAATGTACAACAACATAAGAAATGCAGGCTGAAAAATCAAGACATGAACCCAAAATATAGTTTTTTCAAATAAGTTAAAGCAACAACAAATATACAGATATGATTATGATGTTAAATAGAAATGACAGCAAGCAAATGCAACTAAACAATGGGCCTCATTACGTCTTTGGAGGTAGCTATGCCGTTTCTAGCAGCATGGCTACCTCCAAACTCTGGTCCGGGTCCCGCAAAAGGGGAATTACCAGGCCATTCCGACGTTGGAGGGCTCGGTAATTCCCTTTCGCAGAACTGAGACCTGGTACATCCCCATTCCCATTTGAGTCCCCATAGGGGTCAATGGGAATGTGGAGGATGCTAACAATGGGCCCATAAATGACGGGCCCGTTGTTAGCATCCTGGTCTGCTAGCGGCTCCCGCTCTGCACATCTGGTCTGGTCAGGCGTCCAGAGCGGGACCCGCTGCAGACCTCGTAATGTGGCGGCCCGGAATGAACGGTGCCGGTACCTTACTAGCACCGTTCATTCCGCGGCTGCCACATTCGTAATGAAGCCCAATGTTTTCAACCTAAAATATTTTTTTAAAAGGGGCATCGCTATGTTTAAGAAAGGGTCATTGTGTTAAAGAAAGCAAGCAAAGTTACAGTACTTGTTCATCCCTCCTGGGGTGAATGCATCCTGTATATGGATCCAAAACATTTCTGTACGATCAATACGAATGTGCATTTTACGATGCACTCTTGTGGTAACCACTTCAACAATCTGGAAACAACTTTGTGCAAGGTGCTGATGGTGTTCATGAAAATGACGTTCCACTGCTGAATTGCGGTTGTCATTGATACTGATATTTTATTTCTCTTGCACTCGTACACAAGCATTTCAGAGCGCGACAAAGCAAGGAAGGGGAACAGGGGAGAACAAAACGGCGATCTTACTAGGCCCAGTGACATTGAGAACTCGCAAGTGCATGGGAGAGGGGCAGGGGAAAAGTGCATGGAAGGGAGGGGAAGTGGAAAGTGCGAAGCGGAGAAGAAACAGATAAATAACAATAAATAATAAAGGCAACAAACAGTAGTAGTGCAGCCAGCAATTTGCAAGTGCTAGGTTTAAGGCAGCAGACAGGGTAGGTATGATAAGTGCAGGAAGAAAAAGGGGGGGGCTGTATGGGTACAGATACAGACACTAGTGCAAGGGGTGGCCCGGCGGCAGTGCGGGAGGTTGGCAGGGTGAGCAGGTACCTCGGCCCGGAGGACAGAGGATGGCCAGGTGCACGGTGCCAAGAGAGAACAGATCAGCAGGGTAGAGGAGGACCGAAGGCAGAAGAAAAGAGGAAGGTCTTGAGGTGCTTCCGGAACCGGAGATGGTTCTCCTCAAGTTTTAGAGTGGCAGGGAGGCTGTTTCAGAGGGAGGCCCCAGCCGAAGACAGAGATCAACTCCCAGCTCGTTTCTGAAAAACGACTGACCTTGAGGGAGTTGGAGGTAGAGGAGCGAAGAGCTTGAGAGGAGAGGTATTTGCGGAGGGATAGCTGAAGGTATTTTGGACCCATGTCCCAGAAAGCCTTGTGGACAATGCAGATGGTTTTGAATTTAATCCTTGCATACGCTGGGAGCCAATGGAGAGATTTCAGAGCTGGAGAGATAAGATCCCAGGGCTTGAGGTCAAGGACAAGTCTTGCAGTCCTGTTCTGGATTAGTTGCAGAGGGCAGAGAGTAGAGGCAGGGAGATTTAGAAAGAAGCTGTTACAATAGTCCAAGCTAGAGAGAACCAGAGCTTGGGATACCATGCGCATCTGGGGGAAGGAGAGGAAAGGCAGAGTACCTCTGAGGTGGTGCAGTCGTAAATTCGACTTTTTAGAGACCTCAGAGATGTGGGCGGAGAAGGAAAGGGTGGAGTCAAAGATGACCCCTAGTTTCTTAGCCGTGCAGGTGGGGGTAGGAGGAGGGCCAAGGGAGGCCGGCCAGAGAGTGAGGGAAAGGATGGTGAAGGTGTGCCAATGAGGAGGATCTCCGTCTTGCTGGCATTCAGACAAAGATCATTGGCGGCACACCAATCTTGAATAGCAGTTAGGCAATAAGAGATGAGAGAGGGAGAGGAGGTGGCAGAGGGCAGCCTGAAAATTAGTGGAGTTTCAGCGGAGCACTGGAAATTTGAGCAGAAAGTGGCAATGCAGTAGCCGAGAGTTGCCAGGTATTGGTTGAAAAGCCAGGGTGAGAGGTTAGACCCCTGGGGAACACCACAGGTAGAGAGGAAGTTAGAGGAAAGGAAGGACCCAAGTTGGACCTGGGAGGGTCCATCTGAGAGGAAAGAGGTCAGTCAGGCCAGAGCCTGATCAGCGATACCCAGGTTTTCACAGAGACGGTTGAGCAGGATGGTATGGTTGACCGTGTCGAAGGCAGAAGAGAGATCGAGGAGGATGAGGACAGAGGGAATGTCAGAGTCTAGGTTAGAGAGCAGATCTTTACGATGTTCCGGAGAGCAGTTTCCATGCTTCTGGCAACTCTGAAACCAGACTGTTGGTCCAGATGTTTGTTCTGTGTTCGTTCCAGTGTTTTCTAACTGGCCTGGTGGACTTTCCAATTAGTATATGCCGCATGGATGTTTAATATCACAAATAACATTAGCTAAATCACAAGTGGCATAATTGTCTAACATTATTTTTTATCAGAACATGGATGTAATATCACATTACCTTTAGGTATATATCTACAGTTGAAGCAGTGAAGGCAAGAAATAGTTCCAACATGGTTCTGAATCTTTTGCTTGAAATGAATGTCAGTCTTAACCAGACAGTCTCTTAAATTGGAGCCACGGTGTAAGAGAAGAGTGGAATGTCCTGAAATAATTATTTAACCCTACCATCACGTTTTAGTACTTACCAACATTATAAGATGATAATTGTTTATTTTTTGACTGTGTCGAATATTTTGAAACACGTACTAATGGACATTATTTGTGAGAAGTAGTTGTATTCCAACATGCGTCAAGAAATAGTTTTTGTACCTTATCTAAGGTAGTTTTGATCTCATTGTTATGATAGCCACTATCACCAAACATGTATGTCATGTGTTGTATTTCTTCATAACATCTGGCATTGTGACTGAAATCCATTTCACCAAAGTAACTGACTGTAGGGTATGTGCTTGACTAGGCTTGGCGGGTGAAAGCTTACATGGTGCAGCAAGTTGTTCCTGTCAGAGGGATTCTGTTATATAGTGTACATAATTAAAAGGGTTAACTATGTAGATAGAATCATGCAACAGCTGGTGACATCACAGAGAACCTCATGGGCAGCCTAAGAATGTTATGTTAAGAATTGTCAGTTGGAAGCTGATCAAGGAGAACGAAGACTGCAGCCCTGTAACATTGAACATAAATAACGACTGTAAAGAAACTATGAATATCAATTGAAATTGTGGCACAATAAAGGATATACAAAAAAGAAGAGGTTCAGTTTGAAGCATTACAAGTAAAGAAACAGCGAATATCAATTCAAATTGATGCACAGTAAACAATATAAAATAAAAAGGTAAAACAGCCAACAGCCTTACCAGAACATTTATAGACAATCATCAGTAGGCCAGATCAACGAACAATGGTGAATATTCCTGGCCCTGCATTCTTTATACCTCAAGCCTGCAGCAAACACATCATCAGATGGAAGGATTGGAAAGAGGATTTTCTAAAATGTATTCTTGCAGTCTATGGTTACAATTACTCCTTGGAGAGAAAGGATGCTCTCCTATATCATTGTTTGCGACATGGAGGTATTGAAGAGACACCCTGACCCATCGTTGGAAGAAGGACTAAATTTAAGTTTGTTTGACAAGTGTCATGAAACTGAATAAACATTACGAAGTGAAAGAGAATATAATACATCTGAGATATAGATTTGCCACCAGAAAACGGTGTTAAGGAGAGAGTATTGAAGAATTCTTCAGAGTATTAAGGGGATTGGCTGTAAAGTGTCAGTTCACATTGTGTTGCCAGGAGAAACCACTTAGGGATCAGCTAATGATCAAGTGTGCTGGAGACAAAGTACGTGAGGAGCTGTGGAAGGAAAAAGATCCTGATCCTTGACCGCGCTATAGAAATAGGTAAGAATGTAGAACATACAGCGTCATGCATCAAAGAAGTGGTCAAGGAAAATAAAAAAAGGATCAGAGAATTCTAAGAAGTCCTTTGAGCAGACAAACTAGCATGGTGCGAAAATATAAACCAGGCAATGAGAGGAGATACTGTGCATAATGGAGAGAGGGAACGTGATGGACGTACAGAGGATGAGACACAGATACCGATAGAAACAGAGGAATAACAGAAGAGGCATGTCTGGTGGCCGTGGAGGACCTCGATCCTTTAGGGGTTGCTATAGATGTGGCAGTGTGGAACACTTTACAAGAAACAGAAAATTGATGACCCTACAAATTGAATGTGGATGATGTGGTAGGAAAGGAAATACATCCAAATGCTGTTGATTTTGGAGTGGAAATGGGGGAATGATTGAAGAAGATGGTGAGGACTTTGAGGAAATGTATGAATGGTTAAATGTTGTACAAGTAGTAGATGCGGTGTGTGAAGTCAAGATCAAAAAACCCAAAACTTTAATTTGGTTAATGGGTCACTCATTGAGATGCTTGTTGACAATAGTGCAGACTACACCTTGAGCAGTAAGAAATCCTGGGAGGAAAGTCTATCAGTGTGCATATTAAAGGAGGCCAGGGTTAAAGCAAATGCATATGCTGAAAATCCGATAATTGTAGAATTAGATGCAACTTTGTCATTTAAGGGCAAGACCACCAACAGCAGCATATACGTGACTAACGTAGGTGGGAGCTTATTGCCCTGGAGCTGCCAGACAGCTCTTGGAATGGAATTGGACCCCAGTGGTAAAGACCAAGTACATAATGGATGTAATATGGTGTAATTTGCCTCACATGAACATGTCACAAGACTACAAAGAGTTGAATGAGGAGGAGGTAGCCAAGTGGTCACCCAATGTGTTTCAATCTGATGTTGGGTGCTTAAAGGGATTTATTCACATTATCAGGCTCAAGACGAATGCTGTCCCATTTGTGGCCAAGCTTATGCCTGTAACTATAGTATGTAAAAGAGAGGTAGAGTTAGAAATTGAAAGGCTGCAAAAGGAAGGGATCTTTGAGAGGTCTGAGGCATCGGAATGGTTTAGTCCCATTGTGATTGTAAAAAAGTCCAATGGATCAATACGATTATGTATAACTCTCAGGCAAGTTAACAATTGTGACTGAAAGATTCCTCTTACCGAATATTGACAAGATGATCACAGATTTGAGTGGTCCAAGGTTTATTTCCTGTTGGATCTCACATCTGCTTCTCACCAGATTAGGATGCTTCCTTCCTCTCATGATGTACTTACTGTCATTACCCATGTTGTTCTATTCATATGTGTCAGGGTGCCTTTTGGGTGATATCAGCCGCTAGTGTTTTTCAATGGGTCATGCACAACATTTTAGGTGGGCTAAATGGTGTTATATTTTAATGCAATGATGTTCGGGCATGGGGGAAAGACTGAAATGAACATGACATCAGGTAGAAACAAGTGTTGAAGAAGTTAGACGTGGCTGGAATGACCCTGAGTTTGGAAAAATGCTAATTTGGAGGGCCACAAGTGGATTATTTCAGTTACAGTCTAGCTGGAGATGGTGTTTTCCCTAAATTGATCATTGTGACAGCCATAATGGAAATGCAATCACCCAAGAGCAAAGCTGAAGTGTCATACTTTTTGGGGATGATTGAGTAGTATGCTACATTTGTTAGAAATCTTGCAAGTGATACAGTTAATATGTGAAAATTGACCAGAAAAGGTGTGAAATTTTAGTGGGATCAGAGGTGCGAGGAGGATTGTGAATTAAGAAGGACATCACAAAGGCCCTGGTGTTACAAGTTTTAAGGGATAGTGCACACACCATTGTATATACTAATGCCTCAGAGCTTGATCTTGGGAACATGTGCTAATGCAAGAGGATGGCAGTGGGTTTCACACAATAGCATATTCCTCTAGGGCGCTAACGGAGGTGGAAAGGTGGTATTCCATGATTGAACAGGAGGCACTGGCTGTGTTGTGGGCGATAACTAAGTTCAGAGTATTCTTGTATGGTAGAGAATTTACTGTTAGAACTGACCACAAGCCTTTGGTTGTGATTTGTAATTAAAAAAATGACTTGACAAGGTATCATGGAGGATTTACAGTTGGATGGCAAGGTTGCTAGGTCTTAGATTTGTGGTAGTGCATATTGTAGCTGATGTATTGTCATGGCGTCCCCTTGTTAAATGTGATGAGCTTGATTTTTTTGGCAGATAAAGGATATATTTGTTGTGGAGGAGTGAGTCATTGTGTGAAGGGGACTGTCATGAAACCTGTCATAATGATATGTTGGATCGAGGTGAAGAGAATGGTGGAAAGGATACGTAGACTGAGTGAACCAAGGCTCTCATAAGAATGGACTTTTGGTGGCATGACATGGGCAGCTTTGTTGAAACAAGGATTAAGTAGTGTGAGAGTGCAATAATAGCGACAAGGTATTGGAGACGAGAACTCCACCCATGATGGTACCTCTACCCAGAATTCCATGGGGCACCATTGCCATTGATTTATTGTGTCCCCTGAGCTTTCGTGGCAGTAGGGACCCATTTGTCATAGTAGTCATGGACTTGCTTACTAAGTGGCGCCAAGTAAGAGTGATCAGAGACACCACGTCGAAGAATGTAATAACATTTCCAGAGGGCATATTTTGTAGAGAGGGTTGGCCGCCTTCCTTGGTTAGTGATAATGGTCCACAATTTGTTTTGAAGGATTTTCAGAATCGGGCTGAGTAGAATGGCATTAAGCAAATGCCTATATCATCCACTGAGCAATGGTTGTGTGGAATAATTCAATAGGACAGCTATGGACGGTATTTGCTGGTTGATACAAGGGGGTGGTGACTGGAGTTACTTTGGAGAGTGTTTCAGTACAGGAGCACCCCACACTCAGTTAGTGGCGTCTCTCTTTTTGAGCTGATGAAGCGTCGCAAACCCAACATGTTGCTGGTTCCATGGTGAATGGGTCACTCCAAAATGGTGGATGGGGATCTTGGTTTGGTTCATGAAAGAATGAGGTCATGTAGTTAGAAGTCTAAAGAAATTATTGATTTAAAGCATGGATGTGGATCGATGAAACTGAAAAGAGGTGATGAAGTCAAGATCAAACTCCCTAGATAGAGTAGGGAGGTGGACCCAATGTTTTCAGCTGCTAAGACTGTATGGAACGACCATGGCAATGCAGTGCATTTAGAGGGAGACGGTGTGTGGAATAAGGGGAGCATAGCAAAAAGATCATAGTCTTACCTCTTCCGCTGTGGTCTCATGTTTTTTCCCATACTTGTTCATTTGATTATTTTACATTGTGCATTAAGTTGTTCTGTTGCACAGGTAAGATCATGATTTGGCTTCTTTTAGTTCATTGGAAGGGGAAGGAAGTGTGTTATATAGTGTACATAGTTAAAGGGTTAACATTGTACCTTAATTACTTACCCAATATGTAGAATCCTGCAACAGCTGGTGAAATCAAATTAACCTCATGGTCTCTGGGCAGCCTAAGAATATTATTTTTTTTATTTTATTTGTTTATAATCTAGAAATAGATTTTTACAAAAAGCGAAGCAGAAGATAAAAAGAAGAATTTCAATTCAATCATTCCTTCAGTTTTAGCGAACATGAGAATATTATGTTTAGAATTGTGTCAGTTGGAAGCTGATCAAGGAGAGGAAAGGCTGCAGCCCTTTATCATTGAAGATGAATAAAGAGTGTTCACTTGCTTTCATTCTGGGTAATGCCTTGCATCAGATTCCTATACATGGTTGTAGCGAAGCCTGATTCATTTGGAATAATCTCTACTTCTAGGAAATGTATAGTAGGGTTCCCTGCTTCTGCTGTGAACTCCATGCTCCTGTCTATTGCGTTCAACTAATGAACAAGATCATTTACAGGGTCTTTCCAAATGCCAAAATTCTCATCAATATACCCTTCCCAATAAGTACGTTTGAACTATCTAGCCAAGTTCAAAGCCTAGAAAGCCACAATTGGACAGTCAGGTGGAGGGCCAGAAACCAGCCACCACTTCAGCCATTGAAGACCTTTTCTGGTAATCCTTATGCTACCCATGGCATCGTATTAGTAGTAGGGTTAGCACTTAAGTTGATTAGGCTTCTGAGATATAGGACTGCATATTGTTTGTTGGACGTATGGATGAGCACCAGTTATGTTTCTTTCTGTTTTAGACAGGGCTACGGTCCACTTTAGAATCAGGATAGAGTTCAATATAATCCATGTTAAACCATGATTTCGTTTCTGCCTCCTGAGTCTGACTTAACAAAGCTTTCTTTGTGTGGAATTGTTCCTGTGGTTTCTTCCGAGCGGTTTAGGTAAGGACTTACTCATACTTTCCAAACAAAGCTGTTATTAGACTTTCAAACCAATCAGTACATGGTCCGGCCTTCTCGGCATCTGCCTTTTGGTTGCCGCTCCCCACTCATCATGTTTAATACTGTCAGAGGTGTGAAGATCTATGTTGCTAGAACAGCTTCTTCATTGGCCTCCCAAGCATTTCTATAAAATGTTGGTTCTGTGGAGCAGGGTAATGTGGGCAACTGTGACTCATAGCTGCTGGATCACAGTGGCCATTTCTTTGACATGAGTGCTCAATGTTCCCATCCCCCCTTGGTCTACAAGAGGGCTGGCAGCCTCATGAGTAACTTGCAGGGATGTTGTCCCTGGCAACATCTGTATAGCCGTCACTTTGGCAGCACTGGATAACCATTATTGAACATTACTATCCAAATGTTGGGACTCGGGTTTCTGTTGTCTTCAGCTTAGTTGTTGTGTGATATTGGTTTTCTGAACAGTCTTGGCTCTAAGTAGTCATGCGTGATACATCCTTGTGTGTATGCATGTACGTGTGGAAATTGTAAGGTGCAAACACAGCTGAGCAGCAACAGAGTGCTTTATATAGGGGACACATGCTGGGGGTTTCAAGTAGAGTGCGGGGTAGCAGAGGAGCTGGGATGGGTATTGAGTGCAGTGGGAGTGGTGAGCTTGAGAGGGGCAGAAGGGTTGAGTCTAGGGATCAGGTATTGCCGATGTCTTGTCAGAACCTTTCTGAAGTGAGCAATGGTGGGGCCAGACTTACCTGCAGTGGGGCTTCTGCCAGAAACGGGGTGGAGGAAAAGGTGGTTTCTTTGTTTACAGTCTGTGGATGGTGTGTGCTGTGATGCACTGAAGACCGAAGATGGTGAGTCTTTCTGCCAGGTAGAGCAGTGTTTTGGTTGTGGCCGCTTTGTAGGTGGTGCAGGCTGTCTTGAGCAAGATGCTTGCTTCAAGGGCTAGCAAGTGCAGCTATTTGAAGATGTTGGTAATGTGGATTGATTTTCTCAGTCCCATTATGAGGCATGTTGTAGCACGATGGACTGTTTTCAGAAGGGTCCAGGGCTGTGATGACTGCGACGAGGAACATGGATGAGTTGGTAACCACTGATTTCTTTCCCATAATCTTCAGATCACGAAAACCTTACCTTGCCCTTCACAGTCCCCACAGTCCCACTTCCAACTCTACCTGCTAAAATGATATATGTTTATTTATATAGCGCCTGTACACAATGTGTTTCAAAGCGCTTCAAGGCAAGGGAGGGAAAAAGTGAAAATACAATGACATTCTTACAGGCCATGAACATTAAGGATGTGAAATTAACTATCGTACTCGGCCTGGCGACATTTCAGATAGTGCAAGAGCTAAAACATAGATAAGGAAGGGAGGGGGAGAGTGGGAAGGAAATGGAAACAGACAGGCGACTACCGTACTAGGCCGGGCGACATTTCTGGTAGAGCCGGAGGAAAAGAAAAGGTAAGGTAGAGGGGTGCAGAAAGGGAGGGGAGGAACAAAACAAGCAACTATCATATTAGGCCTGACGTTTCAGATAGTGCTGGAGGGAGGGGGGGGTGGTAAAGGGATGGGGGAGTAACAGACTAGGTTGTTGGTATCATACTAGGTCCAGGGACAATTCTGATAGAGTAGGTGCGTAGAAGAAAGTAAGGGGAGGAGATAGGAAAAGTGTGAGGGGAGGAGAGAACGGTGGAGATATTAGTTTGCTTTGCTGCATCATAAGATTAGAGGGGCATAAATCATCCTGGATTGATATATAATAGCTAATAATAAACGAGGAAGCAACTGATTTGAGTTCTAATCGCTTTGGATTGTGTTTTGTTCCGTCTTTAACCTTGCCTTTTTAGCCACCAGGCTGCTGCGTTAGCGAAGACCCAGGATAAGGTATCAACTCGTTTTCTGTGCAAGTAGCCAAACTCTGGAACGCTCTGCCCACTCCCAGAGCTCCGGATCCAAACTGCACGTTAATTCATAGGCTTCTTACAGTATTTAGATGGCCGTGCTTAGGTTTATAATTACCTGCCGTAATAAGTAACCACATAACATAAATTATGTCCTTATGCATGGAAACAGTTGAATGTTATTTTCGTTAAACTCAATTTGTATCATTTGTAGTGTTCTCAAAAATATTCACTAGGTGGCAGCACATCACCGTTGGCCAGAATGCTTGATGTCATATTCGCTCTAAAACGTGGGCACATACTGCGTGAGCGTATTCAGTGGTATAATAACGGTCATTGCTTCTTATTATTCCTTCAAATTTGGATTCTAATAGTGCTAATTCTATGTATGATTTTTGTCACTGTTTTAAATCCATCTCACATTCTGTCGCTCATCTTTATAGATTTATACTTTACCATCTGCTTTTGTTTATTTGTTGGAGGTGCAAATACTTCCGAGTCTTTTTTTAAATTTCTGACCTGTGCGGCAGCCTGAAGTTGCGGAGCCGTAGGCCCAGATGCAATCCATGGTGTTAGTACAATTATTCATTAAACGTGTTCCCGGGAGCGTGCTGGCGCTATGATGGCAACCCAGAGGGTGCCGGTTCAGGATAGGGTGGGGGGATAATTGGGGGGTACGGGAGAAACAACATGAACCTGCACACTAGCATTGGAATGTATAATTGCTGTAACACGTGTGGTTTTTCATGTTGGAATTAATAAAAAAAGAAAAAAAAAACTATCAACATTAGAAATATTGAGTGGATATGAAGACGATGTTATCAACCATAAAAAGTGTTGACATAAAAGAAAAGTACATGGCTTATTTAAGCGGGGCGGGTGACTTTGGGGGGAGGAGTGAGAGAGGTGGTACGCTTTGTCAAAGATGTTCAGTGGCGGACAATGCTATCTTGGGTTACAGGGAAGGTCATCCCTCAAAGAAAGGAGGGCTAAGTAACGTAAGGGCATACTATAGACGGACGTGCATTGGACTCCAAAAGAAAATTTCAAATTTGTAAAACAGAGACTGCATTTAATTATATAAAACAGGGGGGGGGAATCTCTCTACCAGCACGAACACAGCTCAATGACCTGTTCTTGGGTGAATAACACCTGGGAGAGACTCTACCAAGTCTTTAGCTCACTGTCCCTTTCACAGAGAAGAAATGTCCCTGCATATCAGTCTTTGTCCTGCCCAGGGGCAGTCCAGCACTGAAATGCTAGGCAATTCTCCTCTGAACAAGAGTACCAACAGCAACCCCATACATATGTTTCAGCCTTGTTGGGTATCATCAGTGAGGTGAAGCTGTGCCTCTCTAAGAACAGTGCGCAAGGGGTCCACGTCTGGATTGCCCGGGTAACTTAGGGTAGGACCCAAAGGTAATTTATGCAAAACAAGGGGGGTTCTGGGAATCTTCTACCAGCACGAACACAGCTCAATGCCAAGTCTTTAGCTCACTGTCCTTTTCACAGAGAAGAAATGTCCCTGCATATCTGTCTTTGTCCTTCCCAGGGGCAGTCCAGCACCGGAATTTCTTCTCTGTGAAAAGAACAGTGAGCTAAAGACTTGGTTGAGACTCTCCCAGGGGCCATCCACCCAAGAACGAGTCAATGGTCTGTGTTCGTGCTGGTAGAGAGTTTCCCAGACCCCCCTCTGTTTTGCATACCAAATAACTTTGGGTCTTACCCTAAGTTACCAGGGGAATCCAGATGTTGACCCCTTGCTCACTGCTCTTAGAGAGGCACAGCTTCACCTCACTGATGATGCCCAACTAGGCTGAAACACGTGTATGGGGTTGCTGTGGTACTCTTGTTCATAGGAGAATTGCCTAGCATTTCGGTGTTGGACTGCCCCTGGGCAGGGCAAAGTCCGATATGCGGGGACATTTCTTCTCTGTGAAAAGAACAGTGAGCTAAAGACTTGGATGACACTCTCCCAGGAGCCATCCACCCAAGAACAAGTCAATGGACTGTTTGTGCTGGTAGTTTCCCAGACTCCCCTCTGTTTTACATTTAATTATAGTAAACTTTTTGTTTTGTTTTTGTAGTTGATGTTTTGGAAATCATTATAAGCGTGGCCATCATGTGCGTGGCCTTGTTCTCAAATTGCACTGTTGGGTGTAGGCCTCTCCCCGACTATACGGGGCCCACGATTCTATGGTAGGTATATCCCACACCACTAGCGTGGACATAGGCGGTAGGCATGGCCAAGCATCCATGCATGATAGAATACACCTATGGCTAAGCACATCCGGCCTAGTGCACACACAGCCGTCCAGACTGAAACACCTGACCTACCTCAACACCTCTATCAATTAGCATGCAGCGACCACCACCCGAAAGGAAATTGGTATAGCTGACCCACGTAAACCCTCTCAACAATAGCATTCTATCTCCAACCCTCAATAGCACCCACCCATGTGTCTGATTTCTTTCGGGCTGCTTAGTTGAGCCTTGGCAGCCACCCAAGTCCTAGAACGCAACATGCACACACGCATCTCATGAACTGACCCACCAGTACTCCAACGACATAGACTACGGTCACCAAGGGCGTTCAACCAAGGAAAAAGTGCATTGAGGCCACACAAGTGGGGAAAGAGCGCTATATAAATAACAAAATACAATATAATACAATATGTTCTCTAATAATTGGTGGCCACAGACGTGAGAGACACAGGGACTTCACAATTAAGTTTGATCTTGGGTGAAAGGTCAATTTTCTGTTTTGCTCATTCCAAGAATGATTTATTTTAAAGTTAAAACTTCTACTGTTGTTACAGAAACGTGAAACGTGTCCCAGCTAATTCCTTTGTATTGGATCAGTGTTTCATTCCAGGAGTGAAGTGAACTTGCCAAATAATTTAACAAAACATGCATTCCACAATTACCTGTGTTATTCTTGTGAGAATGGCAATTATTCCCTAGAGCCGTCAGACTGGAGCTTCTTGTCGTATGTCTCCTGGGAACCTTTTGGAAGTTCCCTCAGTGTACCCGATGGAATGAAAGCAGGAGACACCTGGACCACGTAAGTTCATACAGGGATTTCCATGAACTCACCGGCCCATCCCGCTCTAAGTCACCCACCAATGGACAACAGTAGAATCTTTAACTACTGCCTGCAGGGCAGGCTAATGTTCTAACCAAATATGCTATCTAGAGGGAAAGAGGGAAGAATGTTTGGAAGGAAACTAAGAAATACATATTAGGGTTGCGCATATAAAAGATTTGGGATGAAAAGGATTTTGGAAATTCACTCCCTTACCCAGAACCCCAATACATTGGCAGTTAAATATTGTTGATTTATTTTGTGGACGCTCTTCTCAGCTGGCATTTGGGATGCTTCAAAATGGTCAGTACTGCGGCCAAGTGCCATAGTCAATACAAACGGCCAGAGAAGACTGGTCAAGGCAAACCTTTGAACGAGGAAACCTCGCCTCCTTCCATGAAGGGAACAGAACAGCGCTGTGGCTAAGAGACCAGGTCGATGTGCAGGGACGTCATTTGGGGGTCGCCAGAGGTCGCAACTGCGACCTCTGAGGTCTCCCTTGCGACCTCTGTGGACTCCCGTTGAGACCTCTAAAAAAAAAAAAGTAGCAAAAAAACTGATTTTTTTTTTTTTTAATGCAGCTCCTGTGATGTGGCCAGCACCATGTGGCTCTTTAAAAAACAGAAGAAACGTTGCACAAGTCTAACACTTTCAGCACTGACCCTAAATAAGAAAGAATAGGAATAGCAAATAATGTGCCTTTCTGGAATTCTATACAATAATTGCTAGACTCATTAAAGGTTTATTTCAGGCACACTTCAGGGGGGTGTGTCACTGATGTATTTTGTTGTTAAACACCTTAACTCAGCCTTTCATCCTTCTGAGCTCGATAAATGAGTAACAACACAGGTTGAGTGATATTGGGTGTATATTTTTTCTCTATATAAAGCGCTCAAGCGTTAGTGCTATATAATAACACATCATTATCATTTGGTCATGGACGTCTGCTTGCATTCACAGTAATTTGGTAATATGGGCCTATACACACTGATCTTAACGATACATATGGCGATCCATTCTTGTATGAAATGTACATCACATTATAGTGATATCGTAACCATATTTTCCGTAGTGTACAATGCTATGTGATGCCACTTTCTGTTTTGTCAACGGGTGAAAGGTCGTGTTCCATCACTTCGGGGTGGGGTCAAATGACATCACTTCCTGTGATGTCATGGGGGGTCAAGGGTCGTGTGATGTCACTTCCGCTACCCCTGGCATTTTGGTGAAATGACGTCCCTGTCGATGTGGGTGAGAGAAGGGAGACATCTGGACGAATGTGGAGCAGAGTCAGAATGTGAGCACCAACGCATCTGCAAGGAGATGTGTGGTGCGGCAGACGGATAGAGCGCGCCGTTGAGACATGCATTGGATCGGCTGAAGCAACGACCTTGGGGAAGGATGGATGGGGAGGAGAGCGAGAGAGAGAGCGCCCCTGACTCTGCCTCTGACTGCATTGTGGGGAGATGAGTCTGACAGCGTTGATTCCTGAGTACTTTGCGCCCCTTGTTGAATGGGTAAAATCCAGTGGAACAGGGGCAGAGTAAGACGCTGCATTCCGTGACAACAAGCTTCTGTCCCTAGGTGTCGGAAATCAAACGCGAGAATTTTGCTATCCGGTACTCTGGTGGAGACAGTGTCCAACTGGAGAGAGTGCTTCTTACGTGCTTTATTTTGGCACTCTGAGCCAAAGCCACAAGCATCAAGATGCTAAGCAAGAGGACTGTGACACAATATACTCTCGGGCAATCAAATAACCCAGAGGAAAAGATAGAGGGACCACGATCGAGATGGGAAGTGTGCCCAGGTGGCACCCACTGCTAACAACTCTGACCCAATCCTAAAATGTGTTGGTTTCCTTACTAAATCTGTCATCTTTACATTTGTGTTACAGCATTTTTTGGGACACATGCTTTGCTAACTAGAGTGCTGCATTGCGACTCTCTCCCACACAATGTTTTATGGACGCTTTTGTAATTTGACTAGATTGCCCAGGATTCGCTTTCCAAGTGCTCTCTCTGTCCATCTCACTCATGGCTCTTCAGTGCGTGCTGTATTCTAATAGAGGACCACAGGAAAAAAAAAAAAACTTTGACAGGAAAGTCCGGGCTTGCAATGATATCACTAGCGAAAAAAAGACCGGTCCAAGATATGGCCATGCTGATTCTACACAATATATGAACACCACTGTTGCAAAAAATAACACTATTCTTTATTGTATACAATACAAGAAAATGTATCGTACACATTGCCTTTTTCACACAAACCTAAAATCTATACCTTTAAAATATCAAAAACGCCATGCTATAAACCACCTAGTTCTTCCTCACTTCCGAAAATGTACTCCATGCATAATATTTATCACGTTTGTTTGTAAATATATATCGCTCTTCTATATACTCGACATGTTTCAGTAAATGATTCATTCTAGAACTTTCATCAGGAGTCTATTTTGATGTGACAAAATGTTCATTGTAGATGTTTAATAGATAGGTAACACATGCAAAAATATTGTTTTCAGTATATCCTGTGCTGAATCCCATCATGTAGATGGCTACAAAGGTTAAGCCTGGCAGCGTCAAGAGTGCTTTACTTCCTGTGCCTGCTGTTTGGCTGTTATCAACTTCTGCTGGTGCCACAAGCTCTTACCTGATCTCTGTGTTGGACGTGCTGCTCTGCTGCTCACGAGCGAGTTGGTATGAAGGAAGAAGGCGTATTGACCTCTTGGATCCTAGCTTCTCCCGTCCAGGAAGCCCTGGTATTTAGACTGAATCCATCAGCCCTTGCGGCGTCAAGCCAGGCAGCGTCAAGACCGCTTTACTTCCTGTGTCTGCTGTTTGGCTGTCTGCTGCTTTGCAGCCTGGCTGCCCAAATACCAAACTTGAGCATTTACATTTCATAACAAAATAAAGTATCTATTATTGTCCCCGGGACCTGGGGAGTCCCAGTCCGCCCAGAACGTCTGTACTTCCAACTGAGGAGCTGCTGCTACAGTCTTTGCTACCGTGGTGAAATCCTGTTCTGTTTCTACTGCTACTAGGTTTTTGCATAAAACCTCCTTTTCCGCGCGAAGCGGAGTGCCCGGAGTGTCAGAGGCCGGCATGGTTGACTCCCCAAAGACCGCCCTGGCTATCGGGCCCCAAACCCTCCACAAGACTCTCCAGCAACGTTGAATGCTGAATCCTTGGACAGCTATTCCACAGAAAAGTACTGCAGGCAGTAAGGTAAGCAAACAAGTAGTTACCTTAAACACTCCTGCAGCCCCTCTACAGGTTACTGTTCAAGTGCACCAGGTCGCTTCTCATGCTACTGCTGATCCTCCTATTCTTACACCTTTAGAGGCAGCCGAATCCTCAACTAACACGCAGAGTGTTACGCAAGTCGGAAAGTCAACGTGGCCGATTGCGATGCTCTCGCTTGCTGACTTAACTCCGGTGCCGACAGTGGAGAACGCTGCGGCCGGCCCTCTATCACCATTGCAAGTTGATTTGCCTGATATTTATTTCTCCCCATTTGACATAACGGATTCGGAACTTATGAGCGCATCGACTCTAGTGCAGGATAAACTCATTGAAGTTCCCCAAGACATAGCCGTTATAATTGATGCTGACGCGTGCCCGACCAAATGTTCTGCCACCATGGTGCCAGTATGCATCAGCCTGATCTCTCCTTCAGGATCAGGCTCTCAACCTGAAAGCGAGCCTGACTTGCTTGGATTACCTACACAGTCCCCTACCAGTCGGATTCCGACGACTTTGAAATCCTCTCTTCCACTGCCTCAGCAAATGCCCTCACACTCCCTGCTGCCAACATTGAATACCTTGACAAACTTTATGCCATTGGAAGTCGGTGATTCCACACCAAGAAAAGCACGCATTTTGCAGCACGATGCTGCCTCAGCTTCTGGCGTCCGGAGTATGGAAACTGCTCTCGATAACTCATTCAACAGTTTTTTGACTCCAACTTTAGTGGTGCCATTACAACTGCAATCGCAGTTTGATTCCTATAATGCACCAGTTCAGCAGGTGTCACAAAATAACGAGCGGCTCTTACCAAAACAGTTTCAATCTCCTATGAATCAGCGGAGTCTGTATACAGCTAACGCCACATTGTCAATACCATTAACCCTGACACCCCAGACGAATCTTCAGTGTGCCCAACAAGGAAAATCAATAAAAATGATGAGCTCTGCCAAACGGCTGGAAGGCCGTATTAGCTCCAAAAGATCTAGTGCAACCATGGCCTCAGCGACCCCGTCAAAGTTCCTTACTCCAAAAAAGGAGATACCAAGTGCTGGAAACCCAGGAAATGAGTGTTCAACGACTCCTAGTACGAAATCTAGTCTCTCAGTTGCCACGGCAATTCAAATTCACAATAACGTGCTTGTGGAGTCTTCCCAAGCAATGATACCTTTTGTGAAATTGTACGAGGCAATGAATGAAACCATCCGTGAACAGGGAGCGATGATAACAAACTTATCCACAAAATTGGAGAAAATTGATAACTTTACTATGTATTTAAAACAACAAATGCAAGCTGAAGCAGAATCGAGCTTGCAATGGCAATCGCGACTAAGTGACTCAGCCACAATTGAGCATGGGAGATACGAAAATCTGATAAAAGGTCTCCTAGATGAATTAAAAGAGATGGCGCAAATGTCTACTTCAGCCTGCATCTCAAAAAAATCTAACATAGACAAGCTGATTTCTTCTGCACTGCCAAGTTCCATGGCCAAGATACCTGTCACAACCCATTTATCTGAGAATTCAGACCCTAACTATGTGCCAAATGATGATACAGTAGCTCCTTCCATAGCTACTTCAAGTGCTCAAGAACTGGATGAGGAAACTTCTGAAATATTTCCTGATGCTGTTCCTTCGCAGCTCCCTATGCCACATGCTCTGCCTGCTTTGGATGGTGCTGATTCTTCAACGGGCGATGGCTCGACACCACAAGCCGTGCCTCAAACGGAGCTATCCGGTA
Organism: Ambystoma mexicanum; assembly: GCF_040938575.1. Lineage (NCBI taxonomy): Eukaryota > Metazoa > Chordata > Amphibia > Caudata > Ambystomatidae > Ambystoma > Ambystoma mexicanum. The sequence goes on along the minus strand of NC_090932.1, from coordinate 119,172,135 downwards.
ATCCATTTTCCTCATTTGGCATTTTCTCGGGTCTAGCCAAAACAGGCTCAGTAGGGACCCTGCCAAAAATAAAAGTAGTCGCCTCTTCTGCCAAGCTACAGGCGCCTGCAAGGAAGGAAAAGACCATTACTGCAGCAAAGAAACCAAAAGTGAAATCCATGCTACCTGGTCATTCATCCACCAAAAACTTCATAAGGAATCTCACCACACCTCCCAGACTGGGCCTGTTTGAGCGTAACTCCAATGTTTGCAGTGGCCCCTCCACTAAGGAGAAAACTAGTCAGCCGTTACCTATGAAACCTGGTCCAAAATGACGAAGCATAAACTCTGATGACTGCTCACCTGCTACTTCTTTGAAATCGGCTTCACCCGACCTCTGTGACTTATCCACGTATTCTTCTTCGGGGCGATGATGAAAATCCACAAATCATTGCAGAAGTGGCAAGGTCTCCCTCACGTCCCCCTATTCGAGCTGCACTAACCATTGAGAGCTCTATGCCTTTGAAGCGACAAGCTGATCAGCTATTAAGCTTGTCCGTCGTACATGACAATTCTGTCAAATCTGACTCGGCAGGCCTAAGCCTAAATCCAAAATTCACCACTAATCAACGCAAACAGCCCACTCGCTCTAAGCTTGGGACCCACGAAAATAAGTTACATCATGCAGTCAACTATAGCTGTAAACTAAGACTACAAAACATCCATAGCGATGACACTGAGCTGAACCTCAACCGTGCAAATGTGCTAAGGCTGTTTAAATATGTACCACTGCTTTGCATGATTAATTCAGACGATATTAAAACCATTGAATATGTAACTGAGCAGTGCTCTGATGCAGTCTTTCTCCACATTGAATCAGCTGGGGTTCGCAATAAGATTCTTAAAGCTGCTGATGACCTTCTGATGTTTGGTTTTGACATTTCCCTTGAACCGGGAAAAGCAACCTCAAATAACAACTTTGAGAGGATCGAGAACAAACCAAACGCAAAAAACGTAGTGGATGTGACTCGCCTACGGAATCTTCTGAGTTCTGCCTCAACACATGGTCATCCAGGGAACTTCAACGTCAAACAAGCTAACCTCCCGAGACAACACGTGCAGGATTAGCTATGACTGGAACCACAGGAGGCACTTTACACTATTCTGTCTTGGAACACTCGCGGCTTCAACCACTTGTTTAATGACTTTGAAGTCCCCCTTGATAACGTGTTTGCAATTTGTCTACAAGAGACGTGGCTCCTTGAGGCTCCCTTGAGAGACGGTTACACCATGCTAGTTAACCCGGCTATTAAAAATGCACAAGGTAGACCTAGTACGGGCCTACTAACCATGGTTCGATTGTCTCAAAAATGGTCAACACCAGTATGTTCAAATCCTAATCCATTTGTGCAAGGATCAACTATGCACACATTGAGCGATAATTTAGAGGCAAAAAAATCCCTCTTGATCATCAATTGCTATTGGAATCCTGCAAAAATTATCGATAAGGATTTCGTTAATGCAATAGGCACACTAATGGACGATGCAATACTGAGGTATAATAACCTGACAATCATATGTTGTGGCGACTTAAATTGCTCATGGTTTACTTATGATCAACTAACCCAAAGTTACATGCAGACCGCCAAATAAAACCTGGTGGAGCGAGAGCAAAGGTGGTGAAACGCGATGAAAATGCATGATTGTGTGATGTTAAATGGTGCTGTAAGTGGCGATATCCCCGCGCAACCAACCTGGCACCGCGACCCTTCGCATAGTATTATCGACTACATTTGGGTCTCAAGAAACTTTGAGTCTAAGGTTAACACACTGCATTCTCAAATTATGTCTAATAGTGATCATATGTTGCTGAAACTTGGATGTTTGTTGGCAGTGACAACTTCTGCTGCTCTATATAATCTACCAGTTGAGACGAATATGGTTGGAAACCGCCTTCGGTTAAGTGTTAATCAGATTGGATGCCTAACTGAACAATTTTTCGAGCTCGCCATATGGAGTGGACTACACTCCTTTACTATCGACCTATACAACTGATAACAATGATTCAAGTCAACAATGCAAATGCCACAAACATCTGTTCAGTAAGGTCTTGTATGAGAAAAAGAAAGACCTAAGAAGAGACTTAAGACAAATAAAAATAAAAAATATCCCAAGGCACAAGGTTTTAGAAGAAGTCAAGGCAAGATGTGCAATCTACAGGAACTGGGCCTTGTCTCACAGAATAATGGTTGGGCAAGATCATGCAGAACTAATGATGAAGCTCTTGATCACGAAAAACACTCCAGACATTTGGAAAATCATGAATATGGGCAATGTGAACAGCTTAAATTCGACCCAGAATACCATCTCAGGTGATAGATGGTGTACTCATTTCTCCAGAGTTTTCAACAGCGTGAACCCTGAACCTGAACCACACCTCAGGGTCGAAGTCGGGCTTTGGGAGGTGGAAATGTCGCAGGCCGACATAACTCGAGCAATCATGATGCTAAAAAATTCTCGTGCTGCTGGACCTGACATGATCAGCAACGTGATGCTCAAGAAAAATATATTGATGTGGGTGCCTTTTATGGAGTGTCTCTTCGGGAAAATTGCTAGACATAAACAACTTGCAGAGTCAGGGCTAACAGCAATCGTGGTTCCCATTCACAAGAAGGGCAGTTTGTATACTCCTGAAAATTACCGCCCCATTGCATTGCATGATTCAATCGGTAAAATCTTTGGCTCTTACTTATGATTGAATCTGGTAAATTGGGCACACGGGGCAGGTATTCTTGATGAACGTCAAACTGGCTTCTCAAAGGGCGTGGGTGTCGATGTAAATCTTGCGATACTAACAATCTTAAAACTGGAAGCCCAGAAAGCTAGATCTAAAATTCATCTAGCCTTCGTTGATATGAAGCAGGCATTTGATGGTATAAATCACAACCTGCTTTGGTCAAAATTGCATAAATGGAAGTGTCCAGTCAGCATCCTTGACCCAATAATGGCTCTCCACTCGAATACTTCGATTCGGGTGCGCCTCAACAAGAGTGGAGATCTATCAGCTTCCATTCCAACAACAAGGTGAGTGAAGCAGGGGTGCCCGCTTGCCGCTGACTTATTCAAATTATTCTTGGTGGACTTGCCGCCCCACCTTGAGCAAGCTCATTGCTTCCGGCCTAAAATAAATCGGGTTCCTGTAAGATATATCGCCTATGCAGACGACTTAGTCTTGATGGACAGAACCCAGATTGGTCTGCAACGTCTACTTCTCTGTCTCTATGACTACCTATCTATCCATGAACTCTCAATAAACACAGAAAAAACAAAATTGTGTCCATTGGAGCAGTTCTATTAGGAAATATAGAGCCTTCAGGTGGGCGGTTCGAGGCCAGCTTCTGTCTTCAGTTGACTCCATACGTTACCTAGGAGTCCAGTTCAATAACTCAATTTGTGAACAGCAGTGGGTAAAGGATTTGGAATTGAAGTCCTCGAGGTTATCCCTCCAAGCCGCAAAAATAAACAAAAGCTTTGGTAAATTTTCTTTAGCACCTATCTTGATGTTCTACTCGCAAAAGGTAGTGCCTATATTAACCTTCGGTGCTGAAGCTAGCTGGAATATCAATGAGCAAACCTGGATCCATTTTGAGGGCCGCTTCTGGCGGCGTGCCCTCAACCTTCCGCAATGTGATTCACTCATAGCCTTACGCCATGAATTAACACTGAATTCACTGTACAGCCACGTGATCTGGAAATCAATCTCGCTAATGTGAAAGATGACCGTGGATAGTAAGGCTTCGGCCTACCATATTTTCACAAATAAACATGAGACTAAAAACGTTTGCTTACTGGACCAATGGCGATTAAGAGAGCAAAGATGGGTCGATGCGGCAGCAATTAGTAACTATGACTTGTTCATCCGTCCACAACATGCAGAAAGAAAATTTGAGTCTTGGGCATGGATTGTCAACTTAGAGAAACGTGAAAAGTTATCTTCAATTAATTGGCTGAGCAACGAACAAAAAAAACATAATTCTCAGTCGTCCTATTTGCTGCGCTGCTGCTCCCGCTATTACTGTGTACAATTCCTTAGATTTCGATTGAACATCTTGAAATCTAAGGAAATCCTATCGCAAAGAAAAGACCAACTGATAGAGGACAACCTATGCCGTTTCTGCCATGGTACAGTTGAAACATCTAATCTTGGACTGCCAGGCTACCTGCGACTTACGCTCCATACATCTTGGACAATTTGCGCCCTTAGATGAAGATATGGCTGCCTGGTGGTGTTTGATTTCTTCTGGCAATAATGTCAAACATGCTTGTGCCATTGTGAACTATTTGGACATGCTCTTGAAGGTCCCTCCTTAATCTGTGCTTATGAAGCCGACATTTCGTTGGTCTACTAAATGTTGGCTGAGTCAAATCTGCCACCACTTTCTATGTGAAAGACTGTTTTCAGAAGCCTGAGACTCTCTTTTTCTCCTTCTGTTTTGGCTTTTGCCTTCAGAAGTGTGAATGGTATGGTTGTTTCTTTAGCCAATGGACCTATGGAATTTCGAAACAAAGTTTCGATCATTTTTTTCTTTTGTTCTTGAAAAGTGTGAGTGGAATGGATCTTATTTATTTATTTAACGGATGAATGGAACTTTTTTTGAAACAAGTTTTTTTCTTTATGTTAAAACTTTTTTTAAAATAAAAATAAAGATAGCTGCAAATGACAATATGTAGAGGAAAATGACTACCTCTTTGCTGACACTTCATCTTATTCCAATGATTAATAGCATAGTTGAAAATAGGTTATTACCTTCCTTGAAGTGAACCCCAGCAATCCAATTCTGTTTTTTCTAACAGTTTGTCATTGTTGCAAATACAGGTCATTTCAATTAGAAAATACAGAGTATAAGACCATATGGTACTCCCTCCAACAGAGGCGGTGTTTGTTTTTTCAGAGAGAGTCTGTCATTTTAATTACCTTTACGGTTTCCCTGGTTGCAAATGGAGGAGACACTTTTGTCTCCTTTTTAATTATATCATTACAGCTTCAGCTTTTCCACTAATCTGAAATGCTTCTGGACACAATTGGGTCCCCCTTCATTAATCTCTCAATTTTTTTCTATAAAACCACCATTTCCTTTTTTCTAGAAAATTGACCTTTCACTTTTTTTGATCTTAATTCTTTCTCTAACTTTCTCAGAATAAATGTAGACTAAACTCACCACATGTATAGCCCATTTTGTAATTGTTTGTTTCCTCCCTCTACATGTCCTTGTAGCCACGTTTGTACAAAAGTTTCACCTGTTGTAAAATCCCAAGTTGCACCAAAATTAGGCATTAGATGTATAAACTGCATCTCAATGTGCACAATTTGTAACCACATTAGCACGCGGGGTGGGGGGCACAGGTTCCTTGGTTCGCGGGCTGATACTCCCGACCTCAGCCCACATTCCATGTAACTCGTTGGCTTCCTCCGCTGCCCCACTCTGCCATCTGCCAGACAACTACACTTTACTTTTTTATTTTGTAAATAATCCCCAGCCCTTTTCCCAACCCCACTTACCTGATTGTAGCAGCAGTCCTGGCTGCCACCGTTGAAGCTTCCCTGCATCTTAGTTTTCCAACTGCCATGGTAATAGAAGATGGACTCCGTATGGAGCCCTGCCTTCTACAACCATGACGGCCATCTTGGTAAAGTATTTTCATTCATTGAACGGGACGTGCACATGATCCCATTTAATGAATGAAAATAACTTTTATTTAGCACCCCGGGTTACCGCTTTGGTAACCCAGGCTGCTAATGGCGTTGGTAACCCATTCCACAGGCTACACTAGGGGTAACATCCCGGACCACTGGTTAACCACACTCCCTTCCCTTGGGCCATTAACTCAGACTGCCTATTTCCAGCAGCACACTGTCTAGGTCTGTGGAGGCCAGCCACATCTCTCAAGCTCTCACTGGACCTCCCACACACTTCCTGGCAGTGTCTTGAGCATCCCTCCACAACACAGAACCCCTTCAGTAATTGATAACAGTTCCTCCTGATTTCACCCCAACCACAGCCAGGGCACCTCCTGCTCACAGCGCTATCTGGGAAATGTCTATCCCAGGCTTCAAAAGCTACTGCTACCATATCACAATGTCTCTCATTCTGTTGTGCATCTTGCGCTTTACATACCTCTGATGCATTGTGTGGCTTTTTAATTTCTTTTCAGCTGTCTTTTGCTCCTCTCTATTCCCCAGCATTCTCTGCTTTGGATATCTAGGCACCCAGTCTAGACATTTGAGATTATAAGTCTTTGTGCCACTATTTTGGATCGCATTGCTCTTTCACTATGGAACCGTTGACCCGGAGGTCGATGTTCGCTGTTCTGCTGGTTTAGACAGGTTGACTGGCTAAGCTTCTTCTTCCATCAGGGTCGCCCGACAGTAGACGGGTCCAATGTAATGGGTGTTGGTGATGCTCAATGCAGGTATTTCCTCAGAGCAGATTGATCCTTTGGAAGGGGCCACCCTAGTTTATTTATTTTTATTTATTGGGGTAAAGCCCCCAAACCTTGTTGCACCAGTTACATGAGATAATCTTAATTGCAGTGTACATATGGACTTGTGAAATGCATACACAATCATAGTTGTATCTGAAATAAGGCAACCAGTGATTGACGTCATGTTCCACTGGCTGCTGCTGCACGTAATCTCGTTTTCTGGAAAGAAGACCTTGAAAGAAATCCTGCAGGAAAGGGTATTCACCTTAAGGTACATGGTGAAAATGCTGCATTGAAAGGTGGTGGTGCCTGGGGTGATGCACCTGGCAGCAGCGCTGGCTGCATTCTAGCTAGGGTTTTGCTTATGTTGGCCCTGCTGTTTGCATGAACAGGTGGCCTTTCTTGTTTGCCTTTAAACTGCCACTTTGGAACTCTTTTGGTTCACTCAGTTCACCTGGCACAGACCTTTGTCTACTTGAGATGTAGGCGTTATGGTGCGCACTTGCACCTGATTACGCAGAATGACTCCTGTAGCGATAGCTTTTTTTTCTGGAGTATTCTGGCGGCTTTTGGATTTAATGTGGAGGCTGGGGGAAGTGGACAATTGCAACATGTGCCATGGGCTGCAATGGTAGCTGACAGGAAGTGCAATATTTGCGATAGACCATGCACGCATTATGTTCTTTCCAATTACAATCTCACTGATATTTGTACAGCTTTTAACAGAAAACTTTCGGAGTTTTGCTATATATTTCGGGGAAATCCAGCACATTTTTCAACGGCCTGTCCAGCCGTTGCCATACACAGTAGAGCTGAGGTACTTACTGGCTGTCGCCCATGGGTGTTTCTCAATCTATCTTTCACCTGTCCTTTAAGCTACCAGCCTGTTGGCTTATCCAGACCCACCCATTCTGCCTTCCCTATCAGGACAGGGTGCAAATCGCTGTCTGCGCAGGAAGCCAAACTCTGGAATTCAGACAGGATACCCCTGAATATTCAGAGCTAGTGAATAAAGTCAACCTACACTGGTACAGGGTGAACCCAAGATTCACTAAGAGTGCAAATTGCTTCAATATGTATAGTATTATTTCACTGCTATTTCACTGTAACTTAAATATGCAATGTCTAGTTGGCATTAGGTGTGGAATAATTCCAAGGTTCTCTGATGTGAATTTCCTGACATTGGTGATTTCTCTAAGGGACAGACGCCTCTCAAGATTTTGATTCTCTGGGCCACCACTATGTATTGCCATGCATCATCATGTACATATAGATTGCATATAGACTGCTGCCGAAGCTCCACTGTGTACTGAATGCTAAGAAGATGAAGACATTTTAGGCATCTTATCTAGCTACAGGCTGCAATGACCTCTGTGATCTTCTCCATTCGTTTCCGGGTAACATCGATGACTCGCATAGCCATGCTGGGGTTAGTCTTTTTATTGGCAGAGCTGATGGGTACCTCGGGTATTGGAATTAAGTCATAAAGTCCCTTGCTTGCAGGTTGAAAGTCAGAAAATGAATGTTGCATCTTGTACCCACATGTTTCTGCATACAAATTCACGGATTCACTACAGAGAAGTGTATGCTTGTATGCAGGTAAAGGGACTGGCGCACAGGCACACAGGGACTGCAGCAAGCACTCAATGTATATCTTTGTGTCTCGGATGTTCCATTAGTCCTCAGCTCGAAAAATCCATCTTGAATATACATCAATTCAAATTGAAATCTCGGATGGGAAATGAGTGCAAGAAGACTCTTAATGTGAAATGAAAAGAATGCAATGACTAACTAAAGCCAAAACCCCAACTTCAAAGGTATTCAATATGGTTTAAATCTAATCACTCTTTTGTGTAGTGTTTTTATTCTGCCCTTCGTAAGCGTCCTGGCTTCGGGGAGAACACATCAGGCTATCTCTCTAGCAATTCCACCAGTTCTATGTGGGGGGCCAGGAGGAATGGTGACTCCAAGAAATTGAGTTGGCAGTGTCTCTGGGTATTGCTCTCATAAAGAGCGAGGAGCTGTGGGTTACTATTTTCTAGCTATGCCTTCAGCTTATTTACATGACAGAGCTGGGATGGGTTTCTTCTATCGGGTTGCTGGACTTTAAATGTGAAATAAGACACACTCTCTGTAAGGACATATGGCAGATGCCACCTAACCAGGTACTTGTTTTAAGTAGCAAGGGGGAGTAACACTCTGACTTCCTCCCCTACTTGGAAGGTGCATAGCTTCCCTTCCCTGCTGTATACCTTTTTCCCGGCAAGCTTGAGCTGTTTGGATATGAGCATTTACTTACATAGCTTTTCCATGTATTCCTGGGTGTATTGTACAAGAGGATGATAAGGTGTCTGTCAAATCCCGGGCCCTTCCCACTCTTCTGTCATAATATCAGACACATCCCCTGGATTCCAGACATACACAAGCCCAAAGGGGGAATATCCCGTGAATAATGAGGTCCTCATGAGGCTATGCGATAAGTGTTCATTTCATTTGAACGTTATCAAGAAGCCTTCTCAGGATGCATTCACAATTTCAATGTCCTAATCTTCACAAGGTCTTTCATTTCACACATCAATTTACGGATGAACCGTCTATGTTGGTATCTGAAGAGGACTGCAGGAACGCTTGCTCTGGTAAAGAATGAGATGCGCACCTTCAGGAGAGCCTTGATGTTGCCTGTGGATAGCTGGCCGTGTAATCCATGACTACAAGGATGTATTTGTTTGCTGCCCGTGATGGCTACAGCGTACCTCAATGCACATGCCGATTTGGTGAAATGGAATTATGATGATGGGGAATGGTTGGAGGGAGGACCCAAAAAGGTAATCTGGTGAAGTTTTCCAGCATATTAGGCAGACTGTGCAGAACTGTTTGACCTGGGCAATCACGGCGGGCCGGTAGAATGTATGTATGTTTTTATGACTCTCCGGTTGGTCCATGTATTCAGCTGTCAGCTTGGACTGGGCTAACTCCATCACTGACTTCCGGAACTGCTTCATGCCCAGGAGCTGGTAATAATTGTTATCTCACCCCTTCCTTAGATTCACATCTACTCAGTACAGGAGCACCTTCTAGTGAATGAAATTATTATTATTTTTTTTATTTTTATTTAAATGTTGGGCTCACAGCCTCAGAGACTAGAGGATCCATTTTCCATTGCCTCTGCACACACCACTGATGTGGGCCATGTGGATCCTAGGAATTGGACACCTTCTCGATGGGCCTCAGGTATTCAGAACCCAGTTTTGGCTTGCTGTGGTCGAGATATTCCACTTTTTGAATTTCTGGGACAAAGATATTCTTAAGCACCAACCATGCTAAATGGTGGCTGGGTTTCATGACATAGGCAAAATTCCCCAGGTAAAAGATCACCAACTTTACTTCTCCTCCATTGCCTCATCGAGGACTCCAGCTCCCACATCCAAAGAATGTTTATGCGCCAATCCTGACTTGATAGCAATCAATCCATATGTACATTCTGATACTTACACCCTCAGGCCATTCCTGGTTAGAGTTTTGCCCCGGGGTGGAACTATCATCTCTCTATAGATTTTATTCCGTGAACATGAGTGTTGTTCTGGTGGGCACTCGGGTAGTCTTAATCAGTCACACTATCCTCAATATCTCCTGTGGCTGTGGAGGACCTCTATATTGGTGTCTTAAAAATCTCAAAGCCTGTTAACAACTGGGAGGAGATAATGATGCATGTTGCTTCTACATTGAACCGAGGGAAACATTAAAACATCTGATTCTCCTCTGTCCTCATTTCAAATCCTTAAGAACAGTCTACTTGGGCTCGTCGTGAGCAACTTCAATCCAATAATGCTGAGAACTGGTGGCTAGAACTCTGTCCAGGGGACAACTTCTGTCTTACATTAGCATTGACCTAGCTGCTAAAAGAAATCTCGAAAGTGACAGTGTGGCCATAAATCGGTCGTCTTGATTGTTAGACCAAACATTTCTATTCGATCTCCTGCATAACTCTACGCCTTCATCAAAGATGGGAACATTGAGTAGTTTCGAACTGGCCTAATAACATTAATATTTAAGGATTTAATTTGATTTTTGATATGTTCTATTTTATTGTCTTCTTTTTGTTGTAACTCTATCTTCTTTAAATTGTGTTGTATGGTAAAGGTTTGAAATAAACCATATACAAAAAAAGAAATGCAAAAAATAAAACATCTTTCTTCCACTTACACAGTTGTACTCATTGTCTGGATTTTCTGCTCTTTCTTTCACTTTCTCCTATTCTCCTCCTATCTAATTCCTCCCGATATCTTTCTCACCCTTTTACTTCCTCTTTGGTCTCTCTGATGGCACTCTTTCATCTACTCCTACTTCTTCTCTATTATACTCTACTCTCTGCTTTCCAACCCTCTCACTGCTACACCACTCGCCCCTTCTATGCAACCCTCTACTCCTTCACCCCACTACTCTACTCTCCACTAGTACTATTACTAGTAGTATTTTCCGCTATTCTTCACTCGCATTACACTACTCTCTACCCACACCTTCTCCCATTATCTCCAGCCTTTTACACTCGCAGTCTCCTTTCCCAGACAATCTAACTCATACGCCTACTCTCTCACTTATTCCCGCACACGCACCTAATAAACAAACACACCTACCACTTTTTCTCACCAACCATTACCTCACCTTCCACACACTTTCTGCCATCCCCTTCGATGCTCCACTGCACTGTCATTCCTCTGCTTGGTCTTCCTTCTCCTCCCTTCATTTCACCTGAACAACCAACAATACCAAGACCTTTCTTCCTCCATTGTCCTCCCCCTTCTAATGGCTCTCCTCATCAGCTGGTTCTCCAGACCAATTGCTAACTTCATTCTTACAGGGGCTGGGTTACAGGCATCATAAAATGGGCCTTAATGCCCACCCCCTTTTCATACATGGGTCAGCAGGCTTTCGGCATTGGCAACATGCAGCAATTAGTAAATGTCAGCGTTCATATCTGGTTTTAATGGAGCGTCTGGATCGCCAGTTTCATCCTTGCAGCGTGTTTCTTTGCAGTTGTACTCATTGCTGCTTCTCGCCCTAGTGAGCTACATGATCAGAACCCTGCCACAAGGATTACTGGCATCTGTAGTACTAAGGGACAAGAAAAATAACGATCGCCAGAATATTGTATGGCAGGTTTCAGGCAAGCAAAAGTGGTCCATTTTGAGATTGGGGCCCTCTCAGCTCACTCGCCCCGCCTCTGGAGCAGGACTGGCTCTCTCAAGTGCCCTGGAAGGTCTCCTGTCCCTGGCCGAGAGTGGCCCCCATTGCCTCTTGACCTGGTCAGGCCTCTGACCCTGTCGCACTATAAACAAAAAAGAAACACTGCAAAATAAATAATGCTGCGAATGATGATGACAAGAGTCACAAAGCTCTTCTCTTAAATGAATGTCTCCTCTCACAGACTAGGTGTTCAGACCTTCTGGAACCTGGTGCGAAGGTCTGTGTCTATAGTGTTTCTCACCTACAATTATCTGGTTTTGCAAATAACCACAACTAACCTCTTCAGTCTAGCTAGCTGTGGGCTTTCTGGGGCCTCGTACACCAGTACTGGCTCTCGTACTGGTCCTACAAGTAAGCTTTCCAGCAGTCACATCTGTCAGAGAGAGCTAGAGAGGGGTCACTGACTTGAACTTATCATGCTCCAGAGTCCTTCCCTTTGCTTTCTCTAAGCTGACCCTAGCTTCCCATCTCATTCCTCATACCACTGACTGGACCTGCCTAGGCTGCCCTGGCCCTTTAGACTCTTCAGCAAATCATTTTCTAGGCCTGGGTTTCTCTCTCTCTCTGTTTTTCACTGTCTCTCTGGCTCTCACTCTGTCTCTCTCTGCTCTTCTTTGCTTCCATTCAACCACCTGTGCCACTCTCTCCCCTAATGTGACTAGTTCTGTGTTAGACACAGAATCTGGGCTGCACACCATAACTCTGTCCTTAGGGTCTTCCTCCTCACCGTCTTTGTTTTCCACCACCTCCACCCTCTCTGAAACCCAAGGAAGCTATTCCTTCCTCTTCCTGGGCTTCCACTACCTCAGCCTCTTTCTGTCCCCTCTCCACTCTTGATGTTAACACCTCCTTCTTATGTATAGTTTGCTCTCCTGTCATTGCAACTGCCACTTGGGATTCTCTTACTACCGCCACCTCCACAGATTGTCAGCCCTTCTGATGGTATTACCTCTGTGTCAGCATCTCCTGCTAGAACAGACTCCTTTTTGGCCCCGTTGCCTGATTTTACAACTACCTGCTGATCTCTACTGCCACTTCTTTTCTACACAGGCTTCCAAACTATACGAATATGCTTAGAAATTGAGTTCTTTTTAAGCTTCAAGGCTGCGAAAATAAGCATCCTAAAAGCCAAGAACCTTGCCCTTGTGTTTGTTCTTGAATGGTTCTTTGAGGTTTTAAAGCTCTGAATGCATGTCCCTAGGCATACTAAATTCTCTTGGATGTGGCGAGCAGTTTCTTTTACATGTAGCATATTTCCAGTTTGGTTATCTACCTGTCCTTAACATTGACAAGCCTTTCTCTAGATTTTACTTAAAGCCCTTGGAAATAGTAGCGGCTTATAAGATTCTCTTTCACTTTCTTAAAAATGACCCTGGGCACACTTGCAGTTACTTACTCCTCCAATTGTCATGATGGCAGCAAGCAAGCTGCAGAGTCCAGCGCGAGGCATCATTTTGTGAACTGCGCATTCTGCGCTCTTCCCCAAAGTCTTTTCTGTTTTCAGGTTGTTTTGAGGGCCTTATCCTTTGTTCCCAAGTTTCTGACAGCTGGAAGTGCAACTCTATCATTGCCTTTGGAACCTAAGGGTCACTCTCCAAGTCACTTTTTGACCTTTCGAAAAGTAAGCAAGAGAAAGATCTACTGTCTGTTTTTCAAACATAGACAACACATATGTTGACCTAATGTGCTTATTCATTCATATCCACAATAAAATTCCACGTTTGTTTAAAAATGTTTCGTTTTTGAGTGTCCTGAAAGTAAATTGCCATACACTGGGGGTGGAAGGTAGAGGTGCAAACAATAGGCTAATATCTCATCAATGGGTCTTCTCAATAAAAGTTATTTAAAATGTGGCAGCTTACATATCTTTGTCCTGCCCAATGCTTGGAATTGTAATACAATTATCAATTTAAGGCAAAAGAAACTAAAATACATTATCAAGAACCTTTGTAGAACTATATAGAATGGAATGCATTAAGATTTCAGAAAAGGTAAGTGTTGAAAATGCTTTAGTCCATGCATTCGACTGTGCCTTCCTTTTGAAAAGGAGTTCAGTCTGCTGGCCCAAACCGCTGGTCGCCTGGGACACTTGCCAGGAACGTGGCTGATTGCATCGCAAATATCTGATGAGCAGGGTGAACACGGCAACCATTACAGGGTCGGGGGTACAGGCCTCGGCCATTGTCCTGTGAATAGCGGAGTTCATAGAGCACACGATTTTAGAACTGGTGCACGAGCGTCACAATTTTTAGCAGGAGACACCGCTAGATACTGGAGCGAGGGCACAGTGCTTTGTGGTGTGAGCAGTGCTGGAGCGAGCCAGCAGGAATAAGTCTATCCAGCAAATGATCTAGCGGAGTGGATCTTTAGCTGCTGGACCCCTGCTGTTGGGCTTACAGAGCGCGGTCAGTTCTGTCGTGCTGTGTGGCACTGTACACCCCGCTAACATTTGGTTGGGTGGGGGGAGGGGCCATTCAAACGTGCTTTCACGAACCACAAACTGGACAATTGGGCATCATAACTCGACACTGGTGGTGAGTGAAGTGGCGATTGTGCACGGTTTCATCATACTGCCACCATGTCCAAAGGAGGAAGTGGTGCAAAAAAGAAAAAGTAATATGGAGGTATTTACTCACCAAATGAGCACATCTAGGCAGGATCCAGATATAGAGCAAGGGGCAACATACAAGGCAGCGGAACTGACATGCCAAGTCTCTGACAGATTCTGGACAGCAGGCAAACTGGTTTTACAGCTGTACAAAACAAATGATATGGCATAATCTCCAATATTATTACATTGAATGCCAAAATGGAACGGGTAAATACGAGAGTGATGGAAGCCAAAACCGGTATTGGCAATGCTGAAGAGGATCTTCAGGTACTTAAGAATCAAGTGCCCACCAAGTCCAAAGGCCTAAAGAGGGACCTACTGAAATGTGACAACTTAGAATTCCATTCTAGATGGAATAATATCCACATTGTTGGGATGCCAGAGAGTTTTGGTAGCGGCCCCATGGAAATTGCATGGAGTCTCTGCTTAAGGATGTACTGGGCAACCCGCCACTATCGGATACATTTGTGGTCGAGTGAGCCTACGACAAAGCTAACACCAGGAACACCTTCCATACCAGTCATTGCTAGATTACTCAACTATACAGATCGAGATGCCATTCTGCAATTGGCTATGGAGAATAGTCCCCTGCGTTTTCAGTGTGTCACGATTCAGATCTTCCTTGACTTTTCTACGACAGTACAGCTGCAGCGAAGATCCTTTATGGGGGTTGAAAAACTACTAAGGTAGAGATTGGTGCAGTATGCAATGGTGTTTCATGCGAGGCTGAGGACACAGCATGGAGGTTGGAGGTAGAGCCACTTTTGTACGATTCCAGAACAGGTGACAGCATTTATTGAGGCACACACTCCGCTCTCTCGAGATCCGTCTGGCAGATCTCCAAGAATGGACCCTGCGACTTGAGGTGTCGAACAGTGGTCACTGCGCTATGGAGGACCCTGGGACTTTCGGACCGGCTCCTGTACACATGTTTTAGAGCAAAATAGACTGCCCCTTTGTAAAGTACTTCTGTAAGTGCAATCAGTGCCAGTAGAGTTGGCTGGTCTACACCAAGCTTTTCATAATATATTAATGAGACTTTATGGTGGTGGCTGGAGTTGGTAATGGAGAAGAGTGGAGAAGGTGGCAGTAAACCCCCAATGGGGAGGGGGTACACCCCCCTGGTTTGGAGAGGGCTACGGGAGTGGTGGTATTATGAGGGAATGTCATGTTAAGAAAAGGGAAAATGTTCTTTGGAAATACACAACACTATATCATGCATGGCACAGGTAATGTTCTAGGTGCACAAAGTACCAAGTATACCTTTGCTAGCAAGGTGCATACAGTGAGCAAACGTCGCACATTAATATATTGAGCTGAAATGTACAAGGATTGGGTAACCATTCTAAATCCAGAAACATAGCGGCCTATATTAACAGACATACACCTATGATCCTCTTCCTTTAGGAGTCGCACGCCGTGAATGGGACCAACTTTGGCTTTGCTAGAGCATGGGGTCCAAACAGATTTTATACAAATTACTCCACACAGTCCAGGGGAGTACTCAATGTGATATAAAAAAGAATTAAGTTCCAATTACTGCAATCGCATATGTAGGCACGGCAGGCTGGTATGTGATAATACATTGCTATTTAGCAAATACAGAAGTACTACTTAAGCAATATGCCCCGAGCGGCGGAGGCATTACCGACTCAGGTAATGCCCCGGGGCACCTTAACGAAGGCCCTGGGTCATTACCAGAGTCGGTAATGCCCCCGCAGCAAGGGGCATATAGCTATTAGTACCCCGGGCTGCAAAAACTGAGTGACCGGGGAACTAAAAGCTTTTTTTTTTTTTGTCCCGAAACGCTGCGCTGTTTCGGGAGAAAAAAAAAGACAAAGAAAATGGCCACCATGGAAAGGGAAAATGGAGTCCGTTTTCCTTTTCCATGGCGGCCATCGGAAGCGGACGTGCTGGAAACAGAAGCGTTTCCAGCGCGTCCACTCCCGAAAAAAAAAGAAGGTAAGTGCGGTTGGGAGGGCGGAAGGGAGGGGAAAGGGGGAAAAAAAACACATACCTGGGTCCCCGGCGGGGGACGATAGAAGCCTCCAGCTGTGTGGATGCTCGGAGCGGGGATGGCACCGCTACAAGTCTCCATACGGCAGGAGGCTGCCTTCATCCCCCACTGGGGACAAGGGATAGAAGGTAAGTGGGGTGGGGAGGGCAGGGAGGTCGGACGACGGAGGGGTAAAAAAAAATCCAAAGCCTTTCCCGAGTCCCCGGCGGGGATGAAGGCAGCCTATCAGCCACGGGAGGCTCAGAGCGGGGATGGCCCCACTTCGAGCATCCTCATTGGCTGAGGGTATGCCATGCCCCCCGCCGGGGACAGAGGGATTCCCAGCCTGGTATTGACTCTGCAAGGGCCAATCAAAATGGCTCTTTCATTCTGATTGCGCCCTCGCCTGGTACTAAGTGTAAATACATACAGGTCCAACCTAGATGACCCAGAGATCTACAAAGCCGTTGCCAACATATTGGAAACGTACCCAATGACATTCATTTTATGTGGGGTTCTGAATACAATACTTGACCAACAGGAAAAGCACCCAGACCGCCCACTAAAGTGGCCCGTAGCATTAAATGTCAAACAACCAGATTGGAGTAGAGTGACGGCTGGAGACAGTTACACCCTCAGATGATAGCCTACACTTACTACTCTACAGTGCATGATATGTCATCTAGAGTCAACCTCTTCCTAATCTCACGAGGTCTGATGGGGAAAGTGACCACATCAGACATATTGTCATGCACATACTCGGACCACTCGCCCATAATAGAATTGTACTGGGGAGCGAGGGAGCATGACTCATCCACATGGGGGTTCAAATCAGAGGCTCTTCAAGTTTTGGTGGTCAGGACAGGCATAGAGGTTATCAGCAATTATTTTGCAAATAATGAAAATGAGTATGCAATGGCAGGGCTTCAAAGTCTATTTTAGAGGGATGCCCGTGTCCAGGGAATTTGTTGTACCTAAGGCGATTAGGTGAGACTTACTGCAGAGTTGAATGTAGTCTAAAAGACGCGGAGAATGAATATGCTACCAACCCTAGCAAAGTCACATCAGCAGAAATACAATTCATTCTAGACCAGTTTAAGGAGCATGCCAACAGGGAGGTGAGATATTTTGCCAAACCAACAGCTGCAAAAATAATATTGGAAGGGAGGGCATCCAGGCAGAACACTGGCAAGGCTGATAAAACAGAGAAAAGCCCACTACAGGTGCCCTCCATTTTGGATAGTCAGGGTGCGACAAAATACATGTACAAGGATATAAACAAGGTATTTAGAGACTTCTATTCTGCTTGTATGGAGCAAGTGAGGCCAACGATGAAACATGTATTCATACTTTACTAGAGGAGATCCCACTGTCTAGGTCATCGGACAGCGCCAGGTTGCAATTTAACCTCTCATTCACAGGTGACGAAATCATGCGTGTCATAAAAGAGCAACCAAGAATGGGAACATTCCCGGAATTGCTGAGGGAGGCCGTAATAATTGTATTACTTAAACCAGGGAAACCTGATCATGAATGTGGGTCATAAGGCCCATTGTCTAATGAACGTGGGCATGAAAATGTAAGCCAAAGTTGTAGTCAACCGTTTACTTCCTCTAATGCCACATCTAATACATCGCGCTCAGACAGGTTTTATTCCGGGTAGGTCCAGAGCTTTGAATATACGAAGACTGTTGAATATTATCGCACAAACCTCCCTGACTGTCTCAGCTGCTGCCGTAACACTGGATGCACAAAAGCCCTTCGACATTGTGTCCTGGAAGTACCTGTTCATGATCCTTGACAAATGCAGAATGGGGAAACTCAAGATTAAGTATATATTGTTCCTGTATACTGACCCAAATGAACTCTGTAAGCTCAGGCCCATTTGTATTGATTAGGGGAACTCATCAGGGATGCCCCCTGTCACCTATTCTATTTGCGTTAGCAATTTAACCTATGGCTGATCTAATCAGTGATTGCCACAAGGGGTGAGGTCTCCATACAGCAGGACCTCCGGTGAACATCTTGTTTTATATGCTGATGACGTGTTATACATCAGAACCCCCATTGTAAATCTTAACCCCATAATGAACAACGGCACACAATTTGGGAAATTCTCAGACTTTAGCTTAAATTATTCTAAATCTGAATGTTTCCCCTTAACTGCAAATACAGCTAGACTGCTGGGCAGGTATCCACTTCAGTGGTCGCTCGATGGATTTAAATATGTGGGCGTGACAATCACTAAAGAAAAGAACTCTTTAATGGATGATAATTTCCATAAACCGGAGTTGCATGTAAAATCAAAGCTAGATAGATGGTCAAAGATCCCACTGTTAGCAGGGAGGATGGCCCTGGTTAAGTTGACACTTCTCCACAAATGACTGTACATATTTGGAAATAATCCTCTCTGGCCAGGTGAGGGTTGTTTTAATAATTTGCACAAAATGATGTCCCAATTTCTGTTGCATGCAGGAGCAGTCGGAAAGAAATAGGTGGATATGGTCCTCCCATACAGTAAGGGTGGATTTTCATGTCCACACGTTGAAGTGTACTGGATGGCATCACAGGTACAGTTTGCTACTTACTAGTATGTAAATACAGATGCGCTTCCTCGTGTTAAGTTAGAACATGCAGCTGCCAATACAGCCGACATGCGGACCCTCATATTACAATGACAACCTACAATGTGACAGACATTCGACCCATTAACGAATTACCAGCCTACCTGACCATCTTTCCTGATGCCAAAATCCGTGCAATATATCTAAAAGTCCGAACGAACACCATACCAACATGCTTCTATCTACCCAAAATCAGACAAATCGCTCCAACAGAACATTTTTGCCGCTTCTGTTCAGACACTCAAAAATCTGAAACACTGTTCCACCTACTAATCGAATGCAACGATCTCTCAGAACAAAGATCTAGATTCGGCAGCCATTATAAGATCAGAGAGCAAATAATGGAGACAGAAGAGAGATGGATGGAGATGCTCAACGGCAAATCGCAAAAACTTATCTTACAATATGGCAATTTCTACAAGAAATTCTAAGTCTTGGCAAACCTGTAATAAGTTAAAAAGAAACCTTGGAAAACTGGAGACAAATAAAAAGTTTAAAAATTAAACTATAACATTTAAAAAAAAAAAGAAAAATTACAATTTGCATATGTGCCATGCTGTATGACCCAGTACAGACCACACGGTGTGCATGGCATTCCATATTCTGGAAAATAGACATGCAGTGCACGTATCATGAATGGCTTCCACTGTGGAAATATCTGCACCTCCAGCCCACATGGGATCTTGCACTTAGTGTGCATTGGAGGATTTTTGGATATAATACTTTGGGGGATCTGTGCCCAGAGGCTCAACTGTTGTTGACACGGCATAAATGTAAAGTAGAGCATAAAGGAATGGCTATCAAAATATTGCAGCTCTATCGACTGAGGGCATTGGCATCACAGTGGTGGGAGTGTTGTCCAATTGAACCACCTGGAGATGATCTTGTGCCTTTCATATGCAACTCCTATGAATGTTGGAGAATACTGGACACCTTCTATAACAAGATCATGGACGAAGCACCATTAGCTTAGACCAAATCTGCTGTTCGATGGGCTAAGGAGCTAGGCATGGAAATTCAGCCTAAATGTGGAGCAGGATGTGTGCTCTAGCCGAGCAAGTAACATTGATCTCAACATTCAAGCTAATATTGTTTAAAATTGTACACCTGTTGCATTGTACTCCAAGGGTTCTCAAGAAATTGTATCCTGACCTTGAGGGACGATGCCCCTGGTGTGGGATGGGGAATGTAAGCTATTTGCACATGTTCTGGGATTGTCCCGAACTGCTAGAATTATGGGGTCATGTTCATGCTACACTGTCAGAAGTACTAAGTGAACAGCTGCAAAGTTCACCCACTTATGCCCTGTTTGGTGTCTGGGAACTGGTCATAGACCGGAGTAAAAAATAATGTCTAAATATGGCGTGTATGATGGCAAAAAAGATGCATTCTTAAGAAGTGAAGGGACCGTTGCCCTTGTGAGAAACCAGAAGGTGTCTCACCCACTAGCCCCTGTGAATCTCTCTTTCAGGTGGCCAGGGGATGGCCATAGCCTTTGGATCCATACCCTGAGGGTGGACCAGTGTGGGGGTGGGGGGATCACCTTAGTGAAGGGTCTTGTGGGAGTGGGACACCGGATGGCGAGACATGGTATCCCTCCCCCTTCAACACCTTTACCCCATCCTACCAGGTAGGATATCTGTCATGAATACTGGGTGCCTGGTTGGGGCATGTACTGCATACAAGCATTTCTTAGCCCATGACATCATTCTCTAGCATCCTTTTAATCACTTCCTGCCCACTCCCTGTTCATTTCCTGTGGCCATTAAGAAAATATACTGAACTATCTGTGCACTCTAGTTGTGCGTGGCTGGCTATATAAGCCACGCCCAAAGAGTATTCATTGCTTCGTGTTGTTTTCTGTACTCTTTGCAAGCAACACGCTCACTGATCTGTTGTCTTTGGAAATACTTCCAGCCCACGTGCGCGCGGTCTCAGCTCCAGTCATCGGACCAGCTTCAGGCTTCGGATTGTCTCTCCGGATCATCGCATGAACGTCCCACAGGTCCTGTGAAGAGAGAAGACAAAGTCAGGTAGCGCTTGTGTAATTGCAGACTCCTGTATCAGCCCAACACAGCGCATACTCGCCTGAAATCGTAGCCGCCAGATCGCGCAAGTTGCTCCTTTTCCTACGAACTTGGGCGGACCTGTAAAATACAACCAACAATTAGACATCCTGCGCGCAGCGCCCACCATCATTTACCGCTGTGCAAATACCTGAATGACATACCTAAATAGCAGCATCCGCCCAACTCAAAAGACACTACCGGCTGGAACAAAAGACACTTACCTCCTAAACCAGTCGGATCAGGAGTACTTGTGAAGTAACTGGTTCACCACGCATCCCTCAGCAGCATTCTGGGGGTATCCGCTGTGAATTTGGAACAGCGACTCAACAGTGAACGCGAGCAGCTTCAAAACTCGCAAAGGAAAGACCCACAAGTGGGGCAACCGGATCTCTGGCCCTCGAAGAATTGCGCCCCTGCCAATAGCAGGATGGAGAGCTCGTCCAACTAATTCTCAAGGTGAGCTAGGGAAAAGTCTAGTCAAACCTCCTCTACACAAGGGATAAGAGCGAGGGGGGTCCGGTGGTGAAGGCAGTACTGTATCTTAGTGTACTTTACCCTTTTCATTAACAGGCAGACTTCCCATACCAGGTTGGGCATTGAGCACACAGGGAAAAAGGTCAAGACTCCATCGCTCCCGCAGAGACACAGGTGAGTGTGACAATATGTGGGAAACTGTACCCCCTCCTTTCTCTTCACAAATACTTCCACACGTACAGCCTGCTCTGGGAGAAAACAGACTCACACCTGAGCAGTGTACCTGGCATGTCCCACTACTATGGTCAGGCGAAGTCAGGCAATTACTGACAATCACTCACACCTGAATTCCATTAAACTTCCCCACATGGATAAAAGGCAGGGCACGAGAGCACGTTCTGAGCGAGGCAAAGCACACGAAGGAACAATAGTTTTGAGTTGGCCGCTGAACAAGGGGAGAAAGACGACAAGCCAAGAAGGGTTCGCAAGAAGGGACATACCCTTTACCTTTTCGGCAAGAAACCGCTAGTTTCAAAAAACCTTAGTCACTAAGTGAAAGCCAGGAAATGAGACTGAAGAATCCTGCATTGTGTGTCGGAGATACCAGAGGCCCTCCCGCGTAACTGACCAAGGCGGGGAGGAGCAGCAGACGCCGTAGTATCATCCTTGGCTTCAAGAACAAAGAAGTGCCAGAGAGATTAACAAAGCTGGTGATTTGGGGAGACCAACACAGGAATGGTCTGTGTTGAAGTCAAGGCTGCAAGCGGCAACATTGTATAACAAGCCCTGGAACGAACATTGTTAAACGCATGTGATGAAAGACGCGAGTAAAGCTAAAAGACTGATGAATGTTTGAACTTGAGAAGGAAAGATACAATACCATTGACAGAGTGGTCCGGCACTGTGAATGTGCTCAATCGAAGGTCTCTGTAAGGTATCCCACCAAGAAGTGGTAGAAACGAAAGTAGAAGATTGATCAGTGAATCGAAGTGGTCTTGCGACAGTTTAAGCAAAACCCATTGCTCATTGGAAAGCATTTGATTTTGATACCAAGAGGAAACCGTAGAAAGTGAGACTAC
Source organism: Ambystoma mexicanum (assembly GCF_040938575.1). Classification (NCBI taxonomy): domain Eukaryota; kingdom Metazoa; phylum Chordata; class Amphibia; order Caudata; family Ambystomatidae; genus Ambystoma; species Ambystoma mexicanum. The sequence goes on along the minus strand of NC_090932.1, from coordinate 119,149,576 downwards.
ATGGTCCGAGCCCGAAAGAGGGAGACCAAGTGCGAACACTGTGGTAAAAAGGGGTCGAAGTCTGAAGGAGAGAGACCCATGATGAATTCTGGGAGTGAGAACCCATGCATGTGAACATCCTGATAAGAGTGGAACTTTGATATTTGTTTGTTACGACAGGCCCCCTGCAGGAAGAGACTGTTATTGGAAAAGAGGCTTTGGCAGAAGGCCTTGATAATTTTGCTTTGAAAAGTATCCTCATGGCAGAGAAGCCAGAGTGTGTGCGAAGCTTGAACGTACTGCATTGCCCTGTTCTGAAAATGTGGGGAAGGGAAGCCAACTGCTCAATAGTCCTGACATATTTCTTGAACACTTTTCTTTTTGCATACACTATTGCCCCTCACCCTTTTGTATTTAGAAGAAAGGATTGGCAATAGGTTTATTAGTATACACCATTTTATATGACAGAGACTTGACTAGGACTAAGTTATTATTATTTGGTGGTCATAGTTTGCTCTCATCCTTAGATTTAGGATCAGATTAGGCTTTCAGTCAACCCATTGAAGTTCAATAAACACCCTTGAACTGTGATAACTTGTCTGTCTTCACTGTTTGATACCATGCCTTCCTTACACCCTCTACTGGAGAAAGACTGGTTGAGAGAGCCAACGTAGGCCAATTAATAAGAAGCATTTATCTCAATACGGCTGGCGACAGCCTAGGGATGTATGGTACAAGTTTTGTTTGTTTATGTCCCGTTACCAAGTTGATGAGTGATTGCCTTAACAAGAGAAATGTCTATGATATGACAATGTATGTGCTATGTACCAAGGACAGTGTGACATTATATGTACAGAATTGTCATGCTATACTACTCTTATTAATGTGTGTCTGCCAAGCGTAAAAAAAAGGTTGTAAAAAACAAACAACTGAAGAATGTGATTTCTAGGGCAAGTGGTTTCTCCCCCCTGCAGTCTGAGGAAGATACCATGTGCTCTTGAAAGCAACCAGAGTTAGTCTAAAATAGGTATGCTCTATGCAATACCCTTGGTTGGTTTTCTGCTTTTTGGAGGAAATAAACCCATAAACCAACCTGCACTATGTTGATATTGTGGTGGCTATCGGACCATTGACTTCCAATGTCAGTGTGTAGGGAATACAACCTGACATATAGTGTATGAAGGTAATTCCTCCCTCTATGAACCATGGAGTCATTTTGCTTGGAGAGAGGTTCGCAGGGATGTGGTTGCCAGTAAGAATGGGCATGGTATATTTGGCTTACACAGTATTTCTGCCTCTCTGTGGTAACACACACATTATTATTGCACTATTGACAATCCACTGTGAAAGGAAAGAATCATTGGCAATTATATAATGGGGAAGAACTTCCAATTTTTTAATTGCAGTGACAATTCCTTGCTAGAAATATGACAACTGCTTATCATACACTATGGGCCTCATTAGGAGTGTGGCAGTCTGGAAACAAGGGTGCCGGTAAACGAACAGCACCCTTGTTTCCAGACCACCACACTGAAAGTCTGCTTGCCGGTGCCGCTGCGGCCAACAGGTCTGACCTGCTGGGCTCAGCGGCCCCGGTCGGAAGACTTTTCATGGAAGCAACGTTAACAACGGTGCCAGTGCTTCCGTCTCCCTACTTCCATAGAGTCCTAATGGACTCTATGTGAATGGGGATGTTAAGCGACTTCAATTCAGCACTCCAACTAAGTCAATGCCGAGTCTGGGATGCCCAAGGGAAGCCCTTAATTATATATTTTTTATGACAAGTTCACAGATCTGGATGATAAACCCTTGTATAACACCCCTCTCTTTGAATCCCCCTGACCTCACTGAGCCAAGAAGTAGGTTTCTTTTGCAAATTAAAAGATTTATTGAAAAATTAAACAAGATATATATCACACTTTTATAAATAAATGAATATTTGATAGCACACTTATGAATATGACAGTGATCAACAATGGATAATATTACACTAGCACACTTTTTTAATTATACAAAAAAGGTAGCAGGCGCCCCTCTCTCAAAAGAACAAGGCATGATAACCTGTTCAGTGGTTATTAACCACATTGAGAGTTCGCAGCCATTGATTTCTGCTCACTGTACCTTGACAGATGGGAAATATCCATTTGCATATCAGTCTTTGTCCCGCTCATAATAGCAGTCCAGCACCGAAATGCTATGGAAATTCCTCTCTGAACAAGAGTACCATCAGCAACCCCATACACGTGTTTCAGCCTTGTTGGGCATCATCAGTGAGGTGAAGCTGAGCCTCTCTAAGCACATTGAGCAGGGAGTCCACGTCTGGTTGCCCCCAGGTAACCTAGGGTGACCAACCCCAAGTTCCTTTCAATGATAGAAAAGAATGCAGCACAGAAATAACTGAGATGGTTTCCACAAGAGATAATATGATAATATGATCACTTTTTCTTCTGCCAATTCACCCCCCCCCCCCCTATGCAATATAAGGAGATGGAAGGAGAGCACACCATTTTTTAGGAATACAATCAAATGCAATACCAATTCAGTTCCCCCCCAGGCAAACATACTTTAAATGTGATTGGCAAAGAAGTGAAAATATGCTTAAAATGATTTTAATTCCCTATAGGAGATTCAGGGCAGGTGATAGCTACTTAAGGTTGGTTCAGGTCAACACTATCAGTGATTCATGAGGGATTATCAGGTTAAAAACGAATTTCAGCAGTTGCAAGCAAAAGACAGCAATTTTTGACAGGTGGATAAATTTGATTCAAATTGCATTTTTTCCAAGTGCGTCGAGCACGATGGAAAGCTGGGGATCTTAGCTTTAAAATGAAAGTTAAATCTCGTTCCTAGCACGTATGGTTCAAAAGATACGGACGATTTTGTGGAGGTAGATTTTCAGAAATGAAATAATGATTCAGAATGACAAATGACACTTTCACAGCTTTAAAGTCACCGAATGAACACATGATTTCTAATGCAGTTCTAGGCAGGTTGAATTGGATGGGATAAGCTTATTTTAAACTAATAGATGACTATGCTCAGTTCTGGCTGGGTACTCACACTATAAATTTGAAATAGGCCATCAAACTCTGGTCAGGTTTGAGCTTCACTTCCGGCGGGTGGTTCTGAAGTCACAGCTATCTGGGTCAGCTCTGCTTTGCTGGTCTGGATATCTGGTTCTGACAAAAGTCCTTGGCACTTCACAGCGGTCTGCGTCTCTCTGGATACAGTACTGCTTTCTGGGTTCTGGCACAGGGTTCTAGCCAGAATCAAACAGCACAGCCCGGCTGTTGAAGAGTTTAGATAGGTTGCAAAAGATTTTGAGGCCTGCTGAAAAGGATTCAGCTTGTGCACTAGGCCTCTCTGCTACAAGTTCTGAAGTCTGGATTCTCTGTTCTGGATATGGTCCTTCTGGATATTGTCTGGTCCGGCAAAGCGCTTTGCAAGAAATCAGTTTGAAGTGGAAAGTGAATGTCCCTACCTGGGTTTCAGTGGTCCTTTTTATGTCTTTTGAAAGTGGGTGGAAAGGCTGACTTTCTATGCACAACCCTCTGAAGATCCTAATAGGTTAGTGGATTTTCTGTGCTCTATCTGGAGAACAGAGTTGTGAGTCATCCAGTGTCATTTTTATGGCATACAGAAGGAACACTCCCCTTGTCACTTTGCACACACATCTATTTTTTACTTAAATGCATATTTATCTATGTACAATTTCAATAATATTATATGTCCAGTTAACATATTTTCTGTAGCGCCAAACCATCCGATCCCTGTCTTTGTAAGATGTTGTGTTCACTTCTGACAGAATTCTGCCCTTTTCATCCAGAACACAACCTCTAAGCTTTGCCAAAATTTACACTAATGTGCGCAAGGAATATGGGCATCAGATGATGAAGTGTCAGATTTTTAACATACATACATTTGGAGTAACACCCTATTTTCCACTACTACTCCCCAGAACATACCACAGAGTCTTAACACCTCTTAAAATGTGCACAGAAAAATCACAGGAATAATGATATTATTTACATAATGTTGACACTTCCGCACTTTGAATTATCCATCTTTTTAAAATTATGCGCTGGCCCAGATAGTTGTGGTTTAGGTTCCAAAGCACATGGGGAAATTTCTGTCTGTCCCCGCCTCCAAGCTCAGCTGGCTCACAGAGGCAGCGCCCCTCCCATTTCCTTCAGGGAGGAAGCCATTTACGACCCCCTGATTTAGCATTTGCCTGAGCCAAGGAAAGTTAATTGTTCTGTTTTCCTGCAGCCCCAGGTACCCCTCCCCTAATTCAATCAGAGAGGTGTAATCTCCTTTTGGTGGGGACAGGAGAAGACAGGCCATGCCTGGGAATGCAGTTGCTGGGCAAGTTTCAACTCCTGTCGGGGGTAGTTGCCGGGCAGAATTCAATCTCTTCAAGCCAGGCTTCAGCTAAATGTCACTTTTGTTCCAGTTTTCTTCATTCAAATCAAACTTACAATATTTTCACATGCAGCTAGAACGCTGATTCTAAGTTCAAAACTATGACATTTAAACTGTTGCAACCTATGTGACACTCCAAAGTAAATCACTCATTTATTTTAAACATTTTGATTTTAGTGGCTTTAAGTCCAATTTCACTTAAGCTGCTGACATCCACAGCTCAGCCAGTTTTGTTATGAACATTATTTTAGGCTCTTCATCTTTCCAGATTTTGTATGCACACAAGACTTCATTCTGCCAGATGTCTTGTAAGAGGATTCAATTCAACACTACAGCTAAGTCAAGGCCTAGTCTAGAATACTGAATGAAAACCCTTATTGATATATCTTTATGCCCAGTTCATGATTTCTGGATGACTACCCCTGTATAACACCCCTCTCTTAGAATCCCCCTGACCCCACTGAGTCAAGAAGTAGGTTTGTTTTGCAAATTTAAAAGATTTATTTGAGAAATTAACAATTTATAGATATATCACACTTTGATAATACATTAACAATTGATAGCACACTTAGGCATATGAGCAGTAATCAGCAATAAGCAATCCTACAGTAGCACAGTTCTGGTGACTTATGACTAGGAACAGGAGAATAAAGTATCAGAGAATGCTTTATGGTTTCAATCAATTGCACAGATGAAAAAGAATGCAGCACAGAAATCGACTTGATAGGACTTCACTAAAAGACAATGGGCCTCATTAGGACCCAGGCGGTAAGGGGTTTACGGCGGCGTAAACAGCGCCGACCCTTACCGCCTGATTCCGAGGTCCCTTAGCGCCATGGAGGTTTTAACACCTGCTTTTAGCAGGTGTTAAAATCCATGGCGCTAAGGGACCTTGTTGTTAATTACGCCACCGTAATTTACGGTGGCGTAATTAACGCCTTCCCCACTCCCATTATGCCCTATGGGGCAAAAATGGGAATGGGGGAAGGGTAAATGGGGATTGGGGACTTAACGCCCCGCCAAGGTCGGAATGGGGCGGTAAGTCCGCCAACCACCATGGCGGAGTTGGCAACTTAGCGCCATGGACCATGGTGCTAATAGCGCCATGGTCCTCCGCCAAGGTCCTAATGAGGCCCAATGTAATCACTTTTCTTTGAAAATTCACTCCCCCCTTTATGCAATATAAGGAGATGGAAAGGAGAGCCCGCAGTTCTCAGGAATGCAATCAATACAATACGAAACTCAGTTCCCACCCAGCACGCTTAGAGGAAAACAGGTCGGAGTTTTAAACACAGGCCCAAAATGCTTTGAATGTGGTTTGCAAGGAAGTGAAAAATATGCTAAAATGCTTTTAATTCCCTCTAGAGGTTCAGGGTGAGTGATAGATACTTTGAATGAGTTCAGGATCACTTTAGCAATGCTCTATGAATGGTTGTCAGGTTGCAAACAAATGTTTGCAACGGAAGGCAAGTAGCTGCAGATTTTTACACGGGAGCTAACCTTTCAATTCGCGGCAAAATGTCAAATCGCGGCAGATTTTCCCGAGTGCGCCGGGCGCGATTACAGAGGAACTACAAGGAGTAGCACTATCGTTTTGGGGTCCTAGGACAGCCTAGGATCTCAGCTTCCAGATGGAAGTTAAATTTCGTTCCTAACCCAAACGGTTCCGGAGTTATGAACACGATTTAGTAAAGGTAGATTTTCGGATTTAAAACAACTCAAAATGACAAGTGACAGCGTGCAACTTTGGAATTACATATGACAGCTCGCAGCTTAAGAATGAGAGGTGACAGGATCTCTAGGAGACAGTTCTGCTCAAGTTAAAATAGCTTGCATTAGATTATTTTAACTAAGAGATTGGGTTCTGCACAGTTTTGGCGGATACTCACTCCTAATTTTTAGAAGGACTGGGCCTCGTCACAATCTGGTCAGCGGGTTTTCTTCACTCGCCACGGACGGTCTCTGCACACAGCGTCTGGGTCAGCTCTACTCTGCTGGTCTGGTCTGGGTCTCTGGTTCTGATCAGGTCTGTGGGTCCGGATACAGCGGTCTCCGGTTCAGCTGGTCTCTCTCTGGATACAACACTGCTTTCTGGCAAATGGCAAGAGTTCTTTCAAAGAATTCAAACAGCTCGCCTGGCTGTGAATAGTTGCAATGATTTGAGGCCTGCTAAAGAGGGATTTAGCTTGTAGTTGACCTCTCTGATACACATTCTCAAGTAAAGTCTTGGTCTCTGAAGGTGGATAGATTGAAGTCTCTGTGTTGGCTCTCTGGAGGTTGATGGAGGTGAAGTATGGATTTTCCCGGCAGAGCGTCCCGCAGCAGATACAATAGAATGTGTCTATCTGTCCTGACTGTCTGCTTTTATGTGTTTTGAAAGTGGGTGGAGAGGCTAGCTTTCTAGGCCCTACCCCTCTCCACTTGTCATTGGCCACTTCCTCCTCTTCCCCTTGATTGGGGGAATGAAGTGAGGTGTCATCATGATGTCTGTTTATGAGTCAGAGAACCCTCCCCTGTCAACTTTACACACAAATCTATATCTGATCCAAATACATACTTCCCCGATAGACAGTTGTTTGGCATTGCATACACACATCATGCATTTACTGATGGTAGCCCCTGTTCCAATTCTGTCGTTTCTAGGAGCTTGGGTTCAAAAATGGCAACATATTTCACTTTTTGGTCGGGTTACCAATATTGGATTTGTCCCCGCATTTACACAAATGTTCGCAAAGCATGTGGGCATTAGGTGGTGGAGTGTCAGATTTTTAACATACATACATTTAGAGTAATATCCTCTTTTCCGCTAAAACCCCCCCTGAACATACCACCGGGTCCTAACACGTCTTCAAATGTGCACAGAAAAATCACAAGAATAATGATATCACTTATAAAATGTTCACAAGTCCGCTCTATGAATGATCCATCTTTTTAGATTTATGTTCTGGCCCCAAAGGGGTGTGGTTTCCCCCCAGCACAAGGTTGAATTTCTGGTTTTTCCAGTTCTGCCAAGCCAGCTTGCTCTCACAGGCAGTGCTCCTCCCCTTTCCTTCCAGGAGGAAGCCACTTTTACGACCCCCCCAATAAAACATTTGCCTGAGTCAGGACAGGGCTTTGTTCAATTTCCTGCAGAGCCCAGGTAATTCAATCAGAGAAGTGTCATATCCCTTTTGGTGGGAACAGCAAAAGGCAGCTAGGCCTGGGAACACAGCTGTTGTGCAAGTCTCAACTCCTGTCGGGGGTAGCTGGTGGGCAAAATTCCCTCTCTTTTTAAGCCAGGCCTCCGCTAAATGTCTCTTTGGCTGCCAGTTTTCCTGTCCAAATCAAACTTCCAATTTTTACGCATGCAGCTAGAATGCTGATTCTAAGTTTAAAACTATGACATTTAAACAATTGCAACCTATGTGACACTCAAAAGTAGGTCACTCATTTCTTTTAAACATTCGATTTGGGTGGTTTTAATCCAGTTTCAGTTAGGCTGCTGACATGCATAGCTCTGCCAGTTTTGTTATGAACATTGTTTTGGGCTCTTCATCTTCCCAGATTTAGTATGCACACATACTTCATTCTGCCAGATGTCCGCTGGTGTTCAGTGAGATTTTTGGATGTGTTGCAATGTTTGAAAATAGGCATTTTGAGCTGGCATTCAGAGAAACAAAAGGTGATTTTAAAATGTGGTTTTTCCTTTGGCACACATTTCACTCATGGCACCCCGGCCCATCCTGCTCGCACTGGTGGGTGGCAAGTTAGGCAACCATTTTAGTGTGCGCAAACTGCGTGGTTCTCCTGGATTCTGGCGCACTTGTGGGCTTTTTGGCCATCTTGGATTTTCTAAGCCCACAGCGCCAAATGTTGCAGCATGATAGCTCAAACGTGGGTCAGGACACCCAACAAAGCCCCCCCACGCGAGTGCACTTTGAATTTGAGTCGATGGGGAGTCGGGTGCACAAGGGTGATGACCCACGCACTGGTATGTCCGCATAATCTTCTTCCAATTCTGCAAATGGCACAATTCAGCATCTTTTCCTCCATCCGGTCGGATCGATCGGTTCTCCTCGCCGGTCCTGATGGGAAGATTGGGCGGTACCCCGGGCCCCTCGGATCGTCCTCCCAGTCTCCGGATCGTCCTCCTTGGCCAGTCTCCAGGTTTTCTTTCTCCTAGGACGACAAAGGAAGAGCGGCAATACCTATTCACAGACATTTCTCCCCCACCATTGATATAGTGGGGTGGCATATAAATTTATAGTCAAGACATAGGAACATGCACATTTCTTTTTGCATTCAAAAACGAAAACACCCACATTGAGAAACTCAGAATTTGATAGGCGATATGTAGGATATTTTAAGTTAGAACTGAATTAATCTGAGACAGTACCCTCTAGGATTCCAGAGGATTCCTCCAGTTGTTGCAGAGTGTGCCTGGGATGGCAACACTTCAACTGGTTAATGTGGACCCACTTGTCTTCCCCCTCTGCCAAACCACCTTTGGGGATGCGGATCTTGTAGGCCACAGTGGAGATCTTGTCTATAATCTCAAAGGGTCCCTTCCATGTAGGCAAACATTTTCGCTGTTTGGCCTGGTTCCTTTGGAAATTGTATAAATAGACCCGGTCCCCCACCTGATATTCCTTCCTGGAAGTTTTCAGGTCATAGTGGGTCTTCATACTCTCGGCTGATCTTTCTAGATTCCGCTGAGCATAGGCAAAAGCATGCTGAAGGTGTTTCCTTAAATTCTCCACATACTCATGAGTTGTGGAGGCATTTATCAACGTTTGCTCTTGGGTTCTGTAGAGCAAATGCTGAGGAAGCACCATCTTGCGTCCAGTCATCAACTCAAATGGTGACATTTTGGTTGCAGATGAAGGGGTAGATCTGATGGCCATTAGGACCAGAGGTAATCGGATATCCCAACTTGGCCCAGAATCTGCCACAAACTTCTTTAATATGCTCACAATGGTTCGGTTGTATCTCTCCACTGCTCCAGAAGAAGCTGGTTTGTAAGCAATGTGTAGCTTCCTTTTAACCCCCAGTATCTCCCACATCTTTGTCATTACTTCACTGGTGAAGTGGCTACCCCTGTCTGACTCAATCCTTTGAGGTAGACCGAAACGGGAAAAGATGTGGTTAATCATCAAGGCAGCTGCAGTTTCTGCCTTGCAATTTGGGGCTGGGAGACATTCCACCCACTTGGTAAACAAGCATGTAACGGTCAACATGTACTTGTTTCCTCTAGTCGAGCGAATCACAGGGCCTACAAAGTCGATTTGCACATCTGACCATGGCATTGTCATCCCCCTCTTTTGGAGGGGTGCACGGTGCATGAGGGATGATGGCTGAAATTGTGCACACACAAGACTCCCCTTCAAGTATTGGTCAAGGTCCTGCCCCATGTGTGGCCAGTATGCAACCTCTCTTAAGATTTCCAGTGTTGTGTGAAACCCCCTATGACCGGCGGTGGCCGCATCATGGGCGTGACTTAACATCCGGCTTCGGAATGAGGTAGGAACCACCCACTGATCGTGGCCAGCTTTGGATTTCCTTACCAGCAAACCGTCTTGGATTTGGAACATTTTTGGACATTTCATCAACACTCTCTTAGGTCCTCTTTCCCAATGTAATCGGTATCCGTCAGGGGAAGGTTCTCAGGGTCCTCAAGGTGCTGGTAAAATTTACCAATTATTGGATCCCCCTCCTGAGCGTTAATCAAATCAGCATCAGGGGTCTCCTTACTCCATTGTGCAATTGAAAGGTCATTGTGAGCATTTGTCTGGGACCTAGTGATAGCAGTGACCTGGATTTCCCCCAACAGGGAATCAATCTCAATTAGATCCCCTTGGATGGCCCCGGTTTTGGCCAGCTGATCAGCTAAGTCATTTCCAGTTTTGTCTGGTCCCTCTACTTTGGAATGACGCTTGATCTTTTTCCAATAGATGGTCATCTCATTCGAGGTGACCAGATCATCAATGTTTTGGATCAACTTCCCATGTTTCAAGGGTTTGTTATTAGCACATAACATGCCTCTGGTTTTCCAATTAACCAGGTGCTCCACGAACCCGTTCCGTACATAATCCGAATCTGTGATTATGACCAGTTCGTGGAGTTGATGCTGGACAGCAGTGAGGATGGCCTGATGCACAGCCATCAATTCTGCCACCTGACTACTTTGGGGAACAATTTTGTATCCAGCGGAGGGTTCTGGGAACTCCTTCACCCATGCATTCCCTACGCCCGCCACCAGTTCTTTCTCCCCGTCATTATCAACATGGTACGAGCATCCATCCACATAGACAGTGGGCATTCCCTCACACTTGTCTTCTTCAAAGACTTTGTGTGGGGAATTAAGGTATGCCTCCATGTTGTCCTTGATTTTTAGACTTTCGTCCTCGAGACAGTTTTCTCTGGCACAATCATGCAAGTCAGCCAGACCTTGCGCGAGGGGACTCTTCTTGTTTTGGCCATATCGGACCTCCACAGGAAAGCCTTGCATTGACAGAATCCAGGAAGTAATTCGGGAATTACTCACATTTCCAGCCCGGATTCTGTCACTTTGGAGATATTGCAGAGGCTGGTGTGGAGTCTCCACTATGATGTGTTCCCCCTGGATAAACGGGCGGTAATTCTTCAATGCCCACACCGTTGCCAGGAGTGCCTTCTCACAAACGTTGAATTTTTCCTCTACAGAGGATAAAGTTTTGCTCGCATAGGAGATTACTTTATTGACCTTGTCATGCTTTTGGTATAATACTGCCGTCAAGCACGTATTAGAGAACCCCGTCTCCAGGAAGAACTCCTTGTTTCTGACAGGGTAAACTAGGCAGGGCGCTTGTGAGAGGCTTCTTTTGAGTTGTCTTACTGCCTCGGCTTGTTCTGGACCCCATTCCCACTTGACCCCCCCTTCAGGAGATGAATCAGGGGTCTGGTGATCTCTGCGTAGCCCTCAATGAACTTTCTGCTGTAATTAGTCAGTCCAAGGAGGCTCCTTAGTTCCCGCAGAGTTGTGGGGTCTTTCAGTTTCTGAAGTGCTTCCACTTTCTTTTCCTGGGGACAGAGACCCTGAGGAGTAATCTCTTGCCCCAAGAAATTAACACGGGTTCTACACCACTGTGCTTTCTGAAAGGAAAGTTTTGCTCCGGCGGCCCTCAACTGGGTCCGAACATAACGGATCTCCGCGATGTGTTCCTCCACAGATGAACTTTTGATGAGGACATCATCTACATAAGCCAGGTTACCCCTTGCACCCAGGTCGGGCATGGCCTTGTGTAGGAAAAAGTTGAATTCATTGCCGGAGTTGAGGTATCCGAAGGGAGTCCGGGTCCATGTGTACTGCTGGCCCCCAAAGGTAAAAGCCAGCTTGTATTGGTCCTCCCTACTGACAGGCACAGTCCAGTATCCATTGGTCAGGTCTATTGCAGTGAATACCTGTGACCCCTGGATCTGGGCCAGCCCTTGGTCAATGTAGGGCAGAGGCCATCGGGAAGTATGGACCCGTTTGTTGAGCTCCCTAAGGTCAGCACAGAGTCTCCACTGGCGGTTTGGCTTCAATATTCCCAGCACCGGATTATTGAAGCTGCTGTGGACTGGACGGATTATTCCCCTGGACTCAAGGTTCTTAATTATTTCAGTAAGGGACTCCATTGATGCGAGAGGCAAGCGATATTGCTTCACAAACACAGGAGTCATGCCAGGGTCCGTGGGGATTGTTGTTGTGTGGATGTCAGTGCGACCACAGTCATATGAGTCTACCGCAAAGAGATCTTGGAAATCCAAGAAAACTTGTTTCAACTTTTGCTTTTGTTCCAGAGTCACACAGGCATCAGCTAGGTTGACTCTCTCTTCCACCATCTGCCTGAAGCCTGGAAAGACTTCTGGTTTGGCTATCTCAGCGGCCTCCTCCAGCTGGGTGGAGAAGTCCCTGGTCAGAGTGCTGATTTGGACTGGAGGCCTCAGGTGGGAAAGGCAACCCTCATGGACCTGGAAAATCACCTCATCCCTCCTGAAGTCACAAGTCACATCTTCCTTACCATAGGGGCAGGAAGTGTACACCAGGAAGTTCCCTCCATGCCGGGTAAAAATCCTGTCTGGTGTTGTATTGTCATCACTGTCACTGTCAAAACAGTCCTTGGGGATTGGTCCTAACAGTTCATTTCCTAAATCGATGGACAAATGTCGGTCATCAACCGCCATTCCAATAATGGTGCCTGTGGCTAGAGTAATACTCTTTAAGTCGCTGTTATCCACCTCTATTAGAATGGTGTCATGTTCTATGTTGACTAATGGAGTTGGGTTTACCCCCAACCCTTGCTGTTGGAGAGAAGCGTTTAGATGTATGTAAGTATCAGGGTTTTTCAAATGTTGTCCTCTTTTAGCTTTCACTTCCAGGGAGAATTGTCGGGTCCTTTCTGGGATGGTGACTTCCTCTTTGATCTGAATTTCAACTGCATAAGGTAGCAATTGAGCTGACCTAAATGCTTTTTCTGGATCATCAAAGCCCATGGGATTATCCGCTAATCGGGACCAAGCTTTGAAGTTTATTAGGTCCAAACTAATGGCAAAGCGATTGAGAATGTCACTGCCTAAGTAAAAGGCGGCAGTGACGTCTCGCACGACCCAACAATTATGGACTATGCTCTTGTTGCCAATGGAGATTTTGAGCATACACATGCTTGGCAGGAGATGTTTGGAATTGGGTACTTCCAGGTCCATTTCCCATTTGTCTATCAGTTTGAATGTGGGAATGGCTGGATCTTTTGGGAGTTGGCAGAGCATGGCTTTGCTGATGAAGCTCTTACCATTGTTCACGCACACTCGAGCGAGAACAGAGTCCTTCCCATCATTTAACTGAACAGGGATGAACAACTGCTCTCCAATTTGCTGAATATCAGCCAGGATCTGAGCTGATTTCACATCTTTCTGGACTATAGGAGTGGGAGTTTCTGATTGTGGATTAGTAAAGAATTTCAGGGTGTTTCCTTCCAGTGCGGAATACCACCTTAAACTGGAAGGAAGGTTGATTTTCAGAAATAGAGAGGACCTCCCATCACCAGTCTGTTGTCCTACTGCTATTACTGTCACGTCTGCAGTTTGGTTGTTCTGGAAGTGAAATTCTACTTGGTCAGATTTTTGTTCAACCATGTGGCAGGTGCCGTTTAAACTAACATGGTTGACACTCTGTTTTAATTTTATTGGTCGGCTAGTCTGGGTCCAGAGGACCTTGTTTACACAATCTATTAGGGGTGACAACCTTCTCAGGAGGTCATTCCCTAGTAAACAAGGGGTGCCCTCTGGAGTCACTACTATGACCGGGTGTTTCACCTTGTGTCGCCCAATTTTAATGTCCAAGTCTGCAGTCCCCTCAACGGGAATTTCGTTCCCGTCAAAGTTCTGCAGTTGTCCAGGAAGAGAGGTGAGAGAAATACGGTAATTCTCCCCCCTTCCTGCATTTAGTTCATCAAAGGCCCTTTTGGACAGAAGGGTAGCTTGGGTTCCAGTGTCCACCAGTGCCAAAATTGTACCCTGCCCCTGTACTTGTACCGGGGCATAGTATCTTCCCTCCTTCTCCTCAAGGGGGCACAGATAATGCACACTTTTGGACAACTGGTGGGCTAACTTTCTGGTTTTGGCCGTTGCTAGCGAAGAGATTTGGGCAGAATTCTGTGGAGAGCCTTGGGAATCTGAAAGAAAAAGTTGGCAACTGGAGATCAGAGCCATTGTGGGTTCCCCTGGTTCCGGTTCTGGGCCGCCTCCCCCTTCTTGGAGGCAGTCACCAGGATGGGTTTGAACCAGGGGATTTTGGTATTGTGGGTTCTGGGATGAGATGATGGGCGGCGGTAGCTCAGTCTCCATATCTCCCCAGTCTGGATTGGAATCCCTTGGGACCCATTTTTCCTTGGGAGGAGTTCCCCCATCTCTGAAGGAGAAGGTCCTTTCCCCAGGATCCTCTGAGGATCCCTCTCCCTCAAATTGGAAGACATGTACCTCCTCCACAAAGTGGGTCTGCTTGGGTCCTTTGTTTCTCCTACCCCCCCTCTGCTCCTTGGGAGGCAGGCTTTCCGGGGTAGGAGATTTTGTTTCCGGTTCCTGGTTTTTTAGGAGCTGTTTACAAGTTGGGAAGGAAGCTTCCTCCAAGGCTTTACACCCCCCTTCCCCTTGTGCCTCCTCCCTGGGAACCGGTGTGTTATCGGGGTGCTGCCCCCGTAATTGTTCTCGAGCACCAGGTCCAGAGTTTGGGGCATTCTGCGGTGGCATGCTCATCTGAGGGTTCTGTTGAGCCCTCAGTATGTGACCCAGATCCCGTGCCATATTTTGGACCTGGCGCTCTAACTGGGAAACCCGCTCAGGCTGACACGGGGCTCTATTTTCTCCCCTGGGCTGATCCTGGGAAGGGTAGCTATCCCTTCTCTGGTAGTACCCCTGGTTGGGAAGATTTTGGTACCCCTCCACCCTTGGCCTCCCCTCTCCCGGATTAGGTTGTCTGGGCTCAGGGAATTGGGGAAAGAAGGGTGGAGGATTTTGGGGCTGGAAATTGGGCGGATACCTGGGGAAAAAGTTCTGCCCAGGATTTGGAGAATTTCTGCCCTCCTGTGGGAAGTTGGGAGGAAAGTTCCCTGGGTTAGGTGCTTGGCCGGATCCCCCCCCTTGGGCTGGAGGAGTCCACACATAACCCAGGATTGGTCTGTTTCCCTTGTAGCGAGGACTTACATAGTCAGGGGAGCGGGGGACCCCATTTGTGGACTACCTCCTCGACTCCCTGTCTGTGACTGGCCCGAGGGCCTTCTGGGCTGTGAATTATTAGGTGCAGGTAGGTTTTTAGGCCCCCCCATCTCCAAATCCAAAACGGGGGTGACCTTTACCTCTGCCACCTTGGCAGCAGCAGGGGTGCTGTTGGTTTTGGGATTTTTCGGGGTATTGCTTTTATTTTCTATGGGCTTCTGCAACTCATAGATCCGGGTAGCCTGTTCAATGACCCAGTCTAAAGATCTTTTCTCATGAAAATCTCTCACAAGCTGGGTCATTATATATTTGGGCAAGGCATGGAAAAATGTATTGACAAATTCTCTGCTGTCTGTGCGCACCCTTCTGGTGGTCTGCGCAAAGGCACGTTTCAGTTCTTGCACGAATTCTTGTGGGGCCTGATCCTCCCCACATTGCAAATTGTAGGCTGCCTTGCGAGCCTCTTGAGGATTTCTGTGAACAGAAAAATGTTTCAAGATGGCTGCCTTATAGGTGGACCATCTTGAATGATTTTGGTCCTCCAGCCCCGCAAAGAAACTGGAGTATTCTGGGGAGAATGTCCATTTGACGTACTGGATGCAGCTACTGCTGTCCTTCAAATGGAAAGTCTCCATCATTTGCTCATAGAGCTCCAAGTGTTCCCATACGGAATACTTGGCGTTCTTATGATAAGGCGTGATAACACTCCTTATTGCCTTTATTTGCTTCAATGGGTCCTTAAGCAAGGCCCTTTTTGCCTTATTGGCCTTTTTGGTTCGGGTAACCCTGGTCCATTCATCCTCTGACTCAGAGGCACTGCTCCCAGAGGTTCCTGTCTGATCTTCCAGGTTTTCCCGGATTCTGCGAGCCTGGGAATGGCTGGCAGAATGTGGGGACCTGGTCTCCTGTGTCCTGCGCCGTTCAGAGGAGTCTTCAGATTCCTCTTTGCTGCCAGGATTTGATGGGTACCCCCCCCCCCCCACTGACCTACCTGGGCAGAAGTTTTCAGGATGCCCTTAATGGGCCTATTCTCCTGGGGTTCCCCACTAAATTGCACTGTGCTTGGGTGCCCATACCCGGATGCCCGCCCATCCCTTCCTGGGAGGTACTGGCCTATGAGCCCCATGCTTCTGGCTGGATAGTAATCTGCCATCCCTGTGGCCCAGTGCTCATGTGCGCCAGCGGACATGGGGGTGGCAGAGTCCAGGGACTGAGAGAGATAAAGGCCTCTGGTATTAGGGCTCCTGAGGTTATGCTCAGGTGTTTCCCTTTCCAAGCGAACCTGGTCTCTATCCGCCCCTGCTCCCTGTTGCAATGCAAGAGCCTGCGCCTTCAGTTCCTCAGTTAAGGCATTACTAGACTCTGTCAGTCTCTCCTGCATCGCTACCTGTTGTTGGAGCCTATCATTGTGCTGGCAGAGAGCCTCATTCTCTCTCTGCGTTTCCTGATTGGTCCTGGAGCACTGGGCCAGTCTTTGCTGCAGGAGGGTTACCTCCTGAGCTGTGTCCCTATTGGCCTGCTCCTGTCTTGCCAGAGCATCCTCCACCATCTTGGTGTGCTCTAGCAAGTCCTGGTGTTCTTTTTGGAGGTCACCCAGTCCCTGGTGGGCCAGGTGATTTTCTTCCATTTTTCTTCTTAAGTGGCAGACTTCCTGGCCTAAGGTGTCCCTTTCCTGACCAAGAGCTTGAATATGTGACGCCAGGTCGTCCCTTTGCCTTTGGAAGGCACCAGCTTTCTGGCACTCCTGATCAAACTCTGCCTGGGTATCCAGGTCTTTCAGGATCAGTTTATTGCTCTCCTCTTTCTCTCTGTCTAGTTGGATTTGCAGGGTGGCTACCTGCTCTGTGCATGCCCTGTTGAAATTGATCTGTTGCTCCAGCTTTTTCTGGCTCTGCAGTAGGGAGTCAAAACTGTCTTGGCGTTCCTTCTGCAAAGCCAGAATTCTGGTATCCTGGTCAACCTTTTCCTGTTGCAGGATATCCATATCCTTCTTTATTTTAATGATGTGCTGTCTACTCTCATTTACGGACTCCTGGCTTCTGTGCAGCCACTGCTCAGAAGAGTCCAGATCAGATTGGGCCTTCTGTAATGCCAGCAGTTGCCTACTCGCCAGATCTTGGCCTTCAGCACATTTGTCCTGCATGGCTCCCATATGTAAATATAAATATGCCGCTACCCTGGCAATCTTGTGGTGCTCATCCTTGGCCTTAGGGGCCATATATAGTTCACTCAGGGCCACATGTAGGGGACCCTGATCTCCCCATATATCTGACCCTGTTTCAGTGATCTGGGGTGCGATTGCCTGCAACCAGACCGTCTGGTCCTGATGAGTCCACTCACCTCTCACAAATAGCTTATGTAAGAAGTGCTCTCTGGCTATTTTCATATCTACCAAGGTCGTCATTCTGGAATTTGAGTTCCTTCCTGACTTACAGAAGTTTGTATTTTATTTTTGCAAAACAGTCCTTTTCCTTAGAGCGTTCCTTTGAGGAGTGCTTTACAGCGTAACACAGCGTGGTGATCCGACCGGATATGTGTATCTGGTCAGCTGGCACATGTATTAATCTGCACAAGTGATAGATCTAACCCAAACGTCCGGCTGAAGCCCCCAATTTGTAAGAGGATTCAATTCAACACTACAGCTAAGTCAACGCCTAGTCTAGAATACTGAATGAAAACCCTTATTGATATATCTTTATGCCCAGTTCATGAGTTCTGGATGACTACCCCTGTATAACACCCCTCTCTTAGAATCCCCCTGACCCCACTGAGTCAAGAAGTAGGTTTGTTTTGCAAATTTAAAAGATTTATTTGAGAAATTAACAATTTATAGATATATCACACTTTGATAATACATTAACAATTGATAGCACACTTAGGCATATGAGCAGTAATCAGCAATAAGCAATCCTACAATAGCACAGTTCTGGTGACTTATGACTAGGAACAGGAGAATAAAGTATCAGAGAATGCTTTATGGTTTCAATCAATTGCACAGATGAAAAAGAATGCAGCACAGAAATCGACTTGATAGGACTTCACTAAAAGACAATGTAATCACTTTTCTTTGAAAATTCACTCCCCCCTTTATGCAATATTAGGAGATGGAAAGGAGAGCCCACAGTTCTCAGGAATGCAATCAATACAATACGAAATTCAGTTCCCACCCAGCACGCTTAGAGGAAAACAGGTCGGAGTTTTAAACACAGGCCCAAAATGCTTTGAATGTGGTTTGCAAGGAAGTGAAAAATATGCTAAAATGCTTTTAATTCCCTCTAGAGGTTCAGGGTGAGTGATAGATACTTTGAATGAGTTCAGGATCACTTTAGCAATGCTCTTTGAATGGTTGTCAGGTTGCAAACAAATTTTTGCAATGGAAGGCAAGCAGCTGCAGATTTTTACACGTGAGCTAACCTTTCAATTCGCGGCAAAATGTCAAATCGCGGCAGATTTTCCTGAGTGCGCCGGGCGCGATTACAGAGGAACTACAAGGAGTAGCACTATCGTTTTGGGGTCCTAGGACAGCCTAGGATCTCAGCTTCCAGATTTAAATTTTAAATTTCGTTCCTAACCCAAACGGTTCCGGAGTTATGAACACGATTTAGTAAAGGTAGATTTTCGGATTTAAAACAACTCAAAATGACAAGTGACAGCGTGCAACTTTGGAATTACATATGACAGCTCGCAGCTTAAGAATGACAGGTGACAGGATCTCTAGGAGACAGTTCTGCTCAAGTTAAAATAGCTTGCATTAGATTATTTTAACTAAGAGATTGGGTTCTGCACAGTTTTGGCGGATACTCACTCCTAATTTTTAGAAGGACTGGGCCTCGGCACAATCTGGTCAGCGGGTTTTCTTCACTCGCCACGGACGGTCTCTGCACACAGCGTCTGGGTCAGCTCTACTCTGCTGGTCTGGTCTGGGTCTCTGGTTCTGATCAGGTCTGTGGGTCCGGATACAGCGGTCTCCGGTTCAGCTGGTCTCTCTCTGGATACAACACTGCTTTCTGGCAAATGGCAAGAGTTCTTGCAAAGAATTCAAACAGCTCGCCTGGCTGTGAATAGTTGCAATGATTTGAGGCCTGCTAAAGAGGGATTTAGCTTGTAGTTGACCTCTCTGATACACATTCTCAAGTAAAGTCTTGGTCTCTGAAGGTGGATAGATTGAAGTCTCTGTGTTGGCTCTCTGGAGGTTGATGGAGGTGAAGTATGGATTTTCCCGGCAGAGCGTCCCGCAGCAGATACAATAGAATGTGTCTATCTGTCCTGACTGTCTGCTTTTATGTGTTTTGAAAGTGGGTGGAGAGGTTAGCTTTCTAGGCCCTACCCCTCTCCACTTGTCATTGGCCACTTCCTCCTCTTCCCCTTGATTGGGGGAATGAAGTGAGGTGTCATCATGATGAGGTCTGTTTATGAGTCAGAGAACCCTCCCCTGTCAACTTTACACACAAATCTATATCTGATCCAAATACATACTTCCCCGATAGACAGTTGTTTGGCATTGCATACACACATCATGCATTTACTGATGGTAGCCCCTGTTCCAATTCTGTCGTTTCTAGGAGCTTGGGTTCAAAAATGGCAACATATTTCAATTTTTGGTCGGGTTACCAATATTGGATTTGTCCCCGCATTTACACAAATGTTCGCAAAGCATGTGGGCATTAGATGGTGGAGTGTCAGATTTTTAACATACATACATTTAGAGTAATATCCTCTTTTCCGCTAAAAATCCCCCTGAACATACCACCGGGTCCTAACACGTCTTCAAATGTGCACAGAAAAATCACAAGAATAATGATATCACTTATAAAATTTTCACAAGTCCGCTCTATGAATGATCCATCTTTTTAGATTTATGTTCTGGCCCCAAAGGGGTGTGGTTTCCCCCCAGCACAAGGTTGAATTTCTGGTTTTTCCAGTTCTGCCAAGCCAGCTTGCTCTCACAGGCAGTGCTCCTCCCCTTTCCTTCCAGGAGGAAGCCACTTTTACGACCCCCCCAATAAAACATTTGCCTGAGTCAGGACAGGGCTTTGTTCAATTTCCTGCAGAACCCAGGTAATTCAATCAGAGAAGTGTCATATCCCTTTTGGTGGGAACAGCAAAAGGCAGCTAGGCCTGGGAACACAGCTGTTGTGCAAGTCTCAACTCCTGTCGGGGGTAGCTGGTGGGCAAAATTCCCTCTCTTTTTAAGCCAGGCCTCAGCTAAATGTCTCTTTGGCTGCCAGTTTTCCTGTCCAAATCAAACTTCCAATTTTTACGCATGCAGCTAGAATGCTGATTCTAAGTTTAATATGACATTTAAACAATTGCAACCTATGTGACACTCAAAAGTAGGTCACTCATTTCTTTTCAACATTCGATTTTGGTGGTTTTAATCCAGTTTCAGTTAGGCTGCTGACATGCATAGCTCAGCCAGTTTTGTTATGAACGTTGTTTTGGGCTCTTCATCTTCCCAGATTTAGTATGCACACATACTTCATTCTGCCAGATGTCCGCTGGTGTTCAGTGAGATTTTTGGATGTGTTGCAATGTTTGAAAATAGGCATTTTGAGCTGGCATTCAGAGAAACAAAAGGTGATTTTAAAGTGCGGTTTTTCCTTTGGCACACATTTCACTCATGGCACCCCAGCCCATCCTGCTCGCACTGGTGGGTGGCAAGTTAGGCAACCATTTTAGTGTGCACAAACTGCGTGGTTCTCCTGGATTCTGGCGCACTTGTGGGCTTTTTGGCCATCTTGGATTTTCTAAACCCACAGCGCCAAATGT
This sequence comes from Ambystoma mexicanum, assembly GCF_040938575.1. Taxonomy (NCBI): domain Eukaryota; kingdom Metazoa; phylum Chordata; class Amphibia; order Caudata; family Ambystomatidae; genus Ambystoma; species Ambystoma mexicanum. Next base: position 119,128,696 of record NC_090932.1, on the reverse strand, counting down.
TGCAGCATGATAGCTCAAACGTGGGTCAGGACACCCAACAGTCTGCTGGTGTTCAGTAAAATTTTTGAATATCTTGCAATGTTTGAAATAGGCATTTTGAGCTTGCATTTCAGAGAAACAAATGTGCTTTTTGAGCTAACAGGCACTGCTGTTTTTCCTTTGGCACCACGTTTCACTCATGGCACTTCTGGCCCATCACGCTCGCTCTGGTGGGTGGCAGGTCAGGCAACCATTTTGGTGTGTGCAAAAACTGTGCTGCTTTCCTGGATTCTGGCGCAAATGTGGGCTTTTCAGCCATCTTGGATTTTCTAAGCCCAGAGCACCAAATGTTGTTGCATAATAGTTCAATCGTGGGTCAAGACACCTGACAGGGAGTTATAAAATTCAGCGCTTGACTTCCTGGGCTGCTGGGATTTGTAATGTCCCGGTGGCACCAGGAAGTCAGGTGCCAGATTCCGTGTTACGGGGTTGGCGTCTACCCGCCAGTCGCACCGGTGGGTTCCTGTGTACATCCCCCACGAAGAGCACATACACCGATCTTTATTTGGTCTCAGTGTCAAGTTGTATTTTCAATTGAAGTATATTTTTTAAAAGCCTCGAGCATATGCGGATACATGGATTTGATGACGCTAAGCAATTGTGTTTTCTACAACCTCCATGCTATTCACGTCCATCTTCTGTTGTTAGCATTGTACACTTTTGTGCACACCTGTTCATGTAAATAAAGGCCCCTGATTTTGGTTTTCTTTTTTTTCAGAAGTAAACGCTCTTCTTGCCCCCCATGGGTTTCGCCTAAACAATACCATAACACCCCCACCAAGTTACATGAATGCATTGAAGGTGCTATCAAGACCTCTGGAAAAAACACAGACGCCACCACCCAGCTACCTGGAGGCCTTGAGGATCCTGTCCCGGCCAGTCATCGTTCATGTACCTGCGCCAACCTACACGGAGGAGGAGGAACTGATTGCAAGCCAAACCAATGAAAAACAGGACCTTTGATTACAAATGCTGCCACTCTAATTAAGTTGGTGCAATGACAGGAGTTTACAATGAAGATGTGAAGGCTGTCAGTGATTGGTAACTGTTCCCCGATATCAATCCTAACTATGGCTACAAGGTCACGCCCACTCCACTCATTTGAATGTTGAAAACAATGATGTGGCAATGATTTAGCACTGCGACTAAATTGACTTTTTTTACACCTTAAAAACTCACATGGACTTTACAGTCCTAGTGTCTCCATCTTTTTCCTATTGCAGGTGTACATTTTGGAAGAATGTGTCTACGTTTCTCAGTATCTTCTTGGTGTGAGTTACTTCAGAGACATCTGCCTTTTACAAAAACTATAGCTTTTATGGTGGAATAAGTAACTTTTTGGTCTAATTAACATTTGGCCACAAAACCGGCATGTAACAACGTTTCTCCAAGTATGTGACTGTGATTAAGAGTTACATTTTGGCTTTACTTGCCCAAGGAGAGAGAAACCGTAATAACATTATTTGGTAGACACTGAAAATCAATTGGCCATTGAATGCTTGATCCACGTGCTAGTTAGGCAGTGATTGTGGAGAAAAGCAGGAAAGCAAAAGCACAATATTTTAATTGTTTTTTAAATCTTTTTTTCTTCTACAAGATTGTGTGAAAATGAATTATATCTTGACCAGAAGTGCCTTAAACTCTGCATGGCCACGAGACCTGCAGGGGTGAGCATCAGAATGACACCAAGCTAGGACCCTGCAAATACATGATTTGTCTTTTTGCTGAATTTGATTGGATAGGAAAGAGAGCATTGCTATTCACTCACACTTCCCGGGGATGTGGGCATGTAGAAAAGAAGCCTTTTGAGTACATTTTAAAAGAATGGTAAAAGAAAAGGTAAAAATACTGCACATTGCCTGACAAAATAATGTTACTAAACTGAAAATTAGTGAAATGTCGGTTTCTCTGAACTGTTCTTAGCACTTACTGATGACACAATTGGTTGCCACACCCGTCTTAACAGGCGAGGGCTCCTTCACCTCCTACTAAGAATCAATAATTTCTGCCTCTTTGTCCCTTGCTACATTTGATTGAGAGCTCAAAGGGTAGAAGACCACTCTGTTGGTTCTCCCTCAAAGCCAGAAACCAACCCCCTGGACGGATAAGAGCATTGTAAACCACATTTATCAAGCTTAAAGACACCACCTTGCCCCGAAAATGCATGGAAAGCTGCCCACCACCAACTTCAGGCGTGGATCTTTCTGGTGCGTTTTCAAGAGTTCAGTAGCTTCAAGTCAATGTACCTTTCAATTTGAAGCTCAAGTCAATTTACCAACCCTGAAAATGAAAATGAGCCCAAAGAACTCGAGAATAAAGTCCAACGATAAAACAGCCACAATGCTGGAACCTGCGGGTGGGGAGGTATAAGAACCTTAAATATAGCGGATGTACACAATATTATCTTAGCACGTGTGACATGGGAATGGTGGCCAATCCCCTCATTGATGGCATGCTGAAACAAACGTCACTTCAAAAACGAACCTGAAAAGCGCATCCTTGATGGATTAAACAGTCAGAAATGTTGTGCATTCTGTCTTCTTCTGCCTGGCCTAATTATTTTTACAGACAAAATAAGAAAGCAACCATAAAAATGTTTGTTATGGCCGTGCCAATGTGGCTGTACTTTGCTACAAGCACAAAGGAGCACACTATGTGGCCCTCCTTTATAAACGTGACACTGCAGCATTCAAAGACACTCTCAGGAATTTGAATACTTATAGTATAAGACATGTATTAAGTAGATGGCAGGAGTACACATTTCATCAGGCCATGGCTCTTAACTCCTCATGGTCCCACTGCCAACTGACAATTTTCGGATGAGCAATGGACAACTGGTATTCACTACATTTGCAAAGTTTCCTAAGTCCAAAGGTGAAATCTTGGTGGCATTAGCATCCAGTCCAGGTGTATAAAGGCCGGTGTCCATGCATACATTGAGATGAGTCCAACAGTGCACCACGCATTGTTTGCTAGTGCATTCTAAAAGGGATGCTTTGAGTGTCTATTTTAATGGGGAGCCATGAACACTTTAGCCAACCCTACACAATCTAACCAAAGTAGGGACATCAAAGGTTTTTTTTTATTTGTATAATTAGCTGTACAGAGTTCGACTTTTACATCTTGCGGTGAACTCAAAGGTCTATAAGGTGGTGTTTTCTAAATGAAAGGGCTGCAGAAACTCACTGCATATGAGAGTACAATGGCCAACCAATGGAAGCTATTGCACATAACCGTAGAAAGAAAGAATGCAATAGCTGTATAGGCAAGCGACATAAACATTCAAAATTACATGAATTGTTTTTGAGTTTTTAGACCACGTACGGGATTTGTTGTTAAGTAATAGGTTTCTAAATTGCACACACATGCAGTCTCGATTAAAATGATGTGACCCAATAGAACACCAGGGCTATCGTTTTCCAAGAATGGCCCTCTGAATGGCTGTTGAACTTACACAAAATGTTTGCAAGTCTCAAAAGAAAAACTCAACATGTTTTTTTCTATGTACCAAAATCCTTAAAGGGGTTTGATCAGTAAGGCTAAACGAACGTGCATCAAATGTGACGTTTTCTTAGAAGATAATTCATGGTTGGAGTGCTGCCTAGGCAAAACGTGCATGCCCAAGAGGGGCACCTTGACATTGGCACCTCCCAGAGATCCCCTGGCTTCTCCAATATCTCAACACCGATATCTATATCCACCCAAAGAGGAATATATTTTAGTATATGTTAAAATAAAAAGTATGTTTTGTATAAGGTCTGCCAATATAATTGGAAGATTATCCTTTTTTGCAGAGATTGCCAACTTGTGGAACGCCCCATATATGTACAAAGCCAATCACTGTACTAATGAAGTATCTCATTGTTCTTTTTATTTTTTAAATCGTTATCACCCAAGCAAGGACATGCTCTCTTGAGTGCACACATTTGCATTCTAGAAAATCCATAGTGCTTCCACTTTTTCTGAACTGTAGACTCATATACATTTCTTAAATTGGAAAGGAGGTTCAGTTATTAATGTTGGTCCTATCCCTCCGTAAAGCGCCGGAATGAGAGATCAACCAGTATATTTGTTCATGGTGACCAGGGTACATTGTTCCGCATTTGAATTCTTCATGAAAGTGCTACATCTTGTTAAAATGTTTTGAAAAAGTTACTGTGTTTCAAGAGATGTTTGAAGACATGTTTGCATTGGTCACGTGACTGTGGGTAGTTGGAAGCCTAGATTCCATCGAAGGGATTTGACTATTAAGGATTAAACAAGAGCAGAAGGAAAATGTCAAAAGTTCTTCATCTTGCGGAAGTGGCTCGGATTTTAAATCAAGCTTAAGGATGGGCTTTGTGTATTGTTTTTTGCTGGCACGTGATGACCGTAGCAGCAACAAAGTGAATGAACTGATTGCAATTCCAGCATTACATGTACACAACAATAAACATGATACAACATAACGGGCATTACTATTATTGTGCTCATGCAAACGTGGGCTGAGTTTGTGATACATTGAGAAGTGTTTCTAGTGCTACTTTCAAGGTACCACGTAACATTGGAATACAGATATGCAGTATATGAGTTCTGGTGCCCTCAGCCGCCAATCGGGTCACATCCACTCGGGGGGGAAAAAAAAAGGTAAAGTAAGTACTCAATAAGCAAGACTCAAACCTCTGTTTTGGTTATTTATTTTTAAGAGTACACACAGGTTAACGCAATATTAATGTAATGTAAACTGTGACAAGGTGAAACAATGCAGTGACATGATACGGCCAACTCTTTGTTGTTTATTTTGCCACTACAGGAGCATGTAATTTTTATTTTTGCAACTGAAGACATACGCTTACCTCTTGATAAAATAAAAATAAGTGCAAATAGTTGCAGGTCTTTCTACATCATCAAATCACTTTGTGAATTAAAATGTCATCAAAGTAAATAAAAACACATAATACAAAATATACTGAATTAATGACAATACAACATTTACAAAGATGCTAAGATTGAACGTGGTTGTGTTCCTCATGTTAGTGGCCATGTAGAAGATGTTGTGAGCATGTCTGAACCATACAGTGCAGAGTTGCCTTGAGTTTTTCCAACTTATCGGGCCTCATTATGGGTCCGGCGTAAACATTTACCGGTGCCTGAATTGCCGGTATCACCGGGGGATTACAACTCTGGCGAACCGGAAATTCAGACACCGGTAAATTGTAATTCCCCGTTCCCAGGGACTCAATGGCAATATGGAACACGAAAGCACCAGCACCGTTAATAATGGTGCTGGTGCTTCCGTGACGGTATGCTTACTGTGGCCGCTTTGCCCGGCCGGGTCTGACCTGTCAGGCACAGCGGCTCCAGCATGCAGAACTGTGATATGCCAGTCCGGAAACAACAGTGCCGGTAAGCTTACCAGTACCATTGTTTCCGGACCAGTATAGCTGTAATGAGGCCCATCGTCTTGCCCTTGAATGTCATTTAATATAATGTGTCTCGTATTTTGAACAAGTGGTTTATCACGTGTTCAATGCAGTCAGGTAAAAGGACCCAATAGCTGTTTTCATAGTCTGAAAAATCAATGGCTGGTCTATGTTTAGTTCTTTACATTGAAATAATAATTGCATGTAATAATAATTGCATGTCAAATAAAATATAAAGGGCACCTGGCGGTGTCCTGATATACCCAGGGGGGTACCTGTATACAAAATGCTAAAAATCAGGATGAGAGATCCAAAGACAACTATCTGGTTGAGAAACGATTTTTATTTCAATCTCCAACCAATTTGTTTGCACAGATAATAGAATTAAATATTTACATAACTTTCGATAAGCACGAAAGTAGTACAGACAGATGTCATTTTTAACATAGGAAATACAGATATGTATCAACCTCTCTAGTATCGAGGTAAAATTTCCGAAGTGATGCACAAATACAAAATACAAATGAGTGGGGACAAGATTCAACAAAGTGCTACCCAGGACTGTGGTAATTCCGGGGGTGTTGAACAAGAAGGTGTACACAACACCATCTACAAACACATATACAATGGAGTATTAACAGTTGTGTCACAGAACATCGACACTGAAGTGTTTCGGCCAAGAAGGGCAGGGTGAGTGCCCAAAGTGTTGGTGGCCTTCATCAGGATAAACGCTGAGCGTGGTACTGTCCGTGTAAGTAATCTGTGGGGAAAAGTGATAGCTATCAGGAGCTCACGGGGGTAATTGTCATTTTAAACATTATTCAATAATGGCTAATTGGTGCCTGAATACACAGTGCCGTGTATTAGAAGTACAGCTTACCGTCTGCTAAAGTTGCAGCGGTGACGCTGTGCTTGAGAGTCCTTAATTGTATTCAGGACTGTGAGGAGTCCATGGGATTGGGTTGCATGGACCGACTCAGAAGATTTCGGGTCCTTCAGGCTGGAGGAGTTGGCCTGGTAGGTCTAAAGACTGCAGGGGAGAAGGTCATAAAACCATCAATCCATGTCCAGACCTAGATACATAGTCTATAGTGTGGCCATAAGGAGATTATACGAATCTCAGTGAGTTGAACAATGGCTTTAGTGGGCTGGGTGCCAAGCGGTGAGGTTTGCCAGTCCGTGTGGGGCCAGTGTGGTCAAGTGGCCAACAAATATATATATAGAGAGCCAGAGTGGATGATGGTGGTACTGGCGCAAGTAGATAGAGAGTGGAAAATTGGATGGCGTGGTGAAGCGATATCCAGGTGAACTCTAGTAAAGCCAAAAATGGGCTCGCGGTGTAACGGAATGGAAGTGACACGTGTGCTAGCTACGGTGCCTTACCGACATACTGCACTCGAGGTATCAGTAGTGCCGAAAAAACGGATCGCGAGTGGTCCGTGTGATGCATTGCATGTACACTAACGCGAGGAGTTTGCACGTGAGGCCCAAACCACTTGGTTGATGTCTTGGTTTGAGGCCAAACAGTGTTGGCCCCTGAGTTCTGGCTGCCCCTGTTTTAGTTAATCAATGCTTTCCTTCACATGCCCACATTGTTTTCTGTGGACTATGGAGCATATTCAGAAGGCTGTAGCTAGACCTATTCGTTTTAAAACTCCACCCTACATCACTGAAATCATTTGAACAAGAAACCATTCAATGTCATTCCCTGATGTCTCCAAAATCCTGTTTGGAAAGGCATTGGACGCCCCACACTTTCCACCCAGCTAATCAAGCGAGAGAGGTGGATGGAGGTAAAGATCTTGCTATCAGCATCCATAATTGAAATTGTCCTATAGTTATTAGGATCCAATCTCTTTCCGGGACACCATGGGAAGTTTCCTAAGAAGGTGGAAACTGACTACTCAATAGAGATTATTAAAATATATAGTTAAGATAGTTGCCCAGGTCTCAACTGCAGATTTGATCACATCGTTAGTCTATTTGGGCCTTCTGCCCTCGAGGAGATTACCTTTTTAATATCTACTACACTTGCTGTGAAGTTGTCATTAACCACGGTTCACTTCCCCTTTGGTTTTCCATAGGATAAACAAACGTGCATATTTCTCCCTTTTCCTGGGAATATAGAGAACCAAGGTAAGTCATCCAAGTCCTTTTCAGAAATAGAACTATTTTGCAAGACTACCCGACTACAATCCAAGCAGTTGATAGGCTTCCAACATTTGGAGTCCTCCCCGAGAATTCAAGATCTCAATCATTGCTTCTCCATCTCTTTGCAGCATTTTCATGCAGTCAAGTTTTATCCAATTCCTATATAATTGCCTTATTTTCTGAATTTTTTTAACCTTAAAACCAGGGCCAGCAAACTTTTTCCTTACAGCAAAAACCTCTGAACAAAACTGTTACTTCCTTTCACAGAAATCCAAATCAAACGTATGTAAATGCATGCAGTCTGTTTTCCCAGACGTATTCAATCCATGAGAAAACAAGCTATCCAGTGCATTCTCCATAAAGGATCTGACATTATCTAAATTGAATGTATGAATTTTCTGAACTGCTGTGGTCTTAAAGAGCACCTTTTCCAATCTCTCATTCTATAAATGCGTGGTTTGCACATTCCAGGTTATGCGATTTTCTCCTGAATTAATGGTTAGCCCATTTAAAGAACTAGAAACGGGGCATAACAATTTGATTTCAAAATGTGCTGTGGCAAAATTATAATCCCTTAACTCTGTTGAGATCATTGTACATTGAACACAGAGATGAAATAGGAATACATCCACAACGATGTAATCTAGAACAGTTTTAGTTTCCCCCACCTCCACCAAGTTACATGAGCTGGTAAATCCCCAGACCTGTTTCCATTTAATGTACATGGCCCCATTGAAGCCAGGCAGGACTGCTACCAATTGCAACACACATTGTTATCCCCCTCATGCTAGTACCTTGGAGAGAAGGTTGAAGCTTGATACCTAAGGCATCATGTGACCCAAAATTAGAATTAAGATCACCTGACAACATAGCACTGCCATTTGAAGTCTGTTGCATCCAGTCTAATACATGAAGTTGCAATGTATCCTAAAAGGGGAATAGAGGAGTAATGCCATTATGCCAATAAATATTGACCACCAGTAAATTCTTCATACCTGAACCCTTAGGAACACCAATTTCAGTAGCTAAGGCCCCTAATCAGTATTGCAGCAAGATAAAATAGGCACACACTAAATTTGACTTCTATCATAAGCCCCCCAACCGCTTCCCTTATGAGGGGCGTCCCAGGGAACATTTCTCAGCAGCCTGAAAGGCAACCACGTAACCATCCAGCAATGTACACTCCAACAACAAATGTTCCTGTAATAATATACAGCCATATTCTTTCAATTCTAATCCCAAAACCGGATTAGCAAACAATTTGCAATGACCCAGAGTGTTCCCCAACACTACCTTCAGGCAGTTCCCTTTACTAAAGATTAGACTATGGGCCTCATCACGAGTTGGGTGGTAGCCCTTAAATGCAGCGGTAATGCTATTATCACCACATTTAAAGGTTGGAACAATCCTGAGTCAGGTGGAAAGTTGGAGTTCTACCTCCAGTTTTTTGCTCTAGCTAAACAGCTCAACTTTCCACCTGTTTTCAGCACTATTAGCGCAGCACTAATTTCGCCAGAACTAATAGCGCAGAAAAGCCCCATTGTGTCCAATGGACGCAATGGGGAATGGGGATTTACTGCTATACCGCTACTTGTTGTTCACGCTAATAGTGCCGGACCGAGTAGCGGTAATGCTATTTTCGGTGGCTGTATACCTGCTGTATTACCGCAGGGATACTGCTAAGGTTGTGATGAGCCCTTTCTCACTACGTTTGTAGAAATAGGGATTGAGAGTGCATCGGGTAACCAGGACCAATCCTGCTGGTCTTTAGTAAAGGTACACTTTTGCAAAAACAAAAAGGTTCAAATTGCCAAGAACTTGCAGAGGCATAGAGAGAGGACGAACGTGACAGACATGTACCTCGCAATCTATTTTCCTGGGAAGTATAACTGCAGTAACAGCAGTACCTTGCTCTTGAGCCATTATAACTGAAGATTTTGTAATGAATGCCGGTGTGGCAGTGAAAAAAATCCTCCTCTGAAACACTTGGTGTAGAAAAAGCAGTCCCGCCAACTCCAAAGAGGACAAGAAACAATGTAATGCAGACGTTCCAAAAAAGCAATAAGCCCATTTGAGCCCACAACGTATACCTTTTAAACAATACAACACTTAATCAGCCTGCTGTAGAAGCATGGGGTCAAGCCTTGTGTTCTCCTCAAAAGATACACCACCAGAAGTGGCTAACTCGGTCTCGGGTTTCTCCACAAGACTTTCTTAATTTTCCTCCTTTCTCACCTCATCATGTAATTCAGCAAAAGGTTTTTCGCTCCCGGTTATCTTGTTTAGAGATTTGAAATGATATCCATAACACTTTGGTTGGTACGAAGTGATTCGTTTATTTATGATAATTTTCTTGAGTGTTTCTTTCTATAGAAACTTTTTGTGTTTTGAGAAATACTGTTAGAAACTTGGAGTGCAAGTTTGGTCATCATGTAATTCTTTCCATGGTGATGAGACATTCTCCCTTGGTCACTGAAAAGATTCCTCATCTATGAGTCGGATGTGTGATGAAGGACAAAGCTAGTCCAGACTTGTACCATGGCCCACAGCTTCAGCTTCCACCATATAGGATCTATGAGTCGGATGTGTGATGGAGGACAAAGCTAGTCCAGACTTGTACCATGGCCCAGAGCTTCCACCATATAGGATCTATGAGTCGGATGTGTGATGGAGGACACATCTAGTCCAGACTTGTACCATGGCCCAGAGCTTCCACCATATAGGAGCTATGAGTCGGATGTGTGATGGAGGACAAATCTAGTCCAGACTTGTACCATGGCCCAGAGCTTCCACCATATAGGATCTATGAGTCGGATGTGTGATGGAGGACAAAGCTAGTCCAGGCTTGTACCATGGCCCAGAGCTTCCCCATATAGGATTTATGAGTCGGTTGTGTGATGAGGACAAAGCTAGTCCAGACTTGTACCATGGCCCAGAGCTTCCACCATATAGGATCTATGAGTCGGATGTGTGATGGAGGACAAAGCTAGTCAAGACTTGTACCATGGCCCAGAGCTTCCACCATATAGGATACCACCTCTTGGCTTCTAAAGGGTTCCAGCCATCTTTCAGACCCCAAGTGCTGCCACTATGCCCCAGAAAACCCTTCTTTGGTCCTGCCCCAATGTAGTGATGTTCTTGTTCTGCCACCCTTTGCAGGCTCACCCACTAAGAATTTGGGTCTTTCCAGTTTCTCCCTTCCTTCATGTTTCTTATATGCTTCTTAATCTGACGTTCCTTTTCCCTCTTAATGGTTCTCCCCTCCTCTCCACACCATCACTTCTTCTCATCACTGGTCTGACTCACGTCCTTCATCTTCCTTTCATTGTCCTAATTTCTCTCTGCTTACCCTCTTTCCTCCTATCCTACACTCTCGTCTTCCTCCTCCTTCTTACTGATGGCCCTCCGCTCAACTTACCGTCTTCCATCCTCTCACCCAAAGTTCTCCTCTCTTCTGCACTCCTTTTTCCCTCCTCCCTGTTTGCAACCCTCTCCAGATATCTTTTAGTATTTCTCATCAGCAGCTATCCCCAAAGGCACTACCTTTCTATTGCACACACACACACACGCGCGCGTTCACTTGTTCCTCCCCATTTTTTTGATCTCAGTCATGGTGGTAATTGGGGTTTCAATTTGCAAACAGGTTTCACTAGTGTGCATTTTGGTATGGGACTTGTGCATTGGCTGGCCAATGTTGGAACTCGTTGTTCATTGGTGATAAGTTGTACAAGGCCCTGTGAAGCAGTGTTCCGAACCAACAAATAGATTGAATCGAGCACGCTCTTCCATGCAGATCACTGCCATGTTTGCCTCTGGGGGTCATGTCTCTGGGAGCACAAAGGACTGCTGTGGGACCACAAAGGTGGCAGCCAGCTATTATCATGAGCGAGAGCTTTTTCGTGCTCACACTTTGAGTCAATGTGGAACTTTCCAAGTGGTGCTGCTAATTCTGTTTGCCTCTTCAAGTAGTAGCCAAAAACATCTATGCTTTGTCAGGGGTTTTTTTCCCCTTTAAGATGTTTGAACACGGCCACTGGACAGTGGCCTAATGTACGTCAGCGCAGGCAGAGTGCCACAAGTTGGTCCCAGGTTGTGAGCCGCTGCCCCCTGTTCCTGGTAAGGCGGATGCAGCTGGGTGGTCCACCCCATTCTGCCACTGGGCCCTGCATCTTGGCACCTCTCAGGTGCTCCACCTCCCTAACTACTATCAGGCACGGAACTCTGTCACAAACAGGCAGCACCATGGGATCAGGGGAGTATAGAAGGACATTCAGGCATTTCCATTTTAGTGGTATATAGTTTAAATAATGCAGCCTTTTTCGTTCAGCTTTATTCAACATAAGTCTTAAGCACAACAAAAATGCATCCATACAGAATAGCCACAACACAATAGATTAAATCACGATCAGTAAATCATTGATACTCCACAGAATCACAATACTACATTTAAAAAAGTCTCTACAAAATGATGGTCCTTAAGCATTCTTCCTGCTGGTGTACATTAAAATACAGTGAGCTGGTGCCTAACTTCGGAGAAAGACCTTAGTCCTTAGATAATTCATGATTGCATAGCATACAAATGCATCGTTTCACAATGCTACAGCAATAGATTGATCACATCCTGCCATACAGCTCTGATGAGCTGTATACTTTCTATGGAGGCACCATGACATTGTCCGTGTTGGGTGCGGACTGATTAACCTGCCATGTACTGTGGAAGGTCAGTGGGTCTGCAATAAGTCATAGCTTCCTCTGCATGGCGGATATGTGTCACTTTGACTAATGGTATCAGATACTGAGCCCTCGGCTCCTTAAAGCCATCACAAAGCACTATAAAGTGCATTACAGTCTCATCGCACCCTCAGCTCCTTAAAGCCATCACAAAGCAATATCAAGTTCATTACAGTCTCATCACTCCCTCAACTCCTTAAAGATATCATAACATTCATTAGTCTCATCGCTCCCACAGCTCCTTAAAGCCATCACAAAGCAATATAAAGTACATTGCAGTCTCCTTGCTAGTTCTAAATACTGGGCAGATAATAGAGTTAAACCCACTCCAGTTCCTTGTAAACTTTGCTACACTCTGCGTGTTCATCCTGAACTCAATATAGACAGGGTAATTCATAGAATTTCGCAGAAAAGTGTCGCAAGCGGCTGGCGCAGTGTGTCCGCGTGCGATTGACTGCGCCAGGCACGTGCCCTAAACCCGATTTCCGCGCACAGCGTATTCATGGATTTTAGGCTTCCAAACCAGCCGTGGCGCAGAGAATCGCAGCGACCCTGCAGCAGCGCCAGTAACGCCCCCAAGAACGCCCTCGCGCGAAGGAAAAGCCATCAAAATCGATAAATCATCGCAAAGGGCTGCGCTAACCCTGGACCATTTCACCGGGCTGGCAAATAGCAAACGCCAAGCGGGGAATGTGTATTGCAGGGGTGCGCGGGAAGTTCCACACGCGACTGGCCCCGTGCAAGCAGGGTACGTGTATTTCAGGGGTGCGCGGGAAGTTCCACACGCGATTTCTGCAGGGTACGTGCATTTCAGGGCTGCGCGGGAAGTTCCACACGCGAATGGGCCAGTGCGAGCAGGGTACGTGTATTCCATGGGTGCGCGGGAAGTTCCACACGCGATTCCATCAGGGTACGTGTATTTCAGGGGTGCGCGGGAAGTTACACACGCGAATGGGCCAGTGCGAGCAGGGTGCGTGTATTCCATGGGTGCGCGGGAAGTTCCACACGCGATTTGATCAGGGTACGTGTATTTCAGGGGTGCGCGGGAAGTTCCACACGCGATTGTCCCAGTGCGAGCAGGGTACGTGTATTTCAGGGGTGCGCGGGAAGTTCCCCACGCGATAGTCCCAGTGCGAGCAGGGTACGTGTATTTCAGGGGTGCGCGGGAAGTTCCACACACGATTGTCCCAGTGCGAGCAGGGTACGTGTATTTCAGGGGTGCGCGGGAAGTTGCACACGCGATTTCAGCAGGGAATGTGTATTTCAGGGGTTCTGGGGAGTACTACACGTGAATTGGCCGTGTGGGTCCTCCCAGGTGTATGCTCCACAACCTCCACGGCCCCTGCAGGCAGCCCACACCACGGGGGACTACCCTGCACCCCTGCTCATGTCACGCAGGCAGCCCACCCACCATGGGCATGCCCCCCAGCCAACCCACATGTCACCTTGCACTACTGATCAACAATGCATGTCTCCCACCACCCCCACCCCCCAGCACTGTGGGGCACCTGCCAGCAGGCCCCCACTCATGTCCAACTCATGTTTCCCACCACCCCCACCCCCAGCAGTGCAGAGGCACCCTCCACCAGGCCCCCACTCATGTCTCTAACCACACCCACCCCCCAGCCACCATGGCCACCCTCCACCAGGCCCCCACTCATGTCTCCCACCACCCCCACCCCCCAGCAGTGCAGGGGCAGCCTCCACCAGGCCCCCACTCATGTCTACCCCGACCCCCCTGCCACCATGGGCAGCACCCACCAGGCCCCCACTCATGTCTCCCACCACCCCCACCCACCAGGGGCACCCTCCACCAGGCCCCCACTCATGTCTCCCACCACCCCCACCCCCCAGCCACCAGGGGCAGCCTCCACCAGGCCCCCACTCATGTCTCCCACCACCCCCACCCACCAGCAGTGCAGGGGCAGCCTCCACCAGGCCCCCACTCATGTCTCCCACCACCCCCACCCCCCAGCAGTGCAGGGGCAGCCTCCACCAGGCCCCCACCCATGTCTCCCACCAGCCCACCCCCCAGCAGTGCAGGGGCAGCCTCCACCAGGCCCCCACTCATGTCTCCCACCACCCCCACCCCCCAGCCACCAGGGGCACCCTCCACCAGGCCCCCACTCATGTCTCCCACCACCCCCACCCCCCTGCCACCATGGGCAGCCTCCACCAGGCCCCCCACTCATGTCTCCCACCACCCACACCCCCCAGCAGTGCAGGGGCACCCTCCACCAGGCCCCCACCCATGTCTCCCACCACCCCCACCCCCCAGCAGTG